>NC_090939.1:553674806-553977931 GCF_040938575.1 Ambystoma mexicanum
GAAACACGCTTGTCTTGGAAACATGACTACACAGAACAACTCAGGTTTGATCCCGAGAACGAGCTTAGAAACCACTGGGTATTAAGCACCTTATAAAAAAAACAGTTATAATTATAATTGGATTTTGTATAGCACAGCAGTGCAATTTTCAAGTCTTTTTGGTGCTTAGGAGCTACAATTGGAGAGTTTGGGCTTGGTTAGTAGGAGAAGTGCAAGAATGTTCTGTTGTGTTAAATTGTTCAGATCGCAAAGAAACAGGCTCTTTGTGAGAGCGAGTATTGGGGTGCACCTGGTAAATAATAATTTGGGCTACATTTGGGTGGGTGTCCCGAAATGAACATGAATGTTGGAAATCTGGACAAAGCCTGCTATTTAAGCTTGGACACTATGGTCATGTGGCGTAGTAAATGGGTTAATGTTAAGATTATGATTGGGATGGGGGGGTGCAGTGACCTGACTAAGCTTGTGTAATGCTAGGTATGTGTTTAGTGGCAGTTCTGGTTGTTGTGTTTTTTGTAGTGTTAAGTGTTGAGGTGAGATGTGATGTGAGTTATGCTGGGAGGTTAAAGAAAATGGCTTGTATGTACCAAACATCATTAGCACCCTGAGTAGGGGCTGGCCAATCAGGAGACTGGAAACTTGGGCTGTACTGTATGGACAAGCCGGGTTCTGAGCTGCCTGGGCATCCAGCGCCCTCTAATGTTCCCCATTCACCACTTAGCACTTGTGTAGTTTCCCTCTCAGGTAACAGTTAATAATGTATTATGAAAGATGCCTGCCACACGTGCTATGGGGTGCTTTCAATTAATAATGATACTGCTTTTTGTTGATTTTATTTAGTACTTATCACACAAAGTTGTTTCTCTTTATGCCCAATGATTTTCACAAGATGTGTGCACCAGGGCAAATAAAGGTACACAAATGTGCTAAGGATGAAGCCATTTTTTAGTACAATGAAGACTGTACCCCATGTTGATACTAACCATGATATCTGAAAGTGTGGGGTTGCCTGATAAAGTCAGGATGTATGTATGTTTGAAATATGTGATTAAAGAGGTTTTAGTATTTAGTAGATGTGTAGAATATGGGATTGTGATGCGGTGGAGGAGTGTCAGACAAGGGGAGAGTGACTGATGGAGCTGTTTGGAATGCGTTATGTGTGGTGTTTGATGGAATAATGGTTCTGTGAGTGTTGAGGTCTTTGTGGTGCTTTGATTGAGTTGTTAGGGTTTTAGGGAGTATGGGCTTTATGGGTCCAATAGTGGTGGGTGCAGGTATCTTATGAAATTTTGATTAGGCTGAGTCATTTTATGATGATGCGTTGAATAGGGGAAAGAGTGCTATCTGGGATGTGAGGTGCCTGATAAACTTGCCTCATGTATTTGGGTGTTTAACATGGTGAACGTGAATTCAGCTGCGACAGTAACTAATAGTGTGAGAGTGTGTGCTGGAGATGCCTGATGGGGTATATTGTATAGGGTATATAATTGGCTGAAGGTATCACGGTTTTCCCCCTTTCTCACCTGTTTTCGTTGCCTGATGCTTCTTTAGGCAGAGTCTTCTTTGGTATGGTTCGGGTCTTATACAAGCCCGCTCGGCCGTCCTCGGCTTCCAGATTTCATTGAGCTTCGATGTCCGGGATCAAGGGAAAACTCCAGGAATTCAGAAAAGAGGATGAGGTGCACGCGGTAGCGGTGCAGGGATTCCGGGAAAGGCTGGACAAGAAGGAGGGAAGGTAATTGGAAGAAGGGGATCCAGGAACCAGGAAACAGCAGAGTAGTACAAGGGAGAGTACGGAGCACACGTCCGGTCACAGCTAGCAGCAGTGTTGAGACGCGCGGGGCCTCGGGGTTGTGGTTTCTTTATAGAGCATGCTGCATAGAACGTGAAAACTGGTGAGCAGTGTTCTTAGCTTGCTGCCATGTTGGTAGTATTATGGAGAGTAAACCCCGATGTGTCAGGGACCAGAAGGCCCAGAAGGGGCGAGTTCGATATTTCATGACAGAAGTTCTGAACGGTTTTGGGGTGTCTGATGTGAGGTGAATGTGTATGAGGGTGTATGAGTGTCTGGTCAGGGTTTAGGTGTCTGCTTCGGGAACATATGAAGATAAGCTGAGTCAGGTAGGATTGTCTGATTGGTAGTGGATATCAGCTGGTGTCTGACGTACGATGAGTGTGTGTGTGTTTTATAGAAAGAGGATGTGTGAGGAACAGATGTCGTTGCCTGATGGTATCTGTGCTTTGAAATGTGTGGTTGTCTGATGAAATAATGATGTGAAGTAGTGGTGAGGGAAGTTCTCTTGCAGGAGTTTGTGGGTTTCTTTATTGGTGTTTGTGTATGTTAGAATGGTAGAGTTCTTGTCTGCAAAAGATGCTTGGGGTGAGATAGAGTTGCCTGATAAATGGCTTAATGTATGATCAATGTTGTTTGATGGAGGCGTGTGATTGTATGATAGAAAGGATCTATCAAACGGCATCATGCGAGGGTGTCTAATGGGAGTACATGGGTGTCTGATGGGAAGTGTATCTGATTGGGCCAAATGTCTGTTGTGTTTGTGTAGGTCTGTCATTGGTTTGTGTGTACAAGCTGGGGTAAGGTTACTATTGGCATGAGAAGGTACGGTAAGATAGAGTTGTCAGATGGGTGGAAGTGTGTGATTGTGATTTGGATATCTGATGAAGAGTGTGGGTGTATCAATGTGTAGGTGACATGGGGAAGTTTGGGGCAGTTTGCTGGGTGGGGGTGTCAGATGCATTGGTGGGATGGAAATTAGTTTGTCCATGCGCCCCCTAGATGCTTTAGAGTGAGGTGAGTCCAATAGATGAACATGTAATATAGCAGGGGGGAAAGGGCTGCGCTAAGAGACCCGGCACAATTACAATATCACGGGAATCATACATGCATAGATGTAGGGTGCACATATAAAGGGATGCCATTTTATAGTTATGGGAGACACACTCAGTCCTGCATGGCCATGCAGTAAATGTAGGCCCAGCGAGTAACTTGAACAGACCCAACAGAGGCAGATGAACCCGCACTGGTAATTCTCACAGATTCTTCCCTTTGTTCCTCAACTGTTGCAATAACTTATTATCCCAAGAGAGGAATGCACACTGCAAGGCCATGAGACAGCACCAGGCTCCTTGCGGTGCACATTAATCACAGCCAAAGCAACAGCAGACCTCCAACCCCTACCCAGCCCTCCAAAGTAATCGCATCCCCCACTGACTCAGTCCAAGACACTCAGCCTGTCACGAAAAGTGGGTGACATCCAGCCACTGACAATAAAATGCGTGGCCATAAGAGATATAAATATACACAAACATTTTACCTTAGACCATAAATAAACCCTTTGTAGTATGAGGTACAGGGAGGGATACATTAGAGATCAAATTAGCGTGGAAGCCTTGGGGTACAGAGCGCAGAATGTGTGATTCAGCAGGAGTGTATTCCTTCCATCCTCCTGGTGTCAGTTCCTGAGCCTCCCAGGTGCATGCCATAATTATGTAGTAGTGACTTAGTGTACAATGGTAGCCTTGGAACAGCAACATGTGAAGAGCCTGACCTTCAGTTCCTGGAGAGATGAGCCCAGCTGACCCACGTGGGAAAAGACAGACAGCTGAGACAAGAACCAATCATAGCCTGGTATCCCTATGGAGTAGGACCACATATACCATCTCACCAATCAGCTGTGCGGGTTTAGTCCCTATGTAATGATGTAATTAGCTATGCTGTGGACTCTTATATGTAATGTTCATGAAAATTCAGGCAGAACGCTCTCAAGCAGCAGAGTCCTCTGCTGACACCCTTGTCTTCTGTACAATTAAACCTTGTTATCCTTGCAAGCAATCTCTTGGCCTTTTCCCCTAGAGTGTTGTATTATTTCTGGTGTGAGCGTAAAGGGACTTGCCTTCAGCAGTGTTTGGGGTCTCGTTTTCAGAAATGAATATATGTGAAAGTGCAGTGTGACAGGAGCTTTGTGAGTGGCTGATGGGTTGTTTGCAGCCTAAGAAGTCTGTGCAGGCATCTGATAAGGTTGTACAGCTGTATATAGGAGCTGTTTTTGACTGATGATGTTGTTGGATGAATTAATGTGATTGGCCAAGATGTCCATACTGTGTTGAGGGTAACGTGGACAGTTGTAGAACCTTTTGAACCAAACTGCCCTTCCCATGCCCAAGCTCACCAGTCCTGCCAAGCAACTGTTATTCACAGGTATTTTCTGATTACTTTCCTGCCTTTATCAACCTCAGCCTAAATCCTGTCTGAAGAATGCCAATTAGGTTTGCATTCAACATGGCCACCTTATTCCTCTGCTCAACCATGTTGAAGCCTTCTTTGATCACTAACCAGCCTGACGTATTCAATATTCTCTTGCACAGTGTTGGACTATCCTGCCATGTTTTTTTTTAGCCAGCCTGGCACTCCCCCGGCTCACAATAAGCATGTGCATCATCTCTGATTGGCCTAGTGTTGCCATGTCCCTATCACCTTTTTTCTTCACTGCACCTACCTTTCTATACCTCACTCACACTGCTTGCCTTAGCATGCTCAGTTCTCACAATTCTCACTTCTGCACTATACCCCATACCTACTCAGCCTCTATTATCCTAAAATTCATGCAGTGAGTCAGGAAATATTGACCACTGTAAGAGGCAATGTTGCAGCATTGGAAGTTTCAGCGGGAACTATATTTTCAGGTATCTTCCATCACTCATGGTATACTCATTATTCAACAAGCTCAATTCCAAAATGTCCAGTGTCCATTTTGCTCAACTCTGATCATGTCTTCATTGTACCACATTATGTGGTGCACACTCACTCTATTTAATCCACACCTTACCATGCTCTTCTATTTTCCAAGGTTCAAAGTATGGTAATGGCCAACATGTAACTGATTGTCTATATTTAGTTATTTGTTTATTTTTTGTCAGTGGTTAAAAACATCAACTGTTAACAAATTACAAAATTCATCATCAAATTTCCTTAAAACCTAATTGATCAATTGTACACATTAAAACAGAAGCCATTCAAAAAATAATTCTCTAACCTATTAACATAACACTTCTTAACAATTTTCACAAGTAATTAAGATACAAGGTCACTAAAATACAACACTGAAATCTCTATAAGTCATCAAGTTTCAAACATTTGATGAACTGGCCACTGCTAGAAGAGATGAAGTGGTACATCCATTACGACAATTAGACCACAATACTTAAAAGTTCTCTTGATATACATTTTCAAAATACTGAGTGCCTTCACCCTTCAAGACTGGGCAGAATACCAGAAGATGTTTCAACATCTGTATTTCATTCATACTTCTACAAAATCTGCACACGGCCTGGTTTCAGGACAATAGTTTATAGCGGGCTAAAATGTGTCTTGTTTGATGTAGATTCTATCTGAATTTTAAAACGAAGGTTGCAAACATATCGGTTGAGATATAGTCATATAAGTTGCCTTAATACCACATTTTTTATGATCAAAATGTAAGTGCCTTAGAGATTCATAGCTATGTAGGTTTTCTATCATTAGGGACAAGGCCCAACAATACAGATTTGCCTTTACTTTACACAGATTCTCCGTTAGGTCATACTTGGTCAATTTAATGAAAACTCTTTTCACAAAAACAAAAAAAAACACTTCAATGACTGATAACTTTTCCACACTCTAATGACAATCACATTCTCATACACTGATTGCTTAATAGGGCAAAGTAATTTAGAAAAAAAAAAACAAAAGAAATTTCCATTTAGCCCTAATGGCAGAGAAAAATAATTCCTAATTCATACATTATCACTGCAATAGGTAGGGAGTTAGGCGTCCTCAAAACCCTGCACCAGATCAACCTTTCTACTATTGGTAAAAAGTCTACAATTCACAGCTGTAAAAATTCCAGGGTGTATAGCACCTCTGGAACAATTTTGTCCCTCACAGAATTTTAAAAGAGGGATTGCTGAAACCTTCCAATATTTTGCATCCAGTTTGCACATCTGTTTGGTGAGTACAATCACGCTAGCCATCAGCCGTTCCTATAACTGGGTCTTGTGAAGCTTATATCTAAATGGAAATCCGAAGTGCACGTAATTGTCTACCGGTTCCATGTTATCAGAGGAAATATGACATTGATAGGTAGATATATTTTTCTTGACTGCACACTGAATAACCTTAGTTTTCCCAGCATTAATCTTCAAGGAATTGGACAAAGCGAAGTCTGCAAATGCTCTAATCAGTAGCTGTAATCCTTTTGGAGTGCAATCGAACAACAGGAAGAAGTCAGCAAAGGCCAACCACATAATCTTTGGATAATCAATTTTTTGAGATGCAAAGTATGCATGTGAAAGAAGATCTTCTGCATCGTAAACATATAAGCTAGTATGACAGGGAACCAAAATACATCCCTGCCTAATTCCTGAATAGGCAGGAATATAACGAGACTACAGGCCACCCGATCCAGCCTTGTCTGGACTTTGGAATGTTCGTGCAAACCAACATTCAGGTGTAGCAAACCTGACGGCATGCTCCAACTATGTTGTATTTTTGCCAAATGGGGCCTCTATTAATGGTGTCAAATGCTGCGGACAGATCTATGGTCGCAACAAATACTGACTCCTACTTTTTTGCCCAGGCAGTCTCTTCAATACATTTAAGAATAACACCATAGAAATTAATGCTATAGTACTACTTCCGAAACCCTGTCTGCCGTTTCTTCAGTTTATGTGCTTCCCTTGCCCTGTTTTCCAGATGCATTAGCAATAGTTCCGCACAACCTTTGCTATTGACATCAAGGATAGAAATAGGCCAATAGTTCTTTGGTTCGGCCATCAAACCCTCTTTATAAAAAGTAACGATTTAAGCAGTGTCCCAAGACGTAGGGAATTTTCTAAGTCAACTACTTGCTGAAACAGGAATCTCAACATGGTAGACCACACAATGGGATCCCCTTTCAACAATATGTTAGACAGTAAATTGGGGTAAGGGGCTAGAGAATTACTAATCATACAGATAATGTCAGAAATGCAATATTGGTCAACTACCAGTTTCCAGTCATCTCCTGCCTTGTTTCCCTGCATACCATCATTCAATTCAGAGTTTTCATCAGCTGAATACATCACCTTAAAAGGTAATACCAGGCCTTTTTTGATACACCATTTAGTTGTTTATCTGGCTGGCTCACACCCATATCGATAATCATGTTCCATAATGCAGACACGTTTGTAATACTAAAAATTCCAACATCTGTTCTGCATCCCATTGGAGTGTATGGGCCTGAGTATGCCTCCGCCAATTTTTTATATGTTTTTTTGATCTTTATTATTTCAGCTGTTGCCAGGGCGTGTTCTTGATGTAGTCTTTTGCCTGATCTAATCATACATCTAGTCGCTCTCTTTTTTTCCATTTCAATAGAGTCAAAGGCATACAGATGCTTAGGTTGATGAGAAAGTCCCATCACCTTTGTATTGGAATTCAGGTCTTAAATATGTCTACCATAAAATGATCATAATTGTTAAAAGTAAAGATTTGTAATTTCCAAGCCCAAGAAGTTTCTTTTACACAAGTAGACACATGTTGAATTGTTCCATACATCTGACATTACAGGAAATCCTATTTCCCCCAGGATTATTATATACATCTGTGGCCCATCGGAATGTCCCATCTTAATAACCATGTCATATTCTGTTGTAAGCATGCTATTATCACTCCAGATGCAATCCACAACCCTTAAGAACTTACATCTGCTAAATAATGTATCATCCACAAACATACAGTCTAAAGTGGATGGTGATCCGCTTCTACGCTAAGTGTTTTTCTCGGGACTATCACCGGTAATTTCTCCATTTGACATTCAAAGAACCAAGCCGGCAAGACAATTCACGCAGCACATACCCTAATGTTCTTTGGCTGTCAAGTCATTAAATGCTGGAAATAGATCATTAGTTGTATCTTCCACACACGTAGAGTTGATATCACCAGCAACAAGCAAGAACCCCATGACTACGTTGGCAAGCCAGTCATTGACATATCAAGTTAAAGCATTCAGGAAATGTTCTAATTTACAAATTCATGAGTTGCTCTACAGATTAAGAATCAATACATTCATAATTACACCTACTGTGATCACATGCACATGAGTGGCTAATGCTCCTCTTGTAATAGTGCAGGCATTTTTTTCTCTAATCCCCTTCATGACTGTACCAATTTCATTAAACACACAGACAAGTGGGCCAAGGCCCCTTTGGTTGCAGGCTGAAAAGCTGAAACATTACTGTCTAATGATGGATTAATTTATGAGATTTCAAATATTCTCTAGTTGAAATATTGGTAAATACATTACCACAGGTGTTCCATGATATCAAAGATATCGAGCTCTCAATGCTAAAGATGGTTGAAAGATTAGACTATTTGCTGTGCCCCATATTTGCATAAGGTTTCTGCCAACCATGACCAATCTGGTGAATTATAAGATAAGACTGGTCTACATTTTACCAATTGCTCATCTATAGTAGTGATGGCAACTGTTCCCACAGATATAATAATATCACTTGGCAGCTAACCCTTGGTACAAATGCCAGAGATGGCATATCCTAATTGTCTCAATAGTTGGGATTCCTTTAATATTGTTTCAAAGCCAATATTTGAGACAATATCAATGAAGGCCAAGTCATTCCTAACCGGGTCAAGAAAAAACACATGGTTAATATCTTTAGTTGAAATAGTTCTTGAATTAGGCCAAAAGAAGAAGAATAGTAGATCTATTTAGCAGCATATTCTTATTCCCAGCAGGGGTTTTAGAGTTTATTCTCAAGACCCCAACCCTTTACGGGACCAACCAGCATATCTTTAGGGAATCTGTCTTCTTGTAGGTGACTAGTTTTGCTAATTATCCAAGTTAGACTTTTGTGTGTGCTGCTCATCTTCCTTCGTTCTTCTCCTATTCAGTTTCCTCTGACTTCCCCTTCATCCTCCTTCTTTTGGAGACGTTCCTCACATACATCTTCTGTTTTTCCCAAAATGCTCACAAGACTGCTTTCCTCTGTTTGGCTTCCTTATGCTGCCCTTCTCGTTCCTCCTCTTTCAGCACTACCTCCATCCCTACCCTTCTGCCTTCTTTCACCTCACCTCTTCCTGCTCTTCTGCTGTCACTGCTTCTTTCACCTCTCCAGTCACTGTGTCCACAGAGGTCACTGGGGACTGAGGTGCGTGCCATCACACAATAAATGAAGACCATGTACTAGATCAGTGACAAAAACAGATTTATATCAAAAGTTATTCTTGTTGAACTCTTTGTGAATGGCTATGCTAGATAAAATTACACATAAGGGTTTAAGTCTGAAAGCATGGGTGGGTGCAGGTGCAAAATGTGGGGTGGTTATAAGGCCAGGCAAGAAATACCAGAGTCCTCTGCGCCCGCATTGTGTTATGTGGTTTTGCCGTGGCACTTGGTTATGTGTTTTATTTAAAAGCGGTTATGCAATTTACGATAAATCGCAGCCCTGCATGTCTAGGTCAGCTATTCTTGTATGCGACAGAGAAAAATATAGGAATTCTGCCAAGTTTAATCGGGTATTGGAATGCATGGAATTAACACATTTTATGTGGCCCGCAGTTGAGTGCAGTATAAATTGAAAAGACATTTGGAAGTGGGTCAATTGGTTGGGGATAAGACAGAGTTTAAAAATAGCCGGGACACCTGTTTCTGTGTCATTGTACTAGGTTGAACAATTAGCCTGCAATGACTCATAAAGCGGACATCTGAAAACAGACTCAGTGGGAATGGGAAGGGGGAGACAATAGGGCCTTCTATAGCATGCCTGATTTCTTTTCTTACTATCTTTTTGGAACTATACCGGTGAGAATGCGGGCTGCAAATGTCTATGCACACTAGCAGATCAATGTGCAAGCAAGTGTTGAATATCATTGAAATCAACTTCCAGGTAAGTCGGTGACTAGATAGATATACCTACACTGTGGGCACCATGTGGTGACTTTCAAAGCAGCATGGTATACTAACTAGGAATCCAGGTTTATTACCTGTACTCTTCTTGCTTCAAGAATTTAAATACGTTCCCCATGTTTGTCTCCTCCATGTAAAATTATACTTTAGATGAGGGCTCACCACTAGATTAGGCCTATACAGTTTGCGTCTATTCAACCTGCTCATCGGAGCACCTGACAGGGCAGTACGTTTTCCCGTCTTGTGCTCCCGTGGGCAGCTGGTTGATAGCAACATCGCTGCAGCCGTCTTTCTCTTGTGGGTGGACCTGGGCATTGTCTCCTCTACGTCCAACTCTGCAGACCAGGGCTTGTCACTAGATTAGGCCTATGCAGTTTTCATCTATCGAACCTGCCCATCGGAGCACATGACAAAGCAGTATGTTCTCCCCACTTGCACTCCAGTGCTGATCACTATATTAGGCCTATGCAATTTGCACCTATACAAACCATCAATTGTTGCAGTTAGTTCTCCCCCTTGCGCTCCCCTTGGAAGATAGTTGACAGCAAAATCTCTTCAGCCATCCTTCCCTTGCAGATGGATCTGGGCATCGTCTCCTCAACGTTCAACATTGCCGTCCAGGGTCTGCCACTACGTTAGGCATATGCAATTTGTTTCTATCCAAACCATCCATCAGAGCTCCTGATGGGGCAGTACTTTCTACCCCCTGTTGGTTCTCCCCAGCAACTGGTTGACAGCAAAATCTCTGCAGCCCTCTTTCTCTTGCAGGTTGACACGGGCAGATAGTCAGCTTGCAGATAGTAATTCCCCTGGCAATAGTACACCCGTTGGACCAGGCAAAAGTACTTAAACTTAACCCTTTAGGCTACTGGGAGCGACTGGAGTGCTCAATGCACAGGGCTAATATGAGAGTCATATCGAGTGGAGGTGGCTACCCGAGCGGCCAAATTCTGCAAGAGCTGTAATAGGTGTATGAGCACTGCAGTTTGAGCCAGGTACAGGGTATTACAATAGTCAATGCTACCAAAGTGACCACCAGGGGACACAAGTGGTTAGGAAGAAATGGCAGCACACTGCAGAGCACTTTGACAAGAAACTGGCCCATTTTGCAAACTGCACTCACCTGCCAGGCCATAGAGAGAGAGGCAGAGAGTTGGACTCCCAAATTCTTTACTTCCATCACTGTAGTAGTTAGATCACCCAAAGAAGAAGGCCAGAATGAAGAAGTCCTGAGAGTAGGATCCGGGGGAGTACCCACCACCAGAATCTCTGTCTTGTCCTTGTTGAGTCTATGCCAGTTGCTATTCATCCAACCCCTCAAATGCCCCAAGCATTCACATAGGCGCAATAACACCTCTGCCTGGTCAAGATCTTATTGGACCAGGATCTGGGTGTCATCGGCATACAAATTGCACCGGGAGTCATGTAAGCGGATGAGATCAACCAGCGGTTGAACATAGATGTTAAATAACATTGAGGTCAGTGAAGAGCCTTGGGGGACACGGCATACAAGTGCATAACAAGAAGAGAAGAAGGGGGAGGGAGAGTGATTGGCACCTCACAGTCAAGAAGGATGAGAACCAAACCAGGATGGGACCAGAGAGGCCTGCTACAGCAATGTGATACAGCAGGATGGGGTGGTTGACCGTGTCGAAAGCTACAGTCATGTCTAACAGTATCAAGGCTCCCAACCCACCAACATGACTAGATCATTGATTACAGAAACAAGGACACTCTCTGTTCCATGCCCGGTCATAAACCCGACTGAAAGGGGTAAAAAAGGAGTAAAGTTTTAAGAAAAGAAAAAAGAAGTGCTGACACCAAATGCTACAGGAGCTTCATAGAAAACAGGAGAAATGAGATGGGATGATAGTTAGCCTGATCAGAAACATCCAGTGATCCTTTTATTAAAGTGTGTAATAGCAAAAGTGTGTTTGAGCTATATAGCAATGGAGCCTGACTGGAAGGAAAAATGAACCACCTTGGTGACTCAAGGAATAATAGCAGGCACAATGGCCCTCATTACAACCTTGGCGGAGGACCATGGTGCTGTTAGCACCATGGTCCATGCCGCTAAGGTTACGATTCCGCCATGGTGGATGGCGGAATTACCGCCCCATTCCAAGGTGAGTGGGGTGGTAATTCCCCATTTACCATTTGCCCTTCCCCATTCCCATTTTTGCCCCCGTAGGGCATAATGGGAGTGGGGAAGGCGCTAATTACGGCACCGTAAATTACGGTGCCTTAATTAGCTCCAAAGTCCCTTTGCGGGTTGGGTTTTTAACGCCTGCTAAAAGCAGGCGTTAAACACCAACCCGCAAAGGGACACTTGTAATCAGGCGTTAAGGGTTAACGGCGCCGACGGCACCGTTAAACCCTTAACGCCTGAGTTGTAATGAGGGCCAATATCTTTGAGTACATTAAGGGGAATGGGGTCAGAGTGGGCAGACTACTTAAGTTGGTTCACTGCCCTAGAAACATCTTCCATGGAGAACGCTGGTAAATTAGACCATCAATATAGGGCCAAAGTCTCTGTCTTAACTGAGGTTGTATTGGCAGCACATTGGCCATTTGTACAGATAAGCTTACGTTTGTCCACAATCTTTGTGGCAACAAACTCAAACAGGGAGTCACAGAGGTTTTGAGTAGGCTCCACATTAGGTGTCAAATGTAGAGAAGAGGAAGAGAATGATTTGACCACAGAGAACAATTATCTGACCTGGTTCAAAGCTGACTCAACTTTATGTGTAAAAAAGGCCTGCTTAGCAGTCCAGATGGCTGCATGATAATCATGATTAAGTTGTCCATAGGCTAGCTTCTCTGTGCGATCAGAGGACAGGCACAACTTGTGTTCAGCTTGCCTTAGTTTTAGATAAGCTGCTTTGAGCTCATCCAAAAAACATGGGGCTGAGGGACGCTTCTTGGATCGAGTAAGCTTCGAGGGAGCAACCTTGTTAGCCAAAACTCACAGTGTTTGTGAGAAAATAGATAGATCTACCAGAGAAGAATTCTGTCACTTCTCATCAATCAGAGAAAGCATATTAGTGTGATCCGCCAAACGCCAACTGCGCATCATAATGGCAGCTGGCTGGATTTGGGTATCAGCACAGCACATAACACTCCAAATGGTATAAAACAATGATCTTCCACAGTACTTGCCTAGCCAAAGCAACATCAACAATAGTTTCTACTGAAAAAATAAGATCTAAAATGCTGCCCAATTTATGAGTCGGTTCATATAGAAGTTCATGAAGCCCAAGTTCTGTCAATGATTCCAAAAACGGAGCCTCTTACCGAAGTCTGAGGGGCATTATATCTAATGTTGTAGTCTCCCAACATTACTAAGTTAGAGAACTTCACTTGAAGGGATGCTGCTAACTCAACAAAAGGGTTCAGAAAAGTCTGGGGGCTCGAAAATAATAAGAACGTGTATTTAATAAGCAGCGGAGCCAGCTTACATGTTTAAATTATGTGATAAAGGAATCAAAGAAAATGACAAAGTGGTTTTAAAAACAATAGATACCCCAACACCAGGATGGAGGGCTACCCGATCAAGATGGAGCATATTACATCCATCTGAAAGTGCCTGCAAAAAAGTTGGTGCAAAACTATCTGCTAACCACGTCTCTGTAAGGCACACAGCATTAGGGGAGAATTACCGAAAACATTCACAAATAGATGTTGCATGCACAACAAGAGAGCATGTGTTAATCAAAAAGGCACTAAAAGTGGATCTACCAGCAGCGTCGTGGACCTTGCTGTCGGGGGAAAATATATTGACATTCGCTTGGAACACTGTGCCAGGGGGTGCTAGCTTGACTATAACTTCGCAAGTACATCTTGGTGTGGTCAGAAGACTGTGGCAGTCTGGCCCATCCTTAGCCCGGATGGGCACAGACAGGATTGACTTTGGCACAACTTTGGCGTGAAATGCTTGCTCCCGCTGCGCTCATCCACTAAGCTGTCATTGCCTGAGCTCTTGATTAGTGCACATTGTATTACCTCAGCCAATCCTGTGTGGCTGTCAAACAATAGTGTGAAAGGATTGACTGCAGTCAGTGTAGTGAGCGTGGTATGAAATTAAAATACGGACCGAGCCCGAGCCTCAGTGTGCTTCAGATGAGGCCAGTAACACTCATGGAGGAATACAAGGAACCAAATTGGTAAAACAAATGTTTAAATAAAAAGAAAGTAAAATTATTAAAATCAATTAAAATTAATATCCATGCATCCAGGTAGTGCAGTGCCCTCAGCATGGCCCATGTATAATCCTGGTGTCCAACAGGAAAGAAAAAAGTGCTCAATAGCAAGCAAAGCAGTTGGAAACCAAATGCAACCGCAAGGGTCAATTAACCGTAGCTCAGAAATCTGACACAGAGCTTTTGCAAAGGAGACTAAGCTTTGCACTAGCCAGTACTGTGTGGCTGCCAACTGACAGTGTGAAAAGACTTACTGCAGTCGATGTATTGAGTGCAGTATGCAATGAAAATAAAACGTGGATCAAGCGAAGGCCCTGGTATGCATCAGATGTAGCCAGGCACCATCAGGGGGGAATCCAAGGAACCAAAATGCTAAACTAAATGTTTTGTTTTTAAAAAAAGAAAGTAAAATGATTAAAATCAATTAAAATTAATGTCAATGCATGCGGGTGTTGCAGCGCCCAGTCACTCGCCACGGACTGGGCATATTCCTGGTGCATAAAAGCAAAGTAAAATTGCTCAATATCAAACAAAGCAGTTGGAAACTGAAAGCAAACCCAAGGGTCGAGTAGCCGTACCTAAGAAATCCAAAAAGGAGCTTCTGCAAAGCTCTGTGTTAGCCAATCCCATGTGGCTGCCCACGGTCCATGTGAAAACACTGACCGCAGTCAGTGTAGTGAGTGCTGTATGAAAAGAAAAGAAAACGTGGATCGAGTGCGGTCCTTGGTGTGCTTCAGGTGAAGCCAGGCACTATGAGGGAT
Source organism: Ambystoma mexicanum (assembly GCF_040938575.1). Lineage (NCBI taxonomy): Eukaryota > Metazoa > Chordata > Amphibia > Caudata > Ambystomatidae > Ambystoma > Ambystoma mexicanum. The sequence goes on from NC_090939.1 coordinate 553,689,726, forward strand.
GAATAAAAGGAAACAAAATTGTAAAATAAATGTTTTTAAAAAAGAAATTAAAATGATTAAAATCAATTAAAATTAACCTCAATGCATACGGGTAGTGCAGCACCCAGTTACTCGCCACGGCCCAGGCATATTCCTGGTGCCTAAAAGGAAAGTAAAAGTGCCCAATAGCAAACAAAGCAGTTGGAAACCGAAAGCAACCCAAGGGGCCGAGTATCCATACCTGAGAAATACAACACAGAGATTCTACAAAGGAGACTAAGCTCTGCGGTAGCCAATCCCGTGTGGCTGTCCACTGTCCGTTTGAAAAGACTGACCGCAGTCAGTGTGGTGAGTGCTGTATGGAATGAAAATAAAACACGGACTGAGCGCGGGCTGAGTGAGAGCCAAACAGTGCTTGCCACCGCCTGACCGGGTAAGTACAACAAACGATATGAGTAGTGGTTTCACACTGTTGGCCTGAGGTCCTCCCACTTGTCCAACAGCTCTCACATCTCTTCACAATGCCAGAGTAGTGTCAAGCTCAACAGGATTTCCTTGCCTCGCCGATTCTGCCAAGCAAATAGCCTTACACAAACTAAAGATGTTCCTGTTTGCCTATATTTAAATTTGAGTCATAACTCATTCCACATGGAAACATGCATAGGAATTAATCCCATTAGTCCTGGTGTACATGATATATATGATCACAATTGGAATACAGGAAATAGACCACAAACTACGTGGCAACTTTTTAAAAATGAATACTTGAAAAAGATATCTTATTTTGGTACTCACAAACATTATGTTGGAGAGTGTACATAACATAAATTTGCACGTATGTAACAATATCAGACCAAATTGATACAAACACGTGTATGTATACTAAAAAAGGGAAGATATTGAAAACATATCTATACAAAGACTTGAAAGACACAAAGGCAGTCTGTCAGGGCGGAAAGATTTTTTTTTTGTCAGTACACAAATGCAAATGAATGCGTTTGGTCATGCACTAAATCTGGCTGACCCTGACTCAAAATAGTACAGTTCACAGTCATTAGACTCTAACATACATGTATCAACACTTAATTATTCAGTGAATAAACAAGAAACCAGTGTTTAAATTATTGAAATTGGGGTTGAAAAATAATAAAACTTCGGTCTACACCATCCGTCCTTGCAGGAACTTGGATTGACAAGTGGTTCAGGCTACGTATGTAAGCCAGAACCACTTGTCAATCCAAGCTACGTGTGTAAGCATGTAAATATTGTATCCTGTGCATATTTGTAAATCCTGTGGATATTTGTAACTTTGTAAGCTTTGCGTCTCCATACTGCTGCACCCTTTTACTTACGAGTCTGGTGTGCTTAACAAATGAATAAACAAACAAACAAACAAACGTATGGACAGCAGACATGGCGTTTCGTTGGAATATTCAGTTGATAGCCGCCTTCTTCAGGACGGATTATCACTTATCAGACCCTGAGGAAATGCACAAAAGGCTTGCTAATTGTTAAGGAGATATAATCACCCTCCTGCGGACAGGACGAATTTCCATTTAAAATATCATGCACACTACCTAGATGGGGATGCACAATTCACCTTGTGATAGCAAGTTTATCAAAAGTGTCAGACACCCTCATGTGCCAACACCCATGCTACTCAAAGTCAACATGTGCAGGAGGATCGCTCAGTGGCAACGTGCTCACCTTGGAAGCAAGACGACGCAACACAGGTTAGATCCCCGGGTCCGCGCTTAGTAACCTCTGGGTATTATGCACGTTATAAATAACCTATCTATCAATCAATCAATCAACCAAAAAAGAGTGATGGAGAATGAATATATGAATTCAAGACCGAATGGGGAAGCTCCAGAGAAATAGAAAATTAATGCATGTAGACTTCAAGATCGAGTAAGGTAATTCCAGAGGAAAAGAAGAAAAGTGTAGCAAACACGTCCGGAACTAGCACATTAAGGTTAATGTGCTAAGGTCCATATATATGAATAAAACAGGGCGAATGGTAATCTTACCTATGGTGTCACTTATGATCATCACTTGATGGCAAACTGCCATCAGAGCTGTGCCATGTGATAGACGATGTGGCTACATACCGAAAGTTGGGCTGCTTAAGAAATGTAGAAGGAGCAGCTAGTGCACAAAATAAAACGTGACTGATATTAATAATGAAGAGAGAACAAGAGCAACACTGCTAATATACCTCAGAATGCTCGAGGCAAATTGCAGTAACAGATTTGCAGTGAAGAGTAACTGGTTTTGGCATCCTGTGAAGCTGCAGGAACTGAGTATGCACAGGATATGCGTGTAATATCATGCAGCAAACCTTGGCAATGATTAAGTTAGATAGTAGGTAAGGACAGTGGGAATGTCTTTCAACCATTTATGTGGCACTAATTAGATGATGAGGTATATGGCTACTTTATGAGACTCATAGTTACTCCCCCTGTTTACCCACCCATAATTGATATACTACACTCTGATAGTCAGAGCACTGGCTAGAATGCACAACGCTTCAACACTAGCCACAGGCCTTCACAATGCTTTGCTGAAATTAAACAGCCAATTCACCTTGACCGCACCAGTAGTAAGTCAGCGAGTAGGGGTCGGTCGAGTCAGAAAGTCAGCCCCAAAACCCGGGAGGGGAATGGAGACAGGCCACTACCACTGCTGGGGCAATCCACAGGAACGGCCCGGCTCGTGTCCAGAGTCGGCACGGCCCCCTGGGGGGACATGCCTCCTCCAGCAGAGGCACACACCCAGCCTGCTCCGCCACCTGGAGAGATGGGAGGAAGAGAGCGGGACCAGGTAGAACTCGTTCTGCTCGACTGTCCCCTTCCACTATGATCTGAAAGCTGGGGAGCTGCCGTTCTGCTCAGCCTTTGCACTGCTTGGAGAGGAGAGACACCCTAGCAAGGGGGCATTTCCTGAGGGGGCATGCTCTGGTCATTGACTGTCACAATGGCCAAGGCTGACCAAAGAGTCCAACCCTTGATGGACCAAGTGTGCCAAATGATCCGGAGGATTGCACAGAGCCAGATGGGCAGACTGCCCTGCCATTCTGGTAAGTCAACTGATGTTCCTTTGGCAGCCAGGCACCCTGCTGGGCTTGAAAAGAACTTGGCCAGGCTGAAGAGCATCCCTGCCAGGCAAAGCTCTGCTAGCACATTGCGTGGGGAATAGACCTTGGACGTTTTGGGGATGTGTGGAGCCTGGGTGCGGCAGCGAGAAACAAGTGGAGTGCAGACAGGACGCTTTCACACTGTCAACAGTAAGCTAGAGGAAGGTAACTATGCTTACGTTTCATCTGTGTATCCTGGGTGACAGAGGAGGAGGTCAGGCCAAAAGTGTCATGCCACCTCATAGCCACAACAGGCGTACATTCCAGATCGTAATTCATCCAGAGCTGGGCAGCCCTCTGGACCTACTGTTCATACATAAGGTCAATTATCAGATGACATGGCATGGAGAGCAGACAACTGGCATTTAAAAGGATCACAATGGGCACAGGTGGACCATGCCCCTGGCCTCCTGGCAAATAACCCCTCCCCACCGTGGTGTGTACCCAGGAAGCAGAACACAGAGGTAGAGGGGTGTGTAGTTGGGTCCCTTGGTGGGTTGGATATCCGCTAAGTGCATGGGAGTATAGCTAGTCCGGGGGACCTCCCTGGGCAAGCAGAGTGCTCTGCTGTGTACTCCATAGCTCTCAAGCTATCCTGTTCCATGTAGGGTAACAGGAGCCAGTCATGATGTCTCACAAGGCCTGCTTGGGCGCTAGTACATTCAATAACATTTAGCAACATATACCCATGACAGTATGACCCAAAAGCATGCAACATGTACAGGCACCCATTGCAGAGGTACACACAGCTATTCTGTTGCTCGCAGCCCCAATAAATGCCCCAATAACTGCCATAATAACACATCATATCGGGCCCCTCAAGCAGTGGGCTGACAGATTACAGAGCCATCCATGTAAGTCCAATGTAGTATGGCACCCAAAATCTTGTGCACCCATTTTTTCTACTTGTATAGGGATCCCTTGGATTCACAGTATGTGCATACTGTATTACTTGATATACCACCCCAATGCAACTCTGGTCTCAACATCACTTTGAAGGAGATTGAGAAGGCTATCAGTGTCATAGTGAGTGAGAAAACACCTGGCCCATACGGTATACCTTTAGATTTCTTCAAATAAGAAACTGGAGTATGGGGGCCGGTTTTGTCTTGCATCTTCAATGCAGTCATCCAGCTCGGTACAGTTTCCAGCACATGGCAGGAGGCCGTCATTATTCTATATATAAAAAGGGAGTAAGAGAGTGCCCAGGGATTTTCCACATCATTTTATTGCTAGATGAGGCCGGTAGGATCTATGCCATGGTAATCCTTGGTCATCTTCTGGACCGGGTCAACTCAACTGGAATAATTAATAACCTTCAAGTGTGGTGCCTGGTCAAAAGGAGTACCTCAGATGACTTGCACATGGATGGCAGGGTGGCTTGCGTATTTGCCTCCCTGCGGTTTACAGGACTGATTTAGTGTACTTGGACCATCTAGATTTGGACTGGTTTGTACATGTGGACCCCTAACAGCCTTTACATGTGCCTAACATACATACATGTCACTTGTTGTTTACTGTTGGTTTTCTGTATGTTTGCTGATCTTCAATGTATTGCATGTCTTTTCATTTCCCAATTTTTTTTCAAATCTTGAACTTTATGTGACTGGATTGTATGTGACTGTATTTTATGAATGCATGTCTGGGAAACTTCCCCCACTCCCCACAGCATCTGTTGTCCCTGCAAGTGTTTGCACTACACCCTATGACTCCCGCCCCCTTCTAGGGAACAGATCATCCTGGGGGTAGGATCTGAATGAGGGGGAGGGGACAGCTTTGGAGTGAGGACATGTCCCTGAACCGTTGTGTCCAATAGGTGGGTAGGGCAGACTCTTGGGTGGGGTTTCCACAGTCTTATATGCATGGGAAGTGAGGACTTGGTTCTCTTTCTGGGTTGACTGCCATGGTCTTTTGCCCATGTGGGTTGGGACTGAGAAGCTCAGGAGGCATTTGGCAGGTACTTTTTTTCCCTGCCTGCCCTTCTCCCTCTCTCACTTTTGTCCGCCTTTACACCCAACCTGCTCTATTTTTCCATCAGCAGGCCTCCCAGCCTCTCAGCCCTTGCTTCCTTCTTTTCTTCTCCTCCTGTCTCTTTCTTTCCCTCTTCCCCACTTCTATAAGCTCTTATCCTCTCTAATGGCCCCCTTCCCTTCCCTTATCTCCTCACTAGCTTATCTCCTACATGCGCCCGCTCCCTCTTTCTCCGCTTCCCAGCTATCATTTCGTTCCTCTCCCTCCTCTCTCCCCAGTCCCTCTTGTCCTCTTTTTTTCATCCCATCAGACTTCCCACTAGAGCTTTGCCTCTCCAACCCTTTCCTTCCTCCATTGGTGTCCCCTTTCCTTCCCTGCATCCAAGTGTATCTCACAGGCTCCATGGGCCCCAAACGTAGGTGTTCTTAAATTGTATGCCTGTCATCAATGCCCCATTTCTGCCATGCTGTTCACCCTTCTCCACTGAGCACACGTGTGCGCGGTTCTGTTCGACTGTTCTGAAGGGTGCCAACCCGCCAGTCACCACACAGGTGCTGGCACATGGAATAACACTTCCTGCTTTCAGTTGTGCCTTTGCCCAGCCTCTCCGCTTCCATCACCACCCCTGGAGCAGGCTGGCCTGCCAGTGCCCATGTGGTTGACCTGTCCACTCCCACAAGTCTTGTGGTGGTGGACGATCTGTTGCTTCTGTCCAGCAGATGTCCCCAATAGTGTGCAGATCGGCCTGAGGTGTGTGCGAGGCTCCCAGATTGTCACACTCCAGTAGGTTCAACTATCAGGTAGTTCCTGACAGTGGCATATGCTTGTCTCAAAGATTGAGCCAAACACATGTTTTTATGGTCTTAAGTTAAAAAATCGTTAAAAAAAACAATTAAAAAAAGAACGATTAAAAAGACTGCTCTCTGACCACACAGAGCAGTCTTTCCAAATCAAATTGTCACTTCCCTGCGGCACACAAGTGAGCACAGGGCTTTACAGGACCCAGAAGCACCATCAGGGTAAAACGGGTAAGTATATGTGTTTGTGTGTGTGTTGTATGTCTGTGTGTGTTTTGGTTTGGGCGAGTCTTAGGTGAGGAAGGAGGTGGTGGGTGCTGAGTGAGAGGGTTGCTATGGTGATAAAACCTCTGTATTTTTATCAAATCCTGTAAGAGAGGGAAGGGGCAAAGCAATGTCATCTTTTCGCTTTTTGTAGGTTGCCTAAAATTTTCCAGAAAAAAATCAGTATTTTTTGTTAGACGACGTACAAAAAGATATAATAAGACAAAGAACCGTTTGTACATACGACCCGTTCAGTGACACTGCTAATTGTTTGTTGAGTCAGTGATGTTCCCTTTGATGGCCGTAGGTATCATTTTGATTACTGTGCTGTATCTATATCAATTAAATGCTGATCTCCTATGATGCCTGCATTAATCAGACCTAGAACAATGTGGTCAGTTTGCACGTTTCTGTGATGGCAACCAGACGTTGTGATGTCTGCCCTGTCAACTTCCAATGGTACTTTATGTGCCTTCCATGCTGTTCACAGGTAATGGTGAATCAAGATTCAAATGCAGAGATGGAGCATGAGAAACTGATACCGCATTCATGGTAGGGAGCAGGCATCAAAATTACCTGCTCCCTGTTTTGGCGGTAGTAACATGAATACATGTCACAGGACTCTTTTGAAAGTCTGTGATTAGAATGTGTACACTTCATATCTTTTGATGTGGATACTTTGGAGGGCAAGCCTGGTTGCAGGAGCCATGTGAAGTCCAGCTCTGAATGTTTCTTATAGTTGTTGTATTTAACATTGCTAAGAGTTAGATCGTGTGACTGAGCTGGTCGTATGGCACGATGCATGCAAATGCTAGTCCCAGCCCCAGACACCATCACCATTTGATGGCCTATCATGCTGCCACAGATGACAGCAGGCAGACTCAACAGGATGTGTACTGTGTACCCGTTTGTAATGTTCAACAAGGGTCTTGTTGAACTCTCAAGTGTGGAAGCTGAAAAGAGCATGGACCCATCTCACCATGTGGGATGGACAGGTGGTGCTTCCTCCCCAGCCTCTCCTGCACCAGCAGTTCAGGACAACATCTGGATGACTGAAAGTTATCTGTGACTCTTGTCGGTATATCACACGGCTCATGCGTCAATAAAGAACACAGCAGTAGCTGTGATTTATCAGTGTGATTTATAGGACACATTGATCATCGACACTTCGATCTTAACTAGCAGCCCTCGTACCTTCTAAGGCTATGCCTGTCTGAGGGTCGCTTCAATTGCCCCAGGGCCCTCCCTGGGGAGTACCTGGGGCTGTCAAAATTTTCCCCCCTAAGGTCAGACCCCGATCAGCACTATCACTGGATCTATGGACCTGGTTCAGTGCATTGTTTCCAGCACCTCCTGGCCTCCCCATTTCACCCCTCGTGGGGGCATGTGAGACAAGCCCGCAGCATGCAGTTGGTGGTGGTGTGGTAGTGGTGGTGGTGGGATGAACACCCCAATGCACCTTCCCATGCCTGAGGGCAGTTAGCTGTGCCACATCTGGTTGTCTGTGATGTTCCACAGCTGCCAGCACATGATGGGCATGGGACATAGACCTTGCAACCACATGCATCAGGCAACCACTCCCCAGGTGGGCTTTGGTGCAGATTGGGACAGCGCACACTTGAAGGTGCCAGAGGCGCGATGCTGGGGCAAACCACAGAAGCCCCAAGCCCAGCTACGCAAGCTTCTGTTCTCCTGCATGGCCCAGCTCAGATGTGGTGAGCCGGTGAATGTAAGCATCTCACTAAGCAGAGGTGAAGTGACTGACCAGGATTCCCTCAGTAATGGCAAGTGTACAGGGAAGAGCCCAGCACTGCATTCACATCCAGCGGTGGGTGCAGGAAATGCGGCATGCAGAAGACAGACTCCCCAGTATCACTGAGGGGGCCTAAGTCCTTCTGTTCGGAGGAACACTGCATGGAAGGTGTCAGGCTGGTAGCGTCCGCCAGCATGGCAGGATCAGGTATTTCACTCTGGTTCTTGGGAATGCAGCCAAAAGTGGCTGGTAGACTCCATCCAAGGATAAGTATGTTGGCGAGACCGATAGCCAACAAGTGCCATAAGTGAACGTAGAAGATTACTTTGATGAGTCATTTCAGGAGAGCATTATACCATTTAGAGATAAACAGGTAGGGATTTTACACAGTGGGCACGTTGGTCACCCAAAACAGTAGATCCTATTGCAGGACTGCCACTCAGGCACATCCGGCCCGCCCAGGTTACTGTGAGAAACCAAAAGGTGTCTCGCCACTAGTCCCAGGGGATCTGTCATCCAGGTGGCCAGAACACGGCTTTCGCTTTTGCATCCAGTTCCCGTGTGTGGACCAGTACGGGAGGATCATCTTGGTGAGAGGTCTTCGGGAACTCGGAGTGGGACACTGGATGGTGGGACGCAGTATCCATTCCCTATAACACTGTTTCCCCATCCCACCAGATAGGGTGTTTAGGAACTCAACTCCCCCCACCCCCCTTCACAACATAAACACTTTCTCACGGACAGCCAGCTATGAGAGAAAATGGAGTAACACTCAAGCGTATACATGAAATGTCCCAATACAATGGTCAGCCAGGTTCAGGCATTTACTGACCATCACGCACAACTGACTTTCATTACAATTCCCCACATGGATAAAAGGCAAGCACAAGAGCACACTTTGAGCGAGGCAAGGCACACAAGGAAACAGCAGTTCCAAGATGGCAGTTTATCATGAGGAGAAAGACAGGGAAACAGGAGGGGATCACAATCGGGAAGCACCCTTGACCTTTTTGACAAGGAACCGTTACTTTCATGAAACCTAAGCATAAGACCTGGGACCCAGGCTGAGAAGCCTGTATTTTTCGTCAGAGGTACCCCGAGCCCACCTGCGTAGATAATCAAGGCGGGGAGAATAGGCACTGTTCTTGGCTCCAGCAACAAAGCAGCATCAGAGAGCCAGTGATTTGGGGAGACCGATGCAAGACCGGTCTGTGTTGAAGCCAAGGTTGCAAGTGGCAATATTGTATGGCGATTGCTGGAACGAACATTGTATGAAACGCGTGTAATAACCAACAAGAGTAAAGTTGAACTGCAGATGAGTGATTGAACTTTGAAACCAAGTTACAATACCTTTGACAGAGTGATCCGGCACTGCATGCGTGCTCAATTGAAGGTCTCTGTAAGGTGTCCAGCTGAGAGTTGGCAAAAGGGAAAGAGTGGCAAAGGATTGTGAATCGAAATGGACCTGCAACGGGTCAAGTAAAATCCTGTGCACAATCCAAAGTCTTCGATGTTGATACAGTAAAGAAAGTTGATGGCAAATTAGATAAAGTTGGTCTGAGCCCGGCAGATGGAAATCATTTGTAAGCTTTGTGTTAAAGCAAGTTTGTGTTACAATAGATAAATTGGTCAGAGCCCGGCTGAGGGAGACTGATTGAAGATTTGTGTTAGAACGGATCTGAATCTGACGGAGAGGGATCCGGGGTGAACTGTGAATCCCCTGAGAAATTGGATACAAGAAACCCTGAGAAATTTGTGTTGAAGTGGATCTGATCCCAGTGGAGGGGGATCTGAGGTGAATAGTAAATCACCTAAGAAAATTGTGTATATGTAAAATATGAACGTTGTGTTAAAGTGGACCTGAGTCTGACTGAGGGGGATCCGACGTGAACAGTAAATCACCTGAGAAAATTACGCGTAGGAGAATCCTGAAACAGAAAGGTACTTTATTATTTATTTGTTGTATCAGGCCCTCTGAAAGAATAGACCTTTAATGGCAATGAGACTTTGCACAGAAGGCCATGATATTGAAGTTTTGAACTGCACCCTTGTGCTAGAGAAGCCAGAGACTGTGCTAAGCTCAAGTGTGCCCCCTTATCCCATGCTGAAAATGTGGGTAAGGGAAATATCCTGACATATCATTTTTGGAACACTTTTCTTTTGCATAACATTGTTTCCCACACTATTTGTATTTAGAGATAAGGATTGGTAATATGTTTATTAGTATAGGCCCTTTTATTTTGACAAGACACCACTAGGACTGCATTATTGTTATTTGATGGTCCTAGCTTGCTCCCATCTTTAGATTTAGGATTAGTTAGGAGTTTTTTCAAACCTAATTGAAGTTCAATGAACACCCTTGAACTGTGGTCACTTCTGTCTGTTTTACTGTTGATCCCATGCCTTCCTTACGTGTGGTGACAGCAGTGGGATGTGACTCAATTGAGACAAAATGTGAACCCTAAAATTCCAGAAGCATACTCATAGAGCCTCAGATCCCTCTATCGCCATGAAAGACTTTGATATCTGTAGCACCAGAGAAGCAACTATCCTTATAGGGAAAAGAAGAATGATTCCCACACACTTAGTTTTGATACCCCCTCTTGTGTGTTATATACGGTTGGCCCCAAAATCTGTCCTGGCCTGGAAGTTCAGTCTAAATTTCTTAGCGGGAATCACAGATCCCGACTTCTGGGGAGATATAAAGTTTCTTCTACAGAACCCTGGCAAAATTCCATTTGAAATACATTGTGGAGACTCGATTGCACAGGGAATTCTTGAAAGGGCTCTATTTCCTTGTTTTATAGAGAGTGAACGAGAAGATACTAAGAGACATACCTTAGGCTTTGGGGAAGCTGATTAACTATCTACCAGTGAAGCAAAAAGGGAAGAGGAACCTACCATCCTTCCCAACCAAGCCTTCGCCAGCAAAATGATCCAGCAGGCACAGAAGCTTTCTTACAGGCAATTCCTGAAGGGGAAGGATTAGAGAAGGGAAGTCCCTTTTTCTTCCCAAGACAATGATTATTGATCAGAAAGGAAAGATCCACAGAAGGCCTAAGTAAAACTCAGTTATTAATCCCCAAAACCCATTGGAAGGTCATGCTAGAGATTGCACATTCTCATTTGACAGGGGGACATTTAGGATAATGTAAGACCCATGCGCGGATCAGTGGAAGGTTTTACTGCCCATGTATTCATGCTGATATAAAGAACCTCATTCAGATATGTGAAATATATAAGAAAAGCAGTACTCATATTCCCTTGCCTGCCCCTCTTAACCCTTTACCAATAATAGAAGTCCCTTTCTCACAGATTGGGATGGATATTATTGGACAATTGGAAACCTCTAGACTGGGTAGCAAACATGTCCTCGTAATTGTTGATTACGCTACCAGATATCCCGAGGCATTCCTTAAGTGGAACAACAAAACCCAGCAGATTTTAAAACATCTATTGACATATTTTTCAAGGGTTGGGTTTCCTACAGAAATTCAAACGGATATGGGATCCAATTATAGGAGCAAACTAATGGGTGATGTCAAGGAATTGCTCCATATTGCCACTTTAAGAACCTCTGTTTACCACCCCCCAAACAGATAGATTGGTAGAAAGATTAAAAAAACACTCAAAATTTTCCTAAGAAAGTTGGTAGATAAGGACAGGAAGTACTGGCACCTCATGATCACCTGGGCCCTATTGGCAGTAAGAAAAACCTCTCAGGCATCCACTGAATTATCTCCTTTCAAACTACTTTATGGTTGAGAACCTAGAGATGTCCGAGGCATGCTCCAGGAGACCTGGGAAGAAAGAGAAGAGGCAGATATTCCCTATCGCAAACAGCTACCAGATTACGAAAGCATGTGAAACTTGTTTGAACTCTAGTCTTCCAAAGGCCACCTATGACAAAAAGGTAAACTTAAGATCGTTTTCAATAGGACAAAATGTATGAGTCCCCTTACCTACCTTAGAAAGTAAACTTGTCTCAAAATGGCATGGGCCGTATGAAATATTAGAACAAACAGGGACCTGTACCTGTAAGGTAGCAACCTGACAGGAAACAAAAGACCCATCTCTACCACATAATTCTCTTAAAAGAGTGGAAGAAAAATCCTTCTTCCACCCTGGCCACAATGCTATCTTGTTTGGTACCTGTAGTCAACCCAGCACTCCACCTAAGTCAATGCCTAGCATGTGATGCCCAGCTGGAACCCTTAATTATATATTTTTATGTCTAAAGTTCTTTTATTTCTGAATGATGTACCCTTATATCACGCCCCTCTCTTTGAATCACCCCCGGTCTCACTGAACCAAGAAGTAGGTTGCTTTACGAAGTTAAAAGATTTATTTGATGGATTTGAACAAGGTATATATCACACTTTTATAAATTTGAACAATATCTAGATATCACACTATTAATATTTATACAATGATCGGTATTGGGTGATATTACAATCAACAATCTCTTTAATCAATAGGAGTATGGATGAGAAGAATAATGTAGCATGGAATAAAACTTTTTGTGGGTTCAATGAAATGCAATGATAGGAAATTAATGCAGCACAGAAATAATAAATTTGCGTGTTCAATCAAATGCAATGTAATCACTCTTTCCCCTGATACTACTCAATCCCACCTAATAGGCAATATAGAGATGGAAGGAGAGAAAACTGGATCTGACGGGTTGGTTCTGGGCTACAGCTCTGCTCTACTGGTTTGGATCTCTGGGTTCTGGCAAGAATTCTTGGCAAGAAGCAGAACACAGCACAGCCAGGCTGTTCAATTTTTGATGTGCCCCTTGGAAGTCTGGGGTTAAAATCAGGTTGCAAGATTTTAAAGGCCAAGCTGAGAAGGGTTCAGCTTTGGAATTGGGCCTTCTGCTTACAGAGTTCTGGAGTCTTGGACCTGGGTAAAGCAGTTGATGGGTGAATGTGTGCATCTCTAGGTCCTAAACAGTCCCTATTTCCCAAAGGGGTGGATAGGCTGATTATAGTAAACCCACCCTCTAGGTATCCGATTGGTCAGCGTATTCCCTCTCTCCTGATTTGAGAAAGAAATCAAGTGTCATAGTGATGCTGCAATTTACAACCCAGGGAAAACCTCCCCTTCGTTCCTACACAGAAAACCTATTTTTCATAGAAAACATATTTACAATATCACCAACTTGTTAATAATACATATCCACATCACATATTTAATAAAGTACGCCTCTGCCCGAGTCCCATCTTCTTGAGAGTTTTGGTTCAAAACTGACAGTTTTTCGCACTTTTGGTTGGTTACCCAGTGTCAGATCTGTACCCATTGTTCCACATACATGCGCAAGACATCTGGGCATAATCCTGTAAACTATCATATTCCTAGCATGATCACAATTGCTATAATATCAACATTTTCGTAGTCCGGTCTCTGAATATCGCACTTTGTTCAGATTAGTTTCAAATTGTGAGCGCCATTTTTATATTAACAACCTATAAAACACAGATTTTTCAAAGTTTTATACAGTCTTCTATGAGTCTTTTTCCAAAAACATATTTCCTCGAAGTTTCAGATACACATATCAGTCTAGCTCCGCCTCCAAGGTTTGGCTGGGCCAGAGCAACCTTAGTCTCTCTTCCTTACAGTTGGTTTCTATTGATGCCCGAATTTGCATTTCCTTTCGTCAAGGGAGCCTTTTGTCCCCACTCAGAGCAACAGGCCAAAATCTCCTCCCACTTCCCTTAACAACTCAATGCCAGTTCCTGAGCAGCGAGCAGGAGGACAATTCCTTTGTTTGGGGAGAAGCTGTGAAATGTCTTTGAAGTCCAGTGTAGCTGCCATTAGTTCACTTTAAAACACTGTTTAAAAATGGGCTCTTCTAAAATACAATGTACATTTTCTACAAATATCCACACACATCTCTTCATTCCAGTCTTTTTAAAACATAGAAATTGAATTGCAGCAACCCATATTGCTTTTGATGGCAAGTCTCTACTTTTCTACAATTTGATTTAAGACTCACGTTTTAAACTGACAGTATAAGTAAGGAGAGCTTCTGACACAGGCGAACGGCGGTACTGCGCCCATTTCTGACATATCTTTCCCATGCAAGCACCTTTTAAATGTGGATATTTTTATGAAGAAAGGTGTTTCTCCTGCATTGTGCTTATGGGGGTTCCTTAAATAAGGTGATGGTGAACACCCCATAAGGATGTTGGATCTTCTTGTAAAGACCGGTAGGGGGTGTCTGTACCTCTGCTCCCTATATGGTAGAAGAGAGGCACAGAAGACCCCAGCCAAGATTCTCTATTACGGTAGCAATGGACGAGCAATCAAGGCCTAGCTTCTCAGGAGGTGATGCAGGCTGGTTCTTAAGTACAGTGTATTCCCCAAGCCCCCACAAAGGAATGTCCACACACTGTATTACTGAAAACAGAGTCTTTATATAATTAATTCAAAGGTTATGTACACTTATCACAATAACGCACCTTGTGCTCAGGAAAATCAATAATGGTAAATATCTACAATTCTAAAGTGGTACCACTAATATTAGACCTCATTAAAGTGCATCCACAAAAATGTCACACAGATCAATAAGTGAAACCAGCAATAGAGAGAAGAGAGAAAATAAGGTGGTTGAACAATAGGCAAAATACTGGCCCCTAACACTAGACACAGTTCTGTGTGGAGATCCCCCCACCTGGGCAACCTGTAAAAGAAAGAGATCTAACACAAGCCCAGTCCATATGTTGTTCAATAGTCTTATTCTCTCCTACATTGTTTCTACCCCCCCAATGTACCTGGTGGAGTCGAGTCCTTCGAAGAGGCGTCGACGGATCCTTCTTGAGCGACCCCCTTTCAAGCGGGAGTCACGGATCGTCGAGAGGCGTCGAGAAACGTCGAAGACCTCGGGGTTCGGCGACGGGGAATCGACGGCCCTTCTTGAATGCCTTCCCTTTCAAGCGGGAGGCACGGGGCGTCGAACGTCCGTCGACAAACGAGGTAGAACGATGTCGAAGAGGCGGCAGCTTCGTCCGAGTGGTGCTCGTCGGCGTCGGGGCGTCGGCGTCCTGCAAGGCGGAGGTGTGCGGGGCACCTCGATGACAATAGTTCTGGACCGCAAAGATTGTAGAGACGGAAGCCCAGCAAGGGCGTCGGGTCGTCCGAGTCTTTGAGGTCGTTGGGTGGCGGGAAACCCACCGGCAGGTTTCTCCTCGGCGCGTTGGTCGTCCTCGACTTTCTCCGGCAGGATAAGCGGTCGACGATGCGGTCGAGGGAGTCCTTCGATTGAATGTTCTTAGGCAAAGGAGCGGACGGCTCCGGTCGTCGGCGGCACGGCGTCAAGTGGTTCCCACGGCTGGGCAACACAACTTCGACGGGCCTCCAGCGGTTACACAAACCTGCGAACCCTGGTCGACGGCAATGGACTTCGACGGCGTCGATGTCCGGGTGCTTCACTTCGATCTCCTAGGCGGTCCCGTCTCGGGTCGGCAGCCTTTCGAGGGTCTGACTTCCAGGGCGCTTCGGCGAAGATGTAGCGGTGCTCAATGATCCCTCGGAGCACGGGAAGAGGGCGCCTTACCAGGTCCTCTCTCGGGTCAGTCCTCGACGAATTCGGCAACCTTCAGATCTGTCGAAGCAAATGCAGCAGCAAGTCTTCTTCTTCCAGCTGGACGTCGAGAATCAGCAGTTCCAGTTACTCTTGAGTGGAGACTCAGCTTCTGAACGCTTCTGAACAATTTCCAATGGTGAGAGGTCCCCAGATATACTATTCTGTCTCTCATCCACACTGCTAGCCTACACTCAGCAGCCAATCATACAGAGGGGCATTCATGCAGTCAGTCAGCCAATCAGGCACACAGTGCATTCAGGCCACACTCCTCCCTTTCAGACACTCACAACAAGGAATGTGGATTGGGACAAGTACCCAGCCATTCAACACTACACACTGCATTCAGGCCAGTTTCGGGCAGGGCTGTCTCAGTCTTTGTCTCTCATGCCAGAAACCAGACAACCACAACAAGGAGTGTATATTGGTCACACACTCCATTCACCCAGGTCCCACCCACAGGAGGTACCCACAACATACAGTCACTGGGAAGGCTCCAGTCAGTCTAGCTGGGCCTTCACAACAACACCATATATAGAACTTCCACCCAACAGCCAGTCAGGGGGAAGGGACAGAGTCAGGGCTTCCCAGGACTTTGGGAAAAACAAGATAACAGGCAATAGAAAGCAAGAGGCCACAGGGGCCATCTTGTTTCCTATCAGGAATCAACTGATTCCAATGGCAGGGCCTGGGTATCCCAAAATGGAGGACACCCAGAGCACCTGTCAAATTCAGCATGGAGCTGCCACCAGCCCATACCCTGCTCTGTGGTCCACCCACAGGTGCCCAAAAACATACACTAGGGGCACAGGGTTATACCCCTACCCATGGGTGCCATAAGGGTATCCCATGGGTCTGTTCACCAAACCAAAAGAGAGAGCTGCACTGCCAGGAGTCCCAAATGGACTCATGGGCAGAAAACATGACAGAACACACGATAAAAGGCAGTAAAGGACAAGGATTCAGAGGCCCTGTCCCCCTGATGCATTTCCAGCATCACAGTCGCCCCCCCCAGACTGAGGTGGAGGGTGTCTAATCTCCCACGGGATAGACACCCTCATCCAGACGGTCAACATACCTTCTGGAAAGGCCATCTGCATTATCGTGACTCTTCCCTGGTCTGTGCTCTATGGTGAAGTCTAGCCCTTGCAGGCTAATGGACCACCTGAGCAATTTCGGATTCTCACCCTTCATCTGCATAAGCCACTTCAGGGGCTTATGATCTGTTTGGACCTTGAAGGTAGACCCCGTAAGGTAGGGCCTAAAACGCCTAAGGCTCCAAACTATGCTAAAACACTCCTTTTCAACAGTAGCCCACCTAAGTTCTCTACCCTTGAGTTGTCTACTGCTGAATATGATTGGATGTTCTCTCCCTTTGTCATCTAACTGGGACAAGACAGCTCCAATTCCGGTGTCGCAGGCATCCGTCTGGACGATAAAGGGTCGGCTGTAGTCAGGCGCACACAACACAGGTGCCCTACACAGACTTTCTTTCAAGCCATCAAAGGCCCTCTGACAGTCTTCGGTCCAATTAACCTTCCTAGGCTGTTTGGGTGAAGTTAGAGCTGTCAGGGGTGCAGCTATGGTTCCATAGTCTGCCATGAAATTGCGATAGTACCCAGTGAGGCCCAAAAAGGCTCTCACCTGGGTTTGAGTAGTGGGAGTCTCCCAGTTCTGTACATCCTGTACTTTACTGGAGAGAGGTTGGATTTGACCCCCTCCTACCTCATGACCAAGATAGGTAACTTTCCCCTGAGCTATCTGGCACTTGGTGGCCTTGATAGTGAGGTTAGCCCTTTTCAAGGCCTGCAACACCTTATCCAGATGTGTCAAATGCTCTTCCCAGGTGGAACTGTAGACGGCAATGTCGTCTAAGTAAGCCACACAAAAGGCTTCCAGCCCACTGAGCGCATGGTTGACCAATCTCTGGAAGGTGGCAGGGGCATTCTTCAACCCAAAAGGCATGACCCTAAACTGGTAGAGTCCCTCAGGTGTTGAGAAAACCGTCTTTTCCTTGGCATGGTCCGTCAGAGCTATTTGCCAATAGCCTGAGGTAAGGTCAAAGGTGCTCACAAACTTGGCAGCACCTATGGTGTCCACGAGCTCATCAGCCCTGGGCAATGGGTGCGCGTCAGTTTTGGTGACGGCATTGACTCCTCGGTAGTCCACACAGAACCTCCAATCTTTGGTACCCGCCTGGGAACTTGCCTTGGGGACAAGGACCACTGGACTGGACCAGGGACTGGTTGAGGGTTCAATAACACCCAGATCCAACATCTTGGCGACCTCAGCCTGGATGTGGTTCTTGACAGTATCTGACATACGATAGCACCTGCTTTTGACAGGCACACTGTCACCAGTGTCAATTTCGTGCTTACACCACGGTGTAAGGCCCGGTGTCAGTGAAAACAGAGAGGCATACTGCTGGAGCAAAGCCCTGCAGGCCCTCTGCTGCTCTGTTGTCAAATCTGGAGAGAGATGTACTCCCTCCACTGAGCCATCCTGAGGGTTGCTATGCAGCAAATCAGGAAGGGGCTCACTCTCATCCTCTTCTTGCCCTGAAGCTAGCAAGAGACATGAGACCTCTGCTCGCCTGTGGAAAGGCTTGAGCCTGTTGACATGGAATACCTGGGGGGCTACCCCAGAGGCTCCCATGTCAACCAGATAATTGACTTCGCCCATCTTGGAGATGATCCTGAAGGGTCCAGTCCACTTGTCTGCCAAAGCTCTAGGCTTGGTAGGCTCCATCACAAGGATTTCCTGTCCCGGAGTCCAATCCACTTGCGAAGCTTTAAGGTCATGCCAGTACTTATTCAATTCCTGGCTGGCCTTGAGATTTGCTGTTGCCTGACCCATCATTTGTGTCATCCTCCGCCTGAGGCCTAACACATAGTCCCCCACTTGCTTGGCGGGACCGGGAGGGGTGGCTTCCAAGCCTTCTCGGATCAAGGCGAGGGGCCCCCTCACGGGATGTCCAAAGAGTAACTCAAAGGGGCTGAAACCAACACCCTCTTGAGGTACCTCTCTGTAAGCAAACAGCAGGCATGGCAGGAGGAGATCCCATTTCCTCCTTAGGGGTTCTTCCAAAGCCCCTAGCATGCCCTTGAGAGTTATATTAAATCTCTCAACCAGACCATTGGTCTGGGGGTGGTAAGAGGTGGAGAACTTGTAGGTTACCCCGCACTCTTTCCACATGGTTTTCATGTAACTAGACATGAAGTTGGATCCTCGGTCAGAGACAACCTCCTTGGGGAATCCAACACGGGTGAAAATGCCCAGGAGAGCCCTGGCAACCACCTTGGCAGTAA
Source organism: Ambystoma mexicanum (assembly GCF_040938575.1). NCBI lineage: Eukaryota > Metazoa > Chordata > Amphibia > Caudata > Ambystomatidae > Ambystoma > Ambystoma mexicanum. The sequence continues at coordinate 553,708,519 of NC_090939.1, forward strand.
CAGTCCGAAGGGGTATTGCCTCAGGGTACCTGGTGGCATGATCTACCAAGACCAGGATGAACCGATGTCCACCTGAAGTGGGAGGATCAAGGGGACCGACGATGTCGATGCCCACCCTCTCAAATGGTGTGCCAACCACTGGTAATGGCTGCAGTGGGGCAATGACCCTGCCTCCAATCTTGCCAGACAACTGACAAGTGGGGCAGGTCCTGCAGTGGGACTCCACCTCTACTCCCATCCGTGGCCAGTAGAAATGGGCAGAGAGCCTCTGCTTAGTCTTCTTGGTCCCAAGATGACCAGCCAAGGGCACCTCATGCGCCAACTGCAGAAGGAAGGGCCTGTAAACCTGGGGTACCACCAACCTCTTGCGGGCACCAGGTTCAGGCTTAGTGGGCTCACTAACAAGGAGCTCACCCTCCCAATAAATCCGGAAATTCCTAGGCACTTCTCCTTGTGCCTGGGACAGGGCCTGTTTCCTCAGACCCTCGAGAGAGTGGCACTCCCTCTGTCCCCTACAGAAGTCTGCCCGGGAGGGTCCCCCTTCAGCTAACAAGCATTGAAGGTCGGGATGATCCTCCGGGTTGAGAACCTCTCCCACAGGAGAGTCTTCTGCCTCTTCTCCCAAAGGAGTTGAGTCTGGGTTTTCCACTGGACCCAGCCCGTCCGGAGCATGGATCCCAATGGGTGCAGCAGGAAGAGAAGGTGCTCCCTCCACAGAGGTGGCCTTCTTGGTCTTCCGCCTTCTTGCCTTAGGCCTCGCCTTTGGCTCGGGTATCTGACCCACAGAAAGACCCGGTGTCACCTGTGACCTAGTGACTGCAGCAGCAGTCATGGGAAGACCATCCGAGATCAACCCCAACTCTACTAGATCATTCCCTAACAAAATGTTAGCAGGGACATTGTCCTGAACCAGGACAGGAAGCTTCGCTGTCTTGTCTCCAATCATGAGTGTGACTAAGGCTACAGGCGATAATTTGGGAGGCCCACCAGCTAACCTGGTGGTTCTCAGAGGAGCACCTACATAGTCCTCTGGCTTGAGCAGGGTCCTGTCCACCACTGTCATGCTTGCCCCAGTGTCTCTCAAGCCAGTCGAAGGCTGGCCATTCAAGAGGACACTTCTCAAAAACCTACGGGTGTTCTGTGGGATAGTCGCCAGTACTTCCGCGTACTGGTCCCAGGCCCCAAGGGACACTAGGGAAATCTCTACCGGAGCACCAAATGTGATCCCGGTAGAGGAGGGGAGGACAGTGGCCTCCACCTCACACACGGGGTAAGGGTAGGTCAGGCTGACAGCCTGTACTCCAAGTGCCTTACCTTTACACCTGGAGTCACCCCTTTTGTGGTCCAGAGCCCCACAATCCCAACAAGTGCCAGGAGTGCGGGGTACGGTACTGGAACCACTGGGAGCCTGCTTTGCAGCAGGTGGACCACTACTCTTATTCCCACCCACAGAGGACTTATCCCCACTAGATTTTTGGGTCTTGGGAGAGGAAGGTTTAGGTTTGCCCGACTGTGACTGCTTGTGGGACTCCTCAGCTTTTGGAGAGGCCCCCTTTTCTTTGTCCTTGTCCCTCCCACTGGAGTCCTTAGGGGACACCCGGTGGGAGACCCACTTGTCAGCCAACCTAGCCAGCTTAAAGGGGTCCAAAATGTTCTGGTCAGCCACATACTGACGCAGCTCCGGTGAACAGGCTTCAGAAAAATGCTCAAAAAACAAGAGGTGGGACAACTCAACAAAAGTTTTCACCTTGTAACCATCAATCCACCCCATCATGTTCATGTGCGCAGTACTCACCCAGTCAATCCAAGACACATTCTCTCTTTTCTTAAAATCCCTGAACCTTTTAAGATATTGGGTAGGTGTCTTGCCAAACTTGGCAATCAAAGCAGCCTTCATACACTCATACTGACCCCTTTCTTCCACACCCAGCTTCAGAATACAGTCATATCCAGTTTGAGGCACTCTGCTTAACAAACACTTAGCCCAATCTCTTTTATCTACATCATGAATTGCACAAGCCATTTCAAACGCTTCAATCCATTGGAGGATATCTGAACCCTCCACAAACACACCAACCAAATCTTTCATAAACTTGGTGGCTGGGGACCTGCCATTCTCAATTGGTCTAGCTGACGTCTCCACTCTAGCTTTCTCTAGCTGGATCCTCTGACATTCAGTGTCCTTGTCTTTGAGCGCAAGATCCCTATTCTTGAGTTACATTTGCTGTGCCAGCTACTCTTTCTTAAGCTCAGCTTCTATTTCCAACTTGCGATATTCAAAGGCCAATTTCATCCTTAATAACTCAAGTTCCATGGAATTGCTGGGGTTTGGAACAGAGGCAGCAGGAAGGGTGGCATTCCCAGAAACAGATTCAGCGACAACCCCAGGGGCAGAGTCCTCATTGGTTGCATCCCCCCCTTCATCAAGAGTTTCACCATCCGTCTGGTAGTCCACCAGGGCAGCTATCAGCTCAGCCCTAGACTTATCCACAAAGTCTAGCTCCCTGGCTTCACAAGCACTCTGGAGAGCCTCAAAGCTCATCCGAGTCAATTTACCATTTGCAATGGGCTCCATTGCTTGTAATGCAGTTATTTGGTACACACCCACACCTTAATCTAATAAAGTGCGGATATTTTGTAAGTGGCACGGTTATACACTGAGTCTTAAAACCATAAGCATCCCACCGCTGCCACCAGCTGTAAAGACCAGTAGGGGGTGTCTGTACCTCTGCTCCCTATATGGTAGAAGAGAGGCACAGAAGACCCCAGCCAAGATTCTCTATTACGGTAGCAATGGACGAGCAATCAAGGCCTAGCTTCTCAGGAGGTGATGCAGGCTGGTTCTTAAGTACAGTGTATTCCCCAAGCCCCCACAAAGGAATGTCCACACACTGGCCCTCATTACGACCCTGGCGGAAATAGAAAAACGATGGCGGAAATGCAATACCGCCATCGAATAGCGCTCGGTGCGACTATGACCCGTCACCGCAAAGTACGAAGCCATTAGCGACACCGTAGGGAACGCCAACGCTAACTGCACCAAGCACGCGCGCGCGCGCCATGCCAAACCGCAAACACCACCATGGCGCAAGGGTACGCCAATTCCGACCCTAGCGGACATGTACCTAACGCCATCAGGCATGGCGTAATGTACCATTCCGCCATGGCGAGAAGTACGGCATCGCGAATCAACCGTAAACGGCCCCACTGAGTGCCTGTACACCGCTCCCTGCCCACAAAGTACAACTCCCCGTAGGTGCAATGAAGCCACAATGCAACCATTGAAATGTACAAGTCACCCATGCATGGCAACGAACAAAATAAACACAAGAGGGGCCAATGGGAGCTGCAGGGCACAGATGGCACGAATACAGAAGCCATCCCAATGGACATGACCACAGTCCCCCACCAAGAAACGCACCCAAACACAGGCACCTGTGACCAGCAATATTCCGAAAATCACATCATTCCACCAGTCCACCTGGCTGACCGGCATCTGTTACACAAAACCCAATCCCCCGCCCCTGAGCATGACAACATTCAAACAGTCATATTGGCAGCCCCCATCCCTGACCTCACTGGGCTTCGTAGGCAAACGCGCCCAGCACAGTACCACGCAACTAAACCCCGAAGCTGGAACCCAATGCAGATCTCCTCACAATACATCGCCCCCCAAATAGGCATATGCCACATCACTTGCAAAGAAAAACGCTACACGGGCCAAATCAGATTAGAAATTTTATGCACATCAAAGTCACCAAGCCCATACAGCCATCAGGCCATGAACTCCAAAACACTAATCACCATTGTGGGCTGCATCCGCAAGAAATGACCAGCCACTACCTGTGTGTCGCCCTGTTCCCCCATGGTACACAGAGCCACATTCACGTACGAAAAGGCAACATGGAAGCGCACAGAACCGCAGGGCCGACCCAATGGGGAGGCACTAGTCCAGCTGAAAGGCCGAAATGTTGCTCCGAGCCACCAGTACTGCGTAAGGGCATGTGGGCCATTGGCGATCGTCCCATAAGATCGTAATGCTGCTCCACTGATTAACACGAAGCAGCAGGTGTCGGGAGTAAAATCCATCTGCAGGAGTGGCATACAGATGGCAGTGGCAAAAGGGGAGGAGATACCTGTCAACCAAAAGAAAAGAAAAAGAACAGAATGGCCATCAGAACTACATTCGAACAACTCACTTCAATGATCACACGAAATCCACAGCCATATGCATGCTAGCCCACTCCAAAGGATCATCACCACCCCAAAACCACTTGCGACTCATAACCATCTATATCGAGGTGCAAACACCATCACAAACGACTGTACCTGTGCATGCGTCTGTCAAAACAGATTCCATCAGATGGGAATGTTAACGTGCATGGACACAAGTGTCTGAGGGCGCCTCGAGACAGGGAGGGCTCAACAAGGCCAGATAGATGATGGTCCCACTATGGCAGCCCTGCATCACATAGCGTAGGGGAGGCGGATAGATCCCAAGAAGCCCTGTACATGGCAAACTCTGTATCAAATCACCTGCCCATGCATCCATTCATCATTCCCTCATCCCGGGATCAAAACGCCTGAATAATTACTCACATAACATTAGAAACATCCATTGAGTCTGTGCGTTATGCAGCCTGCTAAATCCACAGTGCCCCAGCCCGTAATTCCAGTGTTGTGAAGTAACATGTATTTGGGAACGGACGGCCTCATCGCCCACGTAGCTATTGCGCATCCCAAACTATTCATATCAATCATTGCTCCCTCGCCATGGGCCCTGTCTCAAGGACATAGAACAATAGAACGTTATATTTGCAGTCAGACCTGTGGGCATCTCCTCGCCGCTAGCTGGAAACCGAAAGCGCTGCCCTTCGAATTCCTCATTTGCAACATCACGTCGAAAAGGCATCTGTGGCCGTTTGAAATCACTAATTATTCCATCGAGTGCGGCTGTGTGTGAAAATGGCAACTGCCTTCAGCCACAAATGGGACGCCCCGCCCGTCGTTGCAACTCGGTACAGTGATGCATGAGGGCCCACCGTTACTCGAGTACTACGTTCCACTGACCCTTCACAAGTCTGTTCGCGACTGCACAGATAGTATGGGAAACAATGGGACCACAGCAGAATGAACATATCAACCAATCTTACACGGCCATCGGGTACAAATACATGATTGCAATAGCAAGATACAATTCCTCGATTTGCAGCGTTGTGCGCGGGACGTGCTCGGCCAAAGGGGAGAGCAGTTTGCACAGGTGGAATCAATCACCACAGGTGGAGGCCATACAGCCTGAAAACACATAAATTGCACAGCCAGTCTCCTCCCACAACCACACCGAAATGCTACCGGCAGGACTCGCGATGTTGGCCCTGGGGGACCTGATAGCACTGCAAGTGCTCCGACTCCAAGAAGAAGACGAACACCAACTACAACCAGCCGCACGGAGGAGACGCAGGAGGAGGAGGAGGCCAAGGCAGGGCCAGCAAGGCCCACCAGCACAGCCACTACCACCACACAGGCAGCCCGCAATACCACGCCTCCGAGCACATCCGTTCAACCTCACTGATGAGCAGATCCACACCCTCTACCGTCTGGACCGGGACACCATAGCCGCCATTGTGGACATGACACAGGCTGACCTTGTCAGCATGATAGATAGCCCAACCGCCATCCCACCCCTACTGAAGGTGGTGTCTGTCCTCCACTTCCTGGCCACAGGCACCTACCAGCACACAGTCGGACAGTTGCATGGCATTTCTCAGCCACTGTTCTCACGGACACTATTGCAAGTGCTCGATGCCCTCCTGCAGCACGCAGACGACTACATCTCTCTACCACGCTCGGAGCAGGAAATAACCAACACAAAAGTGGGATTCCATGCACTTGCCGGCATACCGGGTTGCATTGGTGCCATCGACTGCACCCATGTTGAATTGGTCGTCCCACATGCCATGGAGGCCCAGTACCGCAACCGAAAACAATTTCATTCCCTGAATGTACAAATGGTGTGTGACTCCAACAGGATCATTACACATTGTTGTGCCCGATTCCCTGGATCAACCCATGATTCTATGCTCTTGAGGAACTCTACAATACCACGCTACATGGAGCGACACGCAGGGAACAGATCCTGGCTACTCGGTGAGTCTCATTTCAAGCATGATAATGTGGGGTATGTGAATTGGCAATGACCTGGCAGGAAGGGGGGGGGGTGTGCGTACGTATCAATGGCATTCCACATCATACGTTTCTCGTCCACATACAGGTGATGCTGGATATCCACTGAAGAGATGGCTCCTCACACCAGTCCGGAACCCACGGGACCAGCATGAGGAGGACTACAACCATGCCCACTCACGTACCCGTGTAGTCATAGAACAGGCATTCGGCCTACTGAAGGGCCGTTTCCGCTGCCTCAGCAGGTCTGGCGGGGCACTCCTGTACCGCCATGAGAAGGTTGCAAAGATGGTCATGGCATGTGTCATGCTCCACAACATGTGCGTACGTAGAAATGTGCCCATGCCCCCTGACGCAGAACTGCAAGCACCTGATGATGGTCATGATGAGGGTGGGGATGTGGCAGCACCTCATGGAGTCTGCGAGGCACCGGAGGCCCGTGACATTCGTCAGCATCTCATTGATGTGTGCTTCTAGCACTCACGCCTGGTGGCTGATACATGGACACGGGACTCGTGGCACTGCGTGTGTCTGGGACATGCACAATATGGACTGTACGCCTATGATGGCCTAGTACACAAAGATCAATGTCCACACTTCTCATTGGTTGATCGTGCACTTTTTATGGCATATGTGATATAATGTTGAACACCCTATTGACCCGCCACCCAAGTGAGCCCAACACACCCCCTCCACCCTCCTACCTCCCCCCCGAACACCAGTGTCCAAAGATGCTCATTGTCAGTGGGCTGTCGCTATTGCATGCCCCCTCTGCGGGTATCAGGGGCACCCCTGCCTGTGGAGCGCAGGTTCCTTCCAGATCTACGTTGGGGGCTGCCCTGGACGGAACTTGCAACGGATGATGTGTCTGCCTGCTCACGTCCATGCATGTCCCTAAGGGTTTGCGAGAGCTCAGTGAGCACACGGCGCACTGCGGCAAGTTCGGCACATACGTCTTTGGACGTCGCATGCAGTTCCCCCCTCAGGCTCTCGGTGCTTCTCTCAATTTGTGCCCTTAGCGTCTCTGTACCTCTCTCCATTTCTGCCCTAAGTGTCTCAGTTGATGTTTCTATGTCTGCCTTAGTGCCCCCACATTCATCGGCATGGTCCTTGAGGAGTGTGGCCAGTTGCTGCTGTTGTTCGATCAACTGGTCGAGGGACTGTTGCCTCTGCTGGGCCATGGCCATTTGCGGGGGTGTCACAGAGGGGCTGTTGTCCTCATGTTGCCTTGCCACAGGGCTTGTGGGGGATGGCCAGTCGTCGTCTTGTGGGTGCCCCTGCGTGGTATCCTCATGTTGTACGGGATGGGACAGACAGGGGGATTGGGACAGGTCATGGATGGATCTGACTTCGGCATCCCCGTTTTCTGTGTCCGAGCATGCTGCCATCAATGGGGTGTCACCTATGGTGCTGCTGCCACCAGAGGCAGTGCCTTCTGTGGCATCCATTGGGGGGACCTGTGGTGGTGGTGTTGTGGGCATGCTGGCTGCTGGGGTGCCTGTTGATGTTCCCTCCTCTGTGCTGCCACCTGATTTGTGCTGCTGCCGTGTCTTGATGCGTGCCGCTGAGGTGGAGGGTCTTTGGCCGTTGGTCTTGGCCCTCTTTGCAGGTGTGCTGGTAGGGGTGTCCTGTAGCTCGTCGTTTGGATCGGACCCTGTGGTGGAGTAAAGGAGGGCGAGGGTTATTGATGGGTCTGTGGGAATTGGAATGGCATTGTATCACATGCATTGGGGTGGTACCTGAGGGTGATTTGGGTCGGGGCCTTGGAGGTGCTTTCATTTGTGTGTGGAGTGAGGGTGCAGTTGTTTGGCAGCCTGCAGTTAGGGTGTGCCTGCTGCACATGTAGTGCGTGTTTTAGGGGTTTTTAATTATTTATGTATTTATTGTGGGTTTTAACGTGCGCTATCAGGCCGATGTGTGTGGACGTTCTCCTGGACATGTGTTTCTGTTGCACTATGTGGACACATGGTACTTCACATGGTTGGACTTTGTGGATTTGGCATTGTTTTATCTGGCCCACCTACCTGAATCTTCGGATGTCTGCACTCCTTTCTCCATCCCTCCGACTCCCTCTATGCTCTCCATTCCGATGGTGGAGGCACAGATTTCTTCCCAGGGGGTCAACTTGATGGGTGATTCAGGACCTCCCCCGGTGGCTGTGGCAATGTTGCGGTTGGCAGAGAGTATGCTGCGGACGCGTATCCGCAGGTCGTCCCATCGCTTGCGGCATTGCTGTGGGGTGCGGGGTGCGGTCCCCACCGCACTTACCCGCTGTGCCACCAGAGCCCATATGGCCTTCTTGTTTGCAAGTGCCGTCCTGGTCATTTGCGTGCAGAAGACGACGGCAGCATTCTCCTGGAGGGTCTCTGTTAGCACGGTGAGTTCCTCACGGGAGAAGTGGACCTGCCGCTTGCGGTCGCACGCTTTCTTCGCTACTTTTCCCATTTTTCTTGGTTTCGCTAGGGTGGTTGACGGGTTGGGGTGTGTTTCAGGGTAGTGATTTTAGTGGTTGTGTGGTTTTAGTGTTTTTATAGGTGTACGCCGGGATGTTTCCCGTTCCGGGCCCGTGTTTTAACTTCCGTTTCTGTATATTTCCGGTCACCGTACTTTCCGGTAGGCGCACACTGCGGTGACCGCTAAGAGGGGTGGCGGTATTGCACCTAGGGCGCCGTACGGCGGCGGTGTGGGCCGTTTTGGGGTCATTTCCGCCATCGCGGACTTTGCACTTCCGCCGTGGCGTGGTGCTCGTGCCCGATGGGTCGGAATGGGCCGCACTTGGCTCCTTCGTGCAATGGCGGAAACGCTATTTACGCTGTGGTGCTCCGGTCAGTCGCTTTCCGCCAGGGTCGTAATGAGGGCCACTGTATTAATGAAAACACAGTCTTTATATAATTAATTCAAAGGTTATGTACACTTATCACAATAACGCACCTTGTGCTCAGGAAAATCAATAATGGTAAATATCTACAATTCTAAAGTGGTACCACTAATATTAGACCTCATTAAAGTGCATCCACAAAAATGTCACACAGATCAATAAGTGAAACCAGCAATAGAGAGAAGAGAGAAAATAAGGTGGTTGAACAATAGGCAAAATACTGGCCCCTAACACTAGACACAGTTCTGTGTGGAGATCCCCCCACCTGGGCAACCTGTAAAAGAAAGAGATCTAACACAAGCCCAGTCCATATGTTGTTCAATAGTCTTATTCTCTCCTACATTGTTTCTACCCCCCCAATGTACCTGGTGGAGTCGAGTCCTTCGAAGAGGCGTCGACGGATCCTTCTTGAGCGACCCCCTTTCAAGCGGGAGTCACGGATCGTCGAGAGGCGTCGAGAAACGTCGAAGACCTCGGGGTTCGGCGACGGGGAATCGACGGCCCTTCTTGAATGCCTTCCCTTTCAAGCGGGAGGCACGGGGCGTCGAACGTCCGTCGACAAACGAGGTAGAACGATGTCGAAGAGGCGGCAGCTTCGTCCGAGTGGTGCTCGTCGGCGTCGGGGCGTCGGCGTCCTGCAAGGCGGAGGTGTGCGGGGCACCTCGATGACAATAGTTCTGGACCGCAAAGATTGTAGAGACGGAAGCCCAGCAAGGGCATCGGGTCGTCCGAGTCTTTGAGGTCGTTGGGTGGCGGGAAACCCACCGGCAGGTTTCTCCTCGGCGCGTTGGTCGTCCTCGACTTTCTCCGGCAGGATAAGCGGTCGACGATGCGGTCGAGGGAGTCCTTCGATTGAATGTTCTTAGGCAAAGGAGCGGACGGCTCCGGTCGTCGGCGGCACGGCGTCAAGTGGTTCCCACGGCTGGGCAACACAACTTCGACGGGCCTCCAGCGGTTACACAAACCTGCGAACCCTGGTCGACGGCAATGGACTTCGACGGCGTCGATGTCCGGGTGCTTCACTTCGATCTCCTAGGCGGTTCCGTCTCGGGTCGGCAGCCTTTCGAGGGTCTGACTTCCAGGGCGCTTCGGCGAAGATGTAGCGGTGCTCGATGATCCCTCGGAGCACGGGAAGAGGGCGCCTTACCAGGTCCTCTCTCGGGTCAGTCCTCGACGAATTCGGCAACCTTCAGATCTGTCGAAGCAAATGCAGCAGCAAGTCTTCTTCTTCCAGCTGGACGTCGAGGATCAGCAGTTCCAGTTACTCTTGAGTGGAGACTCAGCTTCTGAACGCTTCTGAACAATTTCCAATGGTGAGAGGTCCCCAGATATACTATTCTGTCTCTCATCCACACTGCTAGCCTACACTCAGCAGCCAATCATACAGAGGGGCATTCATGCAGTCAGTCAGCCAATCAGGCACACAGTGCATTCAGGCCACACTCCTCCCTTTCAGACACTCACAACAAGGAATGTGGATTGGGACAAGTACCCAGCCATTCAACACTACACACTGCATTCAGGCCAGTTTCGGGCAGGGCTGTCTCAGTCTTTGTCTCTCATGCCAGAAACCAGACAACCACAACAAGGAGTGTATATTGGTCACACACTCCATTCACCCAGGTCCCACCCACAGGAGGTACCCACAACATACAGTCACTGGGAAGGCTCCAGTCAGTCTAGCTGGGCCTTCACAACAACACCATATATAGAACTTCCACCCAACAGCCAGTCAGGGGGAAGGGACAGAGTCAGGGCTTCCCAGGACTTTGGGAAAAACAAGATAACAGGCAATAGAAAGCAAGAGGCCACAGGGGCCATCTTGTTTCCTATCAGGAATCAACTGATTCCAATGGCAGGGCCTGGGTATCCCAAAATGGAGGACACCCAGAGCACCTGTCAAATTCAGCATGGAGCTGCCACCAGCCCATACCCTGCTCTGTGGTCCACCCACAGGTGCCCAAAAACATACACTAGGGGAACAGGGTTGTACCCCTACCCATGGGTGCCATAAGGGTATCCCATGGGTCTGTTCACCAAACCAAAAGAGAGAGCTGCACTGCCAGGAGTCCCAAATGGACTCATGGGCAGAAAACATGACAGAACACACGATAAAAGGCAGTAAAGGACAAGGATTCAGAGGCCCTGTCCCCCTGATGCATTTCCAGCATCACAGTCGCCCCCCCCAGACTGAGGTGGAGGGTGTCTAATCTCCCACGGGATAGACACCCTCATCCAGACGGTCAACATACCTTCTGGAAAGGCCATCTGCATTATCGTGACTCTTCCCTGGTCTGTGCTCTATGGTGAAGTCTAGCCCTTGCAGGCTAATGGACCACCTGAGCAATTTCGGATTCTCACCCTTCATCTACATAAGCCACTTCAGGGGCTTATGATCTGTTTGGACCTTGAAGGTAGACCCCGTAAGGTAGGGCCTAAAACGCCTAAGGCTCCAAACTATGCTAAAACACTCCTTTTCAACAGTAGCCCACCTAAGTTCTCTACCCTTGAGTTGTCTACTGCTGAATATGATAGGATGTTCTCTCCCTTTGTCATCTAACTGGGACAAGACAGCTCCAATTCCGGTGTCGCAGGCATCCGTCTGGACGATAAAGGGTCGGCTGTAGTCAGGCGCACACAACACAGGTGCCCTACACAGACTTTCTTTCAAGCCATCAAAGGCCCTCTGACAGTCTTCGGTCCAATTAACCTTCCTAGGCTGTTTGGGTGAAGTTAGAGCTGTCAGGGGTGCAGCTATGGTTCCATAGTCTGCCATGAAATTGCGATAGTACCCAGTGAGGCCCAAAAAGGCTCTCACCTGGGTTTGAGTAGTGGGAGTCTCCCAGTTCTGTACATCCTGTACTTTACTGGAGAGAGGTTGGATTTTACCCCCTCCTACCTCATGACCAAGATAGGTAACTTTCCCCTGAGCTATCTGGCACTTGGTGGCCTTGATAGTGAGGTTAGCCCTTTTCAAGGCCTGCAACACCTTATCCAGATGTGTCAAATGCTCTTCCCAGGTGGAACTGTAGACGGCAATGTCGTCTAAGTAAGCCACACAAAAGGCTTCCAGCCCACTGAGCGCATGGTTGACCAATCTCTGGAAGGTGGCAGGGGCATTCTTCAACCCAAAAGGCATGACCCTAAACTTGTAGAGTCCCTCAGGTGTTGAGAAAGCCGTCTTTTCCTTGGCATGGTCCGTCAGAGCTATTTGCCAATAGCCTGAGGTAAGGTCAAAGGTTCTCACAAACTTGGCAGCACCTATGGTGTCCACAAGCTCATCAGCCCTGGGCAATGGGTGCGCGTCAGTTTTGGTGACGGCATTGACTCCTCGGTAGTCCACACAGAACCTCCAATCTTTGGTACCCGCCTGGGAACTTGCCTTGGGGACAAGGACCACTGGACTGGACCAGGGACTGGTTGAGGGTTCAATAACACCCAGATCCAACATCTTGGCGACCTCAGCCTGGATGTGGTTCTTGACGGTATCTGACATACGATAGCACCTGCTTTTGACAGGCACACTGTCACCAGTGTCAATTTCGTGCTTACACCACGGTGTAAGGCCCGGTGTCAGTGAAAACAGAGAGGCATACTGCTGGAGCAAAGCCCTGTAGGCCCTCTGCTGCTCTGTTGTCAAATCTGGAGAGAGATGTACTCCCTCCACTGAGCCATCCTGAGGGTTGCTATGCAGCAAATCAGGAAGGGGCTCACTCTCATCCTCTTCTTGCCCTGAAGCTAGCAAGAGACATGAGACCTCTGCTCGCCTGTGGAAAGGCTTGAGCCTGTTGACATGGAATACCTGGGGGGCTACCCCAGAGGCTCCCATGTCAACCAGATAATTGACTTCGCCCATCTTGGAGATGATCCTGAAGGGTCCAGTCCACTTGTCTGCCAAAGCTCTAGGCTTGGTAGGCTCCATCACAAGGATTTCCTGTCCCGGAGTCCAATCCACTTGCGAAGCTTTAAGGTCATGCCAGTACTTATTCAATTCCTGGCTGGCCTTGAGATTTGCTGTTGCCTGACCCATCATTTGTGTCATCCTCCGCCTGAGGCCTAACACATAGTCCCCCACTTGCTTGGCGGGACCGGGAGGGGTGGCTTCCAAGCCTTCTCGGATCAAGGCGAGGGGCCCCCTCACGGGATGTCCAAAGAGTAACTCAAAGGGGCTGAAACCAACACCCTCTTGAGGTACCTCTCTGTAAGCAAACAGCAGGCATGGCAGGAGGAGATCCCATTTCCTCCTTAGGGGTTCTTCCAAAGCCCCTAGCATGCCCTTGAGAGTTTTATTAAATCTCTCAACCAGACCATTGGTCTGGGGGTGGTAAGAGGTGGAGAACTTGTAGGTTACCCCGCACTCTTTCCACATGGTTTTCATGTAACTAGACATGAAGTTGGATCCTCGGTCAGAGACAACCTCCTTGGGGAATCCAACATGGGTGAAAATGCCCAGGAGAGCCCTGGCAACCACCTTGGCAGTAACAGTCCGAAGGGGTATTGCCTCAGGGTACCTGGTGGCATGATCTACCAAGACCAGGATGAACCGATGTCCACCTGAAGTGGGAGGGTCAAGGGGACCGACGATGTCGATGCCCACCCTCTCAAATGGTGTGCCAACCACTGGTAATGGCTGCAGTGGGGCAATGACCCTGCCTCCAGTCTTGCCAGACAACTGACAAGTGGGGCAGGTCCTGCAGTGGGACTCCACCTCTACTCCCATCCGTGGCCAGTAGAAATGGGCAGAGAGCCTCTGCTTAGTCTTCTTGGTCCCAAGATGACCAGCCAAGGGCACCTCATGCGCCAACTGCAGAAGGAAGGGCCTGTAAACCTGGGGTACCACCAACCTCTTGCGGGCACCAGGTTCAGGCTTAGTGGGCTCACTAACAAGGAGCTCACCCTCCCAATAAATCCATAAATTCCTAGGCACTTCTCCTTGTGCCTGGGACAGGGCCTGTTTCCTCAGACCCTCGAGAGAGTGGCACTCCCTCTGTCCCCTACAGAAGTCTGCCCGGGAGGGTCCCCCTTCAGCTAACAAGCATTGAAGGTCGGGATGATCCTCCGGGTTGAGAACCTCTCCCACAGGAGAGTCTTCTGCCTCTTCTCCCAAAGGAGTTGAGTCTGGGTTTTCCACTGGACCCAGCCCGTCCGGAGCATGGATCCCAATGGGTGCAGCAGGAAGAGAAGGTGCTCCCTCCACAGAGGTGGCCTTCTTGGTCTTCCGCCTTCTTGCCTTAGGCCTCGCCTTTGGCTCGGGTATCTGACCCACAGCCAGACCCGGTGTCACCTGTGACCTAGTGACTGCAGCAGCAGTCATGGGAAGACCATCCGAGATCAACCCCAACTCTACTAGATCATTCCCTAACAAAATGTTAGCAGGGACATTGTCCTGAACCAGGACAGGAAGCTTCGCTGTCTTGTCTCCAATCATGAGTGTGACTAAGGCTACAGGCGATAATTTGGGAGGCCCACCAGCTAACCTGGTGGTTCTCAGAGGAGCACCTACATAGTCCTCTGGCTTGAGCAGGGTCCTGTCCACCACTGTCATGCTTGCCCCAGTGTCTCTCAAGCCAGTCGAAGGCTGGCCATTCAAGAGGACACTTCTCAAAAACCTACGGGTGTTCTGTGGGATAGTCGCCAGTACTTCCGCGTACTGGTCCCAGGCCCCAAGGGACACTAGGGAAATCTCTACCGGAGCACCAAATGTGATCCCGGTAGAGGAGGGGAGGACAGTGGCCTCCACCTCAGACACGGGGTAAGGGTAGGTCAGGCTGACAGCCTGTACTCCAAGTGCCTTACCTTTACACCTGGAGTCACCCCTTTTGTGGTCCAGAGCCCCACAATCCCAACAAGTGCCAGGAGTGCGGGGTACGGTACTGGAACCACTGGGAGCCTGCTTTGCAGCAGGTGGACCACTACTCTTATTCCCACCCACAGAGGACTTATCCCCACTAGATTTTTGGGTCTTGGGAGAGGAAGGTTTAGGTTTGCCCGACTGTGACTGCTTGTGGGACTCCTCAGCTTTTGGAGAGGCCCCCTTTTCTTTGTCCTTGTCCCTCCCACTGGAGTCCTTAGGGGACACCCGGTGGGAGACCCACTTGTCAGCCAACCTAGCCAGCTTAAAGGGGTCCAAAATGTTCTGGTCAGCCACATACTGACGCAGCTCCGGTGAACAGGCTTCAGAAAAATGCTCAAAAAACAAGAGGTGGGACAACTCAACAAAAGTTTTCACCTTGTAACCATCAATCCACCCCATCATGTTCATGTGCGCAGTACTCACCCAGTCAATCCAAGACACATTCTCTCTTTTCTTAAAATCCCTGAACCTTTTAAGATATTGGGTAGGTGTCTTGCCAAACTTGGCAATCAAAGCAGCCTTCATACACTCATACTGACCCCTTTCTTCCACACCCAGCTTCAGAATACAGTCATATCCAGTTTGAGGCACTCTGCTTAACAAACACTTAGCCCAATCTCTTTTATCTACATCATGAATTGCACAAGCCATTTCAAACGCTTCAATCCATTGGAGGATATCTGAACCCTCCACAAACACACCAACCAAATCTTTCATAAACTTGGTGGCTGGGGACCTGCCATTCTCAATTGGTCTAGCTGACGTCTCCACTCTAGCTTTCTCTAGCTGGATCCTCTGACATTCAGTGTCCTTGTCTTTGAGCGCAAGATCCCTATTCTTGAGTTCCACTTGCTGTGCCAGCTACTCTTTCTTAAGCTCAGCTTCTATTTCCAACTTGCGATATTCAAAGGCCAATTTCATCCTTAATAACTCAAGTTCCATGGAATTGCTGGGGTTTGGAACAGAGGCAGCAGGAAGGGTGGCATTCCCAGAAACAGATTCAGCGACAACCCCAGGGGCAGAGTCCTCATTGGTTGCATCCCCCCCTTCATCAAGAGTTTCACCATCCGTCTGGTAGTCCACCAGGGCAGCTATCAGCTCAGCCCTAGACTTATCCACAAAGTCTAGCTCCCTGGCTTCACAAGCACTCTGGAGAGCCTCAAAGCTCATCCGAGTCAATTTACCATTTGCAATGGGCTCCATTGCTTGTAATGCAGTTATTTGGTACACACCCAAACCTTAATCTAATAAAGTGCGGATATTTTGTAAGTGGCACGGTTATACACTGAGTCTTAAAACCATAAGTATCCCACCGCTGCCACCAGCTGTAAAGACCGGTAGGGGGTGTCTGTACCTCTGCTCCCTATATGGTAGAAGAGAGGCACAGAAGACCCCAGCCAAGATTCTCTATTACGGTAGCAATGGACGAGCAATCAAGGCCTAGCTTCTCAGGAGGTGATGCAGGCTGGTTCTTAAGTACAGTGTATTCCCCAAGCCCCCACAAAGGAATGTCCACACACTGTATTACTGAAAACAGAGTCTTTATATAATTAATTCAAAGGTTATGTACACTTATCACAATAACGCACCTTGTGCTCAGGAAAATCAATAATGGTAAATATCTACAATTCTAAAGTGGTACCACTAATATTAGACCTCATTAAAGTGCATCCACAAAAATGTCACACAGATCAATAAGTGAAACCAGCAATAGAGAGAAGAGAGAAAATAAGGTGGTTGAACAATAGGCAAAATACTGGCCCCTAACACTAGACACAGTTCTGTGTGGAGATCCCCCCACCTGGGCAACCTGTAAAAGAAAGAGATCTAACACAAGCCCAGTCCATATGTTGTTCAATAGTCTTATTCTCTCCTACAATGTTTCTACCCCCCCAATGTACCTGGTGGAGTCGAGTCCTTCGAAGAGGCGTCGACGGATCCTTCTTGAGCGACCCCCTTTCAAGCGGGAGTCACGGATCGTCGAGAGGCGTCGAGAAACGTCGAAGACCTCGGGGTTCGGCGACGGGGAATCGACGGCCCTTCTTGAATGCCTTCCCTTTCAAGCGGGAGGCACGGGGCGTCGAACGTCCGTCGACAAACGAGGTAGAACGATGTCGAAGAGGCGGCAGCTTCGTCCGAGCGGTGCTCGTCGGCGTCGGGGCGTCGGCGTCCTGCAAGGCGGAGGTGTGCGGGGCACCTCGATGACAATAGTTCTGGACCGCAAAGATTGTAGAGACGGAAGCCCAGCAAGGGCGTTGGGTCGTCCGAGTCTTTGAGGTCACGTGTTTCGGCACTTAAACCTGTGCCTTTCTTAAATCAGGGCTAGTCCTTTACTTGGTCCATAGGTCATCTCCATAGTTGCAGTGCCAATTGAAGTTCCGGGGTTAATCCCTCCTCAGTAATATCTCTATTGTGTCTCGCGCCGGGTGTGTGTAGTCTAGTAAAGGACTAGCCCTGATTTGAGAAAGGCACAGGTTTAAGTGCCGAAACACGTGTTATCATAGAGGGCAATCAATAAATCAATTTGGACAATCATCAGATTGGAACTTTATTCTCAATTGCCAAGTAGTGTTTAAACTCTCTACCATCCAAATGTAAGCTTCACCAATCAGCCAGGAAATACCTTGGCTTCTTTGTAGGGAATGGCAGTGTCCAACCTCAATAAGAAAAAGTGAAAGCTGTCCTAGATACCCCCAGCCCTAAAACCAAGAGAGACCTCAAAGCATTCTTAGGGTTAATTGGTTATTACCGTAGATGTATCCCTAATTTCTCAGACAGAACAGCTAAGTTGACAGATAAATTAAAGAACGCCGAACCCCAGAAGATTCATAGGTTTGAAAAGGATGTGGTGTGCTACAACAGTTTAAAACAAACCCTGTGCCAGAACCAGATACTAAAGTTAGTAGATTTTTCAAAAGAGTTTGTATTACATAGGGACGGCTCTCTTACAAGATTAGGAACAGCTTTTCACAAGTTTGTGATGGATTAGAACACCCAATCCTATTCACTAGCTGAAAACTGTTCCCACATGAAAATAACTACTCTGTGTTGGAATTTGAGGCCATTGCCATCAAATGGGCCATCACTCATCTAAGCTACTATGTCCTAGGAAGGAAGTTCACACTCATCACAGATCATTCTCCATTAGTATGGATGAACCAATTAAAGGAATCTAACACTCGAGTCATGCAATGGTGCCTAGATCTGCAACACTTCTGTTTAACTGTGGAGCATCGAAAAGGTAAAGACCAGGGGAACATCAATTTCCTTTACTGGTTTCCCTGTGAAACAGATGCGGCTACATTGCATAGGGGAAGGGCATTTGAGAAACTAGAAGGTGTCTCACCCACTAGTCCCCGGGGATCTGCAATCCAGGTGGCCAGGACACATCCATCGCTTTTGGATCCAGTTCCTGGGGGTGGATCAGTGTGGGAGGATCACCTGGGTGAGGGGTCTTCGCAGAGTGGGAGTGGGACACAGGATGGCAAGACATGATATGCCCTTCCCTATAACACCTTTACCCCATCCTACCAGGTAGGATATTTAGGAACTCAACCCCCACCTTTCATAACACAAACACTTTCTCACAGACAGCCTTCTATGAGAGAAAACAGACTAAAACCTGAGTCATATAATTGACGTTTCTCAATACAATGGTCAGGCAGAATCAAACAATTACTGACTATCACGCACACCTGACTTCCATTACACTTCCCCACACGGATAAAAGGCAGAGCACGGGAGCACACTCTGAGCGAGGCAAAGCACACAAGGAAACAGCAGGTCCAAGATGGCAGTGTACCACGAGGAGAAAGACGGTAAAACAGAAAGGGATCACAAGGAACCGTTACTTTCATGAGACGTTGAGATAGAAAGCATAAGAACAGGAAATCAGGCTGAGGAATCCTGTATTGTGTCATAGGTACCCAGGGCCTCTGTCCCCCAGAAGCTCACTGTCTCTAGAGTTCTGGTACTCTCTAGGCTTGACTACTGGAACACCCTCTTTTTAAATCTGCCCGCTTCCACTCTCTGTCCTCTCCAACTCATCCAGAACAGAGCTGCAAGAGTTGTCCTTGGCCTGAAGCCCATGTATTGCATCTCTCCAGCACTGAAATCTCTCCATTAGCACCCAATGGCTGCAAAGATCAATTTCAAGACCCTTTGCATTGTCCACAAGGCCTTCTGGGGCCTGGGACCAAAATATATCCAGCTTTCCTTCTGAAGTATTTCCCTACAAAAGCTCTTCACTCTTCCACCTCCATCTCCTTGCAGGTTAATCGTTTTTTCCAAGCAAAGAGCTGGAGGCAGATATCTCACTTCAGCTTGCACCTCCCACTGGAACAGCCACCCTGCCTCTCTGAAACTTGAGCAGAACCATCTCTGGTTCTGGAAGCAGCTCAAGACTCTCCTCTTTGCTTCTGCCTTTGCTCTACCTCTTCCCTGCTGATCCCCTGCCTGATAATGCACTGGTTACCTGGCTGCCCTCTGAATCTGAGGCCAAAGTCCATGCCCCCCAGTTGCACACCTGCGTTGTCACCTGGCAAAACTGCACTTTGGGGCTGTATCTGTTCCCCTATAGTCCCCTTACCACACTTTCAATCACCTGCTTCCTGCACTTAACCCCTGCACTGCCACTTGCTGGCTGCACTTCCTTATTTATAATTTTGTTTTATTTTTTACTCTATCACTCTGTTTTTGGCGATCTTATGTCCTGCACTTATCCCCCTTCCCTCCCCTTGCACTTCTCCCCTTTCTTCCCTACCTGCACTTGCGCCCTCTCAATAATGCTGGGCCTAGTAAGATCATTGTTGTGTTCCCCCTTGTTCCCTTCACATGCCTTGTCAAACCTGGAAACATTTGTGTATTGGCACGCTATACGTAAAATATTATATCATACCAATTGCAAAAAGGTCCCAATGACTTTCCTTGCATGTCTCCTTCATGTCGGGCTGCATGGCAGCCCTTGTTGCATCTATCTGGACGTTGATTGTGTCTCTCAGGGAGAACATCTCAAGATGGTGATGCTCACTTGAGGCCTATAACTGCTCATGCATGAGCACACCCAAGTTTGTCATCTCCTGGCTTCGCTGATCCCTTGAATCTTTTATCTCCTCACACATTCATTGCCTTAAGGCAGAGGTCTCCCCATGCAACAACAGGAATTCCATAGACATCATGGCATTAGATGTGATGATATTGTCTGCCAGACGATGCATGCCCCTGCCGATCTCCTGCATGGCCTCACCCTGTTGCACAATCTCGTGTATCACCTCCTCGTTCCAGTCAAGTTGGGAAGCAGGCATACGTCCCTGATGTGTGCATGGCGAACAGCACAGTGATGAGGCAATGCATCCCACTCCCCGTACACACCCCTGCTGCCTCTAGGATGGGTGTGGGTAACATTGCAGGCACATTGATATCAGATGAAGCATGGCTCACCGCTCGCAGGGGCACTGTCTCCTGTCCCCCTTCAGGACTGCTGAGTGGTGGTTGTTCCACCATCTGCCCAAATAGGGCTTCAGCATTTGCATCGCACTCTTCCAATGATACCTGTGCAGGCATGCTGAGGATGGTCTGCAACAGCAGCGGGTTCTCACCATGCACAGCAACCTGGCCACTGCTGGTGTCTAGTTGCACATCCCCTGAAACCTCCACTGCCACCTGCTCCCACTCTGCTGTGTCATCACTTAAAAAAAAGGCAGACAACAAAGTCAGGGGCCATCTGGAAATACAGGTATGCCATACATGTAATGCATGCACAAAATGAGGGCAATCTACACATGCATCAGACTCATGAACTGGCCATATATTCTTGTTCTCTATGCATGCTGATCCTGGCAGAAGCACCATGCCACCCCAGACACTCTGCATCGGACATAAATCATGGCAGTGTAAATCTGATGTGTAAGGAAAGTGGTATCCATGCAACTTGGACATGTCATGTAAGTCCGCATGACGTACATGGAGCACACTGACAGTGGCCTGCAGATATCAGTGACATATATTCTGGTGATGCAAGTGCAATGTCCCATTCAAGCAGACATCATCAGTTTGCCCAATAAGTCTTAGCACTCATGTCATTGGCAGCAGGACTGGATACACTTAGCGGAATGTGCATGTATGTGTTGGTGTCAGTAGTCACACATCTGAGCAGCATCACGTAGATGCACTGGCAGAGAAAGTAACAAATGGATGTTCTGGATGCAGAGGCAAAAGGCAGGGCAACATGCAGGTGTGGCATATGGTGGCAATGCAAAATGTCATAGACAATGGAACATGCCAGTTGGGAAATGATGCCGGCAGGAGTAGGAAATTGAGTCACATGAATCTTGCTGCAATTGCAAGGTCTGTGGGCCCAGGTGGCAAAAGACTGGTCATGTTGATTACAAACCCTGTAATTGTAACGCTGACCTTGTATCCACAGGGAAGCCACCCAACTGGTCTGGAGCGCTTCTGGGACAGATTCACCTCCACCGGGGACTCGCGCTGCCGTGGGCTTAGTCTGGAAGACAAGAGTTCAGTTTTAGCCACAACCACCTTCTCTCGGGGCCCGCCTCCCAGGTGTTCCCCTTGCGACCCCCTTGGAGCCTCCATCACCTTGTATTTTGATGAGGTGCACTCTGGGTGCTGCCGTTTTGTGCAGGGGCGCGTCGTGGCTGGGCACCTTTCTGCCGAGTTACTTCACTGGTGTGGGCCCTGGAGTCCAGGCCGGCTGCGACTCCACTCTTGAGGTAAGTCTTTAGATTTTGAAAGGAATGAGTGTCCGCAATTGCTATTGCCCTGTTGACCTTCTCCTTCTCTCGTTGATGCAGAAGAGATGATGGAGACGTCAAGCTGATGGAGAGGGCAGTGCTCGAGCAGGTAAGAGAATGCGCGAAACGCGGCGCTATGAGCATCTTGATTAAGGCTAACCTGTGCTATCCTTCTTTGCGGGTTGCTGAGAAGTTTCTGGAAGAAATGCGGCTGATGGAAGAGGAGCGTAGAATGGAAGAGGTCCGGGTGGCGGTAGAATTTCTGGGAGAGCTTCGGTAAGTAATCAGTGACTGAAGGCGGTAGAATAGGAAGATGAACGCTTACTAATTGTCCTCTTCTTGTCTCTCCCCTCTAGGATGTTGCTATTGGAAGAAGACGAGTTCCAGGGAAGGTTCTGGAATGATCGAGGAGCTGGATGCAGAACAGGAAAGATGAATTAACGATGTTCTTCTTCTCCCTGAAGATGCAGGCTAAGGATGCTGCAAGCAGGTCTTGGTGAACATCACGCTGCAAGTGCAGAACAACGCGAAGCACGTGCCTCAGCTCGGGTGTGGCTTAAATAGCCAGCAGGTATCCCAGGTGCCTTCAGGGCGGACCACGTTGATCATTGTGGGGGCAGCCATGTTGGTCCATTGTCCAATGGAAGCTCGATCTCTCATTTGAGCCTGGCGCCAACGGTGCCAGGACTGGCTCCAGGACACCTGAGAGGGGCACGACTGGGACCTTGGGACCTTATAGGAATACTGTGGGGAGGGCCAGAGGCCCTGAATTAACAGGCCAGGGGTTAAGGTCGTGACAGCACTCCCCCCTAAGGCCCCTCTCAGGGTGGTCCATCTGTCTGGTCCCGGCTTGGTGGGGTACTCTTGGTGGAAACGCCGACTCAGGCGTGGAACATAAATGTAATCACTGGGCTCCCATGTTCTGTCCTGCGGACCATATCCTTTCCAGTCTACTAGATAGTACAGTTTCGTTGTAACATACTTGGAATCCAGGATATCTTTTACTTCGAATTCTGGTTCTCCATGAATTATCATAGGCCCTGGTGGGATAGTTTCTCTGGTTCCAGGCTGAACTGGTTTCAGTAGGGATACATGAGACACCGGATGTATCCGCATGTGAGTTGGCGGCGTCAGCTTTTTCCGTGACTGGATTTATGATGGATTCGATGGGGTACGGCCCTAAAAACCATGGGCGGAATGTCCGAGTTCCCTTTAGAGGTACATGCTTGAAGGCTAGCCACACCATGTCCCCTATTTGGTAGTAAGGGGCTTTGGTGTGATGCTGGTCCACGTACTTCTTCTGGTGAGCCTTGGCTTGATGCAAATGTTCTTTGGCGCTCATGAAGGCCAGCGAAATGGTCGCGTGTAGGTTTGTGATGGCTGGCATTTCCAGAGTGGTAGGGATGTCCAATTCTGATGTGCGTGGATGTCTGCCATCCAGAGTAAAGAACGGAGTTTGCCTGGTGCTGCTGTGTAGCAAGTTGTTATAGGCATACTCAGCGATCCACAATAGATCCTTCCAATTCCCTTCCACTTGGTGAAGCATGCAGTGCAAGTATTGCTTGAGCGTTTGGTTCGTCCTCTCCGTTTGACCATCCATTTGGGGGTGATGGCTAGTGGATAATCGAACGTCTATTTGGGCCATCGAGCAACACTTCCTCCAGAAGTTAGACATGAACTGGGTGCCTCGATCCGAAATCAAGACTGATGGGAACCCGTGCAGCCATACCACATGTTCAAGGAAGGTTCTGGTGAGACCAGACGCATTTGGTAGACCTTTGAAGGGGAAGAAATGGGCCATCTTGGAGAACAGGACCACGATTGCTAGGATGGTGTTGTAACCTTGACAGTAGGGTAGGTCGGTGATGAAATCAAGTGATAACGTGTGCCACGGAGCCGGTGGAATGTCCAATGTTTATAGGAGCCCAGCGGGTCTTTGCTTTGATGACTTATTCTGAGCACAGATACCACAGGAAGTGATGAATTTAATTACATCTTTGCACCATGTCGGCCACCAGTAACTTCGTTTCACCTTGGCCAGGGTTTTGGCAATTCCTGGGTGGTCTTCCATGAGGAAGTCGTGATAATATGAGATGACCTGTTCTGAAGTTCTTTTATAGGCACGAATAGCCGATTTCTGTAGTAAGGGAGTTGGTCCTTAACGCTATAGTGTTCTCCTCTTGATCCCCACTCTCATAGTTGCTCCTGAGTTAAAACTTGCCGGATTTCATTCAGCAACTCATCTTGAGTCATCGTAGTTGTAATGCCTAAGAGTCTGTCCCCCGGAATGATGGCCACAGGGTCAGGAGGTGTATACACCACCACATTGGTGCCCATACGTGAAAGGGCATCAGCCTTGCCATTTTTGACTCCTGGTCGGCACGTGATTACATAATCGTACTCCGCGAAGAAAAGGGCCCTGCGTAGTTGTCAAGAAGATTGAGCCTTTCAAGTATTGTAGATTTCGATGGTCCGTTATCACAGTGATAGTGTGTCTGGCTCCCAACAGATAGTGTCGCCAGGCCTTGAAAGCGGCCTTTATGGACAGCAGCTCCTTATCCGTGATGGCATAGTTGAGCTCAGGTGGTGAGAATTTTCGTGAACAGAATGTTACCGGATGTAGCTGACCGGTGTGTGGGTCTCTTTGCGATAATACAGCACCCATCGCCGTACTGGAAGCATCAGTCTCCACCACATATGGAAGGTCTGGGCGTGGGTGTCGTAGGATTGGAGCGGTGGTGAATTTCGCTTTGAGTTCCTGAAAGGTTTTTTTGGCCTCCTCTGTCCATCAAAACGTTTTGTTGCACTTCCTTAATAGCAAAGTGATATGGTGTACAATTTGCGAGAACCCTGGGATGAAACGGCAGTAAACATTCTCAAAACCTAGCATTCTCTGGACTCCCTTGATTGAGTTTTGGGCGGGCCAATTGAGGACGGCATCGACCTTGTGTGTATCCATCCATATTCCTTTTGGAGTGAGAATAAAACCCAGGAACTCTTCTTCCGTAATGTGGAAGGAGCATTTCTCAAGCTTGGCATAGAGATGATGTTGATGGAGCTTAGTAAGAACAGCCCATACATGCCTGACATGATCTTGTTCAGAAGCCGAATATATCAGGATGTCATCGATGTAAACTAAGGCGCAGACATCAATCAGCTCTTTTAGAACATTGTTCATGAAGTATTGAAATGCGGCTGGGGCATTGCACAGGCCGAACGGCATCACTTGGTATTCGTATAAGCCTTATTTGGTACGGAACACCGTTTTCCACTCGTCCCCTTCTTTAATGCGCACAAGATGGTAGGCACCCCTAAGGTCCAATTTCATGTATATTTGGGCTTCCTTGACTTGATCTACTAGTTCCGGAATCAGAGGTAGAGGGTAGCGGTTCTTGACAGTGACTTGGTTTAATGCATGGTAGTCGATGCAAGTCCTCAATTCTCCTCCTTCTTCAGTACGAAGAATAAGGGAGACACTGCCGATGACTTCGAAGGGCGGATGAAACCGTTGGCCAGGTATTGCTTCAGGTATGTCTTCAGATGTTGGTTCTCAGGTTCGGTGAGCGCGTAGATATGGCCACATGGAATTCAGGCTCCAGGTATCAGATCGATCTGGCAATCGTAAGGCCTGTGGGGTGGCAAGGTATTCACTGGCTCCTTTTGGAACACATCTTGAAAGTCCTGCTATTGATTTGGTAGCGTAGCAACCACACCTAGGATACTTTTTGTACCTTCCTGAACTGGTGAACTGGCACATTTCCCCTTCCTTCCTTTGGGATAGCAGGTGTGTGTGCAGTCATGGGAGAAGACCAACTCTCGGGCACGCCAGTAAATCCGCGGGTTGTGCGCGACCAGCCACGGCATCCCTAGGATTAATCGGAACTGCAGTGCCTAAATGAGGTCAAAAGCAATGATTTCTCTGTGGCCATCTTCACATAGGAGGGTGAGTTATGTGGTACATTCGGACACAGGACTGGAGGTGATCTTGGTGCCATCTACAGTGGTTACAGTCTCTGTGGTGGGCTTAGAACAGAGTGGAAGCCCCATCTTTTCTGCAAGATCCTGATCCATGTAATTGCCCACTGCTCCGCTATCAATGTAAGCTCCTAACGAATGCATATTTGATCGCTGTTGATGGGCAATTAGGATCACGGGTAAGGCAAAATGGGAGGTCTGTAGTTGGATTTCTTCACTTGACAATTGGACCCCTAAAATTGCCGGGCTTGGTAGTTTTCCGACTCCTTACTTGGGTTCTCCTGGTCTGTGGCTCCTACGGTTTTCCTTGGTGGTTTAACAGGACATTCCTTAAGGAAATGGCCTGCCTTTCCACAGTACAGGCATAACTGCTGTTCCCTCCTCGTATCCCATTCAGCTTTGGTTAAAGGAGGCCTAGCCCCTCCTAGTTGCATTGGTTCAATGGTGCTTTCTGATCCCTGCTGAGCATGCTCTTTGGGACGTACAAACATGAGGCGTGCAACCGGTTTGCTTCGGTCTATTTTCCGATCTTGCAACCGGCAGTCGAGTTGCACCACCAGATTAATAAACTCGCCACAGTCCTTGGGAGGATCCACTACTTGGGCCAGTATGTCCTTTAACTTCCCTCACAAGCCCCGGTGGAACAAGGTGGTTCGTTTATCCTCAGGCCATTCTGCTTCGACCACCAGCATATTAAAAGTGGCTATGTATGTCAACTGATCCTGGTTTCCTTGTCGAAGAGATACACGTTCATTGTCCAAAGCCTGTCCATGGGATCGACGAGCGAAGAGGTTTTCCAGCTCCTGCTGAAAGCCCCCGAAATTGTGTAACAGTGGATCATCCCGGCTGATGAACGGCACTGACCAGTCTGCTGCACTACCACTCAAGTAAGACAAAATGAAGGCCACTCGAGATTGGTCATTGGGAAACGCCCCAAGTCGGCACAAGAAGTGGAGGCGACACAGATTCATGAATGTTGCATATCTTGGGGGATCCCCCGAGAAACACTCCGGTGGAGCTAGTGGAACTGTCCCAGGTAGATTGATCTGAACCAGATTACTCACGGGTGTTGGCACGAATGGGCTAATTCCAGGCAACGGGGCTTGTCCGGCCTGCGATTGAAGGAGTTGTCTGCCAAGATCATCAGTTTGTTCTTTGGCCACAATTAGTTCTCTCCGCAAGGCATTGGTTTCTTGTCGGGCTGAATGTACCTCTGCACGTAACTGCCCCAACAGCTGGGCCAACTGGTCGGTTTCTGAGGTTTCCATACTAGGGGCCCGGGTGGATTATTAAGTTTGGGCTTTGCGTTCTGTAACGCTCACCTTGTATCCACAGGGACGCCACCCGACTGGTCTGGAGTGCTTCTTGGATGGATTCACCTCCCCGGGAACTCGCGCATTCGTGGGCATAGTCTGGAAGACAGGAGATCAGTTTTAGCCACAAACACCTTCTCTCGGGGCCCGCCTCCCAAGTGTTCCCCTTGCAACCCCCTTGGAGCCTCACTCACCTTGTATTTCAATAAGGTGTGCTCTCCGTCCTACTGTTCTGTGAAGGGGCGCGTCGTGGCTGGGCACCTTTCTGCAAAGTTACTTCACTGGCGTGGGCACGAGGGTCCAGGCTGGCTGCGACTCTGCTCTTGAGGTAAATCTTTAGCTTTTGAAAGGAATGAGTGTCCGCAATTGTTGTTGCCCTGATGACCTTCTCCTTCTCTCGTTGATGCAGAAGGGATGATGGAGACATCGAGCTGATGGAGAGGGCAGTGCTCGTGCAGGTAAGAGAATGCGCGAAGCGCAGCGCTATGAGCGTCTTTGAATAAGGCTAACCTGTGCTATCCTTCCTTGCAGGTCGCCGAGAAGTTCCTGGAAGAAAAGCGGCTGATGGAAGCGGAGCGTAGAATGGAAGAGGTCCGGGCGGCGGTAGAATTTCCAGGAGACCTTCGGTAAGTAAGCGGTGACTGAAGGCGGTGGAATAGGAAAATGAACACTTACTAATTGTCCTCTTCTTGTCTTCCTCTGTAGGATGTTGCTAGTGGAAGAAGACGAGTTCCAAGGAAGGTTTCAGAATGATCGAGAAGCTGGATGCAGAACAGATAAGATGGATTAACGATGTTTTACTTCTCCCTAAAGATGCAGGCCAAGGATCCTGCAAGCAGGTCTCGGTGAACGTCACGCTGCAAGTGCAGAACAACACGAAGTGCGTGCCTCAGATCGGGCATGGCTTAAATAGCCAGCAGGTATCCCAGGTGCCTTTAGGGCAGACCATGCTCTGGATGCTAGACTGCATGATGCAGTTCCACAGTGATCCTTGTGGGGGCAGCCATGTTGCTCCATTGTCCAATGGAAGCTCGATCTCACATATGAGCCTGGTGCCATAGGTGCCAAGACTGGCTCCAGGACAGCTGAGAGGGGCACGACTGGGCCCTTGGGACCTTGTAGGAATACTGTGGCGAGGGCCAGAGGCCCTGAATTCCCAGGCCAGGGAAAAATCCTCCTACCACCCTGTGGAGAAAGGCAATGCCAAAGTTACAGGTGGCTCCCCTGCAAACGTTCAAGTCAAGGGCGTATCAAGTGCCGAATGCACACATGCATCACAGGCATGTCTTTTAAAGCTCAACAAGGATGTCACCTGTGTGCATTCATATAAACAACAGAGTATGGACACACCAAATGCACCTGCAACATGAGAAGACTTGTCCATGCTGCCTGTTGCCAGCATAAGGGCTGCAGTGGATTTTGTGGCAATGCACCCCTTCCTAGGACACTACCTGACCGGAGCAGTGAATCAATCACACATGCATGACCCATTGCTAGTAAAGGAGCCATGTGAGTGGTCCCAACCTTGAGAGTACACCCTATACAGGCATGCCACTGATACTGTGTGCAGTGACATGCATCATGCAGTAAGTGGACATAGTGCCATGTAGCAAATGCCATTGACAAATACACCTGTAAGGCACAATGAAATGACCATTATGCATCCAACAGTCACACTGCATATCATGTGGACAGAGTGCACATGTAAGTACAACCCACATGGAATAATACTGTCATGAATTCTCCTGTGCAACATCAATACACTCATCCATTGTCATGCACAGTGGGGTCATGATCACATGTACCAGTCCCACATGTCACTCACCTGCTGCACATCCATACATGTCATATCCTCCCACACCAATGACCTGTTCACTCATGATGAGTCCAGAGGCAACTTCTTCAAAAGCAGTGAGCTCCTCAACATGTGGAGACCCACCACCAGTAGCCTGTGCAGAGGAAACATCAGCACCAAGTTTTTCTTTTGTACGCCTGATGATGTCATCCATCCTCTTATGCACTTTGTGTGATGTGCGTTTCTCCACCCTACAGGCATTGGGCCTCATTACGACCCAGGCGGTAAGTTACCGCCTGGGCCGTGACTTTACCACCATGGCGTAAACTACGTTTACGCCATGGTGGTTGGCGGACTTACCGCCCCATTCCGACCTTGGTGGGGCGGTAAGTCCCCAATCCCCATTTACCCTTCCCCATTCCCATTTTTGCCCCATAGGGCATAATGGGAGTGGGGAAGGCGTTAATTATGCCACCGTAAATTACGGTGGCGTAATTAACTCCATGGTCCCTTAGCGCCATGGATTTTAACACCTGCTAAAAGCAGGTGTTAAGTCCGCCATGGCGCTAAGGGACCTCGTACGCAGGCGGTAAGGGTCGGCGCTGTTTACGCCGCCGTAAAACCCTTACCGCCTGGGTCGTAATGAGGCCCATTGACTAAATTGGTGACTTACTGCAACGTCCACTGCTGTTGGGTCGGTGATAGGGTCCTGCCAACCCATGGATAGAGATCCGAATCACAAAATATTTTTTGTCTGCACTTGTGCTGCATATTCTCAGGTACTGCCCGTCATGCCAAATTCTGATGTGCTCTACGTCCTCCATCCGTGAGGATTATGCAGCTCAGATGCATCCTGTGCATGCGTCCTCTCATCACGTAAGTCATGTGACACAGGCCTAACTTAAGTTACCAGCTGGTGTTGTCACATTCCTATGGCTGCTTCCTGTTCCACGTCCAGCTTGGATTGCACTTACACCCCAGCTATTCCTCCAGTGTGCAGTCTAGGGAATACTGCTGAATACTAACCCTAACTCATCTGGACACTGGCACTTCATTGATGCTCCACAGTACAGGTAAGTGGGGGAATTGCAAAAGGGGAGCTATTGGTTCCGTAGCTGCATCCAAGAGGGTGGGAGTGGAATACCGGCACTTATGGAAAGAGGAACTGCTGTGCGTAGTAGTTCACTTTCAATTGGACCATCATGCATGTGCAAGAATCGACTACAGATGTGAGGATTGTGTTTGCAAGGTGCTTAAGGTTGTAAGGCTGCAGAGCCAGGTTGTTGTGTGTGCATGTGTGGGTGTGTCCGTCCATGCCTCGGTGTCAATTCTGACATTGGCAGTGGCTCATTGTCCATGCCCAGCTGATTGAATGTTGGGTCAGGGATGAAGAGCAACATCCCAGGAGCATTTTTTGAGCCTTTGAACAGTGGGCACGCTCTGTGGGGATCAAATGGAGTGGTGGTACGGTGTACCAATGATGGATCTTGCACTTCTATCTCCTTTACAGGTGCATTCCAGACCCAGTGCCAGGCCACCAGCATCAGCAGCACCATGTCAGCCACCCCCACCTCCACCTCCAAGGTTGCGTGGATGAGGGCTGCTAACATCTCAGGGGCAGAAGTTGCCATCCTTGGTGAACAGGTACTGCTGCACTATGACTCCCTCTTCCACCAAGAGCAGAAGCTTTGGGATGTTGCATGTATGAGGAACGGGCAGGAGATCGAAGCTGCTGTCCATACCTCAGAAAACATTAAGAACAGGTAGGATGACATGAGGTTCCGGCACCAGAAGAAGGCAGCCATCGAAGCAGGACCCACCACAGAGGTGCACTCTGGTGGGCGTCATCGGGTTTTGCCTCTACAGGTCAGGATCCTGCAGAGGGTGAACCCAGCACTTCACGCCCAGGCCCTCGAACTCTAGGCCCAGATTGAGAATGCAGGTTAGTCCATACTGTCAGTGCAATGAGGATGAATGGGTATGCCATGTGTAGATGATGCATGTTGGGAGGATGTTTGTTTGTTTGTTTTATTATTTGTAATGCGCCAGAATACCCTAAGGTAACAGGGCGCAGCAGTTACATGAATTTGCGAATTTGCGATCCTGGTCAGTGTACACGGCAATGTAGTGTAACATAATGTGGTATGCCATTTTGTTCTTGTGCCATTGGCATGGCTTATATGTGCTGTGTCTATGGTGCATGCAAGGTTCCAAACTGTGTGGGTCCTATGGGTGGGAAGTCCTGAGTAGGGTATGCTATGAGGTTCCTTGTATTCCACTACGTCCTTGAGGAGTTACATGGTGGTGTCAATGGTGTTGGGACATGAGGTACAGGTCAAGGGATATTCCCCCTTCAGGTTCACTTCCAATTTGTCTTTTGACTGATGACATATGTGGTCGAATTGAGGGGTGATAGCCCAGGCAGCCATCTCCGTTTTAGGATGTGTGTTTGCTTTTGGGGGATTCGAGGGCTGAGTTGACACATCTGGTGCAGGGGCATTGTCTGTTGATGGCTGATGTGATACATGTGAGGTGGTTTTGAGCACTGGATGGGCATTGATTGAGATGGGTGATGGATAGCTGACTCACCTGGAGGCTGTGGGAGTATGTGGAGGAACACAGGGAGTCTTCCAGGTCCAGTGTTCCCCTGGCCATGTGCCATGGCTGGAGGTGGGAGGAGGGTACTTAGTCAGTGGAGGGTGAGGTATGTTAGAGTTGTAGTGCAATGATGATGGCTGTGTGTCCTGCCAATATGTCCCCATGTATGCCCCAATTATGTGCCCAGTTGGCCCAGGTAACTATTGTGCCCTTGGAGTTGTGACTGATCATTCTATGCAAATCCATGCATGCAATTGATGGGGATGTCATCATGTATTACGGGCTTACATGTCTGTGTGTTCAAGATGATTCATTGGAGTCATGATGTGATGGGTCTGTGGCATTTGTAAGTGAGATGGCGGCATGGTACCTTGCCAATCTTTGGATATGCACATGAGTTCAAACATATGCTGAACTGCCTCTCTTCTCTCTCTTTTCAACCAGTGTCGCATGCAGCTGATTAGAACAGCTCTGAGGAGGAGCGAGTTGCAAAGCCAAGACATTCCAGGAGTCTGCAGAAGCCACGGATATGACTGCCATCATATACACTGGCTAGGGGGCATCTTCAGATGGCACTGGTGATGTCATGCAGGAGGTTTACATGGAAATTGTGAGTGAGTCCTCAGGGGAAGAGGGGCAAGGACATTCCACCATCCCCACAGGCAGGCCGGTACCCACAGAGGTGCCATCTGGGGTGTCAGGCTCAGGTGTGGCAGAGGGTGCCATTGTGTGCCTGTCCATGGTGTCTGATGGGGGTGCATTGTCAGATGTGCAGGCTGCAGAGATGGGCTTGGAAAGCTGGTTGTGTGGGACACAGTGGTGGGGTCAGCTCTTCGCACTGTTCCAGGCCCATTGGCTACAGGGCTAAACACCTTTGGTGATGCCACAACACAGACAAGATGCACAGTCAGTGCTGATGATGCCGTACGGAATGCTGTGTTGCCCTTGCTCTTGTTGGGCTGTGGCTGGGAGGTGGCTGCCCATGGTGGCCAGCTCGCAAGCCATCACGGGCAGGTGTGCCGCATCACAACACAGATGGCTAGTGCATGGCTGGGCTCACCCATTCCACCCACCTCCTCAACAGATGTGCCCCAGGCACCCATAGTTGTGGCCTCCATGCTGACCACCACCTCAGGCTTCTCTGACCCTGTCCCCCCCTTGGCAAGTCTTGTACCTCTTCCCACTTTGGGATTTGTCTCGCCAGAGGGAGTCACAACACCAGAGGTGGGCTGCTAGGCAGCTGGAGCTATTGTGGCAGCGGAGACAGGCACACCTGTGTCTCATGGCACAAAATGTTCAGCAGGCATTCCGAGTCCAGCAGAAGAGGCAAGTAGCAAGGCACCCAATACATGTCACCACCACATGCCAAATGCAAATCATTTGGCAGTAAGAGGAACAGAGGCTGCAGGCAATGTAGGCGGCAGCTACCAGGTCCGGGTCTGCAGCACATGGAAGGATGGTCGAGTTGTGTGATGCAAATTCTGGGGGAGAGCATGAGGGCTGCACAAGAAACTGAACAGACCACTCGAGAGGCCCTGCAGGCCCTCAGGGACACTGCTGAGGCCCACCTGCAGCAAGTGGAGGAAGAGAGACAAGCAGCCTTGGGAAACACATTGGCCCTCATTAGGACCTTGGCGGAGATCCATGGTGCAATTGGCACCATGGTCCATGGCGCTAAGCTGCCAACTCCGCCATGGTGGTTGGCGGACTTACCGCCCCATTCCGACCTTGGCGGGGCGGTAAGTCCCAATCCCCATTTACCCTTCCCCATTCCCATTTTTGCCCCATAGGGCATAATGGGAGTGGGGAAGGCGTTAATTACGCCACCGTAAATTACGGTGGCGTAATTAACAACGAGGTCCCTTAGCGCCATGGTTTTTAACACCTGCTAAAAGCAGGTGTTAAATCCGCCATGGCGCTGAGGGAAGTCGTACTCAGGCGGTAGGGGTCGGCGAAGTTTACGCCGGCGTAAACCCCTTACCGCCTGGGTCCTAATGAGGGCCATTGTCTGATATAGCACTGCAGCAGTGACTGTAGACATTTTGTTTTCTATGGATTGCCATCATTTTTCTTTTTCAAGGAAGATTCCTGTGATTTAGTTTTTGCCTAATGTTCTCATGATTAAAGTATGGTTTGCTTGTAATGCAGTTGTATCTTTGGTTCAATGGGATTCATGTGGTTATTTTGTCTTTTCGTGTCTATTTAACTTTCTCCAACGCTCATGTTTGCGTGCATTCATCTTTTGGTGTGCATGTCACACTGGGTTGTTTTGATGGGTGCATGCCGCATACTCATGTGGTATGGTTCTCGGGATTCATGAGTCCTCACTCAGCATCTCATTATTATGAGTTGACAATATTCTGTGTATCATTTGTCTATGCATCTGCTCACCGTGCAGGTATGATTCTGTGTTATGTGTGCACATTTCCAAAAAGCACCATGTGAACTGTATGCAGATGTCAGGCTCAGATCCATGCTCTTATGGATCAGCATATGTAGATGTTTTCATTGTGACCTTTCAGTCCCTGCATGAGGTTGTTCCATGTGCGTAGTATTGGTACATGTATTTCTGTTGTGTGCAGATTGTCATGTGCATCTGTGGCTGTATGTGTGGGAGGTTGGTGGTGGTGGCGGGTGTGATGCTGGAAATGCATCGGAGGGACAGGGCCTCCTTATCCTTGTCCTTTACTGCTTTTTATTGTGTTCTGTCGTGTTTTCCACGCAGGATTTTGTGTGGGACTCCTGGCAGTGCAGCTCTCTCTCTTGGTTGGTGAACAAACCCATGGGATACCCTTATGGCACCCATCAGCAGGGGTGCAACCCTTTGCCCCTAGTGTATGTTTTTGGGCACCTGTGGGTGGCCCACAGAGCAGGGTACAGGCTGGTGGCAGCTACGTGCTGAAATTACTGGTGACCTGAACGTCCTCCATTTTGGGATGCCCAGGCCCTGTCATTGGAATCAGTAGATTCCTGATGGAGACAAAATGGCCCCCATGGCCTCTTGCCTTCCATCACCTGTTACCTTGACCTTCCCGAAGTCCCAGGAAGCCCTGACTCTGTCCCTTCCCCCTGACTGGCAGTTGGGTGGAAGTTCCATATATGGTAGTGTGGGGAAGTTCTGACCAGACTGGCTGGAGCCTTCCCAACGACCGTATGTTGTGGGTACGCCTGTGGATGAGACCTGGGTGAATGGAGTGTGTGACAAATACGCATTCTATGTTGTGGGTGTCTAGTATCTGGTGGTTGACACATTGACTGAGACAGCCCTGCCCGAAACCGGTATGAATGCAGTATGGAGTATTGAATGGCTCGGGACTTGTCCCAATACACATAACTTGTTGTGAGTGTCTGGCGAGAAGTGAATGGCCTGAATGCACCGTGTGCCTGATTGTCTGCCTGCCTGCATGAATGCCCTTAGTCGTGATTGGATGCTTGTGTGTGACCCAGCGGAATGAATGGGAGATCAATAGTATATCTGGGGACCTCCCACTGCTAGGAATCGTGTTCAGACGCTGAAGTCCTCTACAACGACTAACTGGAGTAACTGAAGCTTGACATTGAAGCCCTGCTGGACGAGAAGAATTGCTGTGGCTCTCCTTCACAATCTGAAAGCTCTGTGTCTCCAAGGACTGACCCAGAGAGGACCTGGTAAGGCACCCTCTTCCCGAGCTACGAGCAGATCTTTGCCAAAGCTCCCTGGTAGACAGACCTTCGACAGGCTGCCGACCCGAGAAGGGGACTGTTGCGGAATCACAAGGAGAAGTGCCTGGACTGTTGTCCGCCACTGTTGACGACCGCCGTCGCCGACTGGAGCCGCTGTGCTCCCGTTTGCCTAAGAACTTAATTTATCCAAGGACGCTCTCGTCCGCATCGTCGCCGCAGTATCCTGCTGGAGAAGGCCTGACTGTCGACGCGCCGAGGATCATCCGCCAGTGGGTTTCCCGCCACCCAAAAGACCACAGAGACGCCGACGACTCGACGCCCTTGCTGAGCCACAGTTCTTCAAACTCTTTGCGTTCCAGAACTATCGACACTGAGGTGCCCCGCATGCCCCTTCCTTGCAGGACGTTTACGCTTCCCCATCAACGAGCACCGCTAGGAACGACGTGGCCACTTCACTGTCGTAGCTCAACCTGTTCTCCATCGGACGTTCGACGACCCATGACTCCTGCCTGAAAGGGAGGACACTCAAGAAGGGCTGTTGATTCCCTCGATGAGGAACGCTACAACACCAAGGTACTTTGGGGTTGCAGAACTATTGGAAAGTCTAGTGGGAACAATATATGGATTGGGCTTGTGATACATCTTTGCTTTACAGGTTGCCCAGGTGGGGGGATCTCCACACAGATCTGTGTCTAGTGGTACGGGGCCAGCATTCTGCCAATTGTTCAACCATCTTGCTTTCCTTCCTCTCTCTACTGCTGGTTTCCTCTTTATTTTGATCTGTGTGTCATTCTGACCGTATGCACTTTAATGAGATATGATAACGTTAGTGGTACCACTTTAGAACTGTATATATTTACCATTGCTGAATTTCGGAGTACAAAGTGAGTTATCGTGATATTGTATATACCTTTGAATATTAATTATATAAAGACTGTGTTGTAACCAATACAGTGTGTGGACATTCCTTTGTGGGTGCTTGGGGACTACACTGTACTTAAGAACCAGCCTGCATCACCTCCTGAGAAGCTAGGCCTTGATTGCTCGACCATAGCTACCAAATAGAGCATCTTGGCTGGGGTCCTCTGTGCCTCTCCTCTACCATATAGAGAGCGGAAGTACAGACACCCCCCACCAGTGTCTTTACATGGTGATATTATTATGGTTCTTCATTGTGGTAGTCAAGGTTGTCATACATTGCATTCCTTGCACAGATTGTCATGTAGCCATGTGTGTTGGCTATACAGATCTTTGTTTATGTGGTGCTATGATGACTGTGCAAGCAGTACGCATGGATGTTGCACTGTACACAACTGTGATCATAAGATGTGGTTAGAGTATATGGCCCCACTACTCATACAGGGTTGTGATTGTGTCATGGAAGTGGGTGTGCATTTATGGGTGACATTACTCTCAGCACTGTGTTATAGATTTTTTTGAGTGACACAGAGGGCCTCATTACACGGATGGCGGTAGGGATTTACCGTTACCGGTAATGGAATACCGGTAACGTTAAATCCCCATGCGGATCATGACCCGGCACACCGCTATTAGCGGCATCGCAAATTACGGTGCCACTAATAGCGGGCAGGCCGTGTGCGCGCGACCCTCCATCCCGTAAATTACGCCATGCCGCTATTAGCACAGCATCACAAGGCCAGTGGACATGCTAATAGCGGCATGGTAAATCCACCCAAACCCCTTACCGCCATGGTGCTAATACCGGCATCGCGGACCACCCGTTAAGAGGAATGAGCAGTGTTCCCACCTGCCACAGGTGGACACAATCAGCACAGGTGGAGGCAATGGAGACTGTGGCAGCTCAAAAGGAGCACACCACACCCCTTCCCACACCCCTTCCCACACAAAGATGGTTCCAATACTGGCAGCAATACATGGCCTGGGGGACCTCATTGCAGCGCAGCTGATACTACAAAAGGCAGCACAAAGGAGACGCAGGAGGAGGAGGAGGAGGAGGGCAAGACAGGCACAGCAAGCACCACAACAGCACCTATTCATACCACAGAGGCACCCACCAATCCCCAGGATCAGAGCCAGTCCATTCAACCTAACCCCTGAGCAGATACACACCCTGTACCGTCTGGACAGGGTTACCATCACCAGCATCGTGGACATGATCCACGACGACATTGTGAACCTCATAGACATCAGAACTGCCATCCCCCCGCTACTGAAGGTGGTGAGTGTGCTCCACTTTCTGGCCACAGGCACCTACCAGCATACAGTGGGACACATGCATGGCATCTCACAACCAGTATTCTCACGCACGCTGAACCAGGTACTCGATGCACTCCTGAAGCATGCACCTGAACACATATCCATGCCACGGACTGCCCAGGAGATTGCAAACACAAAAGTTGGCTTCTATTCACTGGCAGGCATCCCAAGTTGCATTGGGGCCATCGACTGTACACATGTGGAATTGGTGGTCCCACATCACAATGAAGTAGTGTACCGAAACAGGAAGCAATTCCACTCTATCAATGTCCAAATGGTATGTGACGCCAACAAGATAATCACACATTGCTGTGCCAGATTTCCAGGATCAACACATGATTCCATGGTCCTGCGGAACTCAACTATCCCACGCTACATGGAGCGACACCCCGGACAACGTTTGTGGCTACTCGGTGAGTAGCAGGGCAAGCACATGGCAACGTGATTGGGGGGGGGGAGAGAAACATACTGCAACTGGGAGTGATTGGGGGGGGGGGATACATACTGCAACTGGGTGTTGACTGTCGTCCGTAGGAGAAATGGAGATACAGATGTACACCAATGTGCATCCGGGAAGGCCACGATGTACTTGAGAAGAACCCACATGCAATTTGAAGCTGCACAACATCGACAACAATGCAGGTTGCTAAATATCACACATCCATCCACATAGAACATCCTACCACGCCACATTTCACACGAATCTGCAACATGGCGTCAAGATAGTAATACACAATCAGCGCAGCACAACATCAATCCAGCAATGCGCACTTGAATGCATGCAAAGGGATCACCCCTAGACATAGCACTGAACCACACACCTATAGCACCACTGAAGTGATGCCTCACAGCCTGGCCACATTGGTGTCAGAATGTCAGTACACTCGCAGTGTGGTACCAAATTTGCCTGGGACAGGGACACCTAAGACCTGGCCTCACCCAGGACATGTCAAATACTGTTGGAGGCATTAATGTTGCATTACTACTTGCAGGGTCAACCTCCCCCTTGCACGTTGCTGCCACACAGACCATCTGCATGTATGCTGTCAATTCAGTACTTGAATCACAATGCAATGTCAATTAGTGTGATGTGAACAGGCCGCTCTTGAGGTGAACAGTAACAGGACCCTGTTCATTCCCCCATACAGGTGATGCGGGCTATCCCCTGAAGACCTGGCTCCTCACACCTGTACGGAACCCACAGAACAGGCACAAGGAGGAATACAATCGTGCACATACCCGTACCCGCATCGTGATCGAGCAGACTTTTGGACTTTTGAAGTCACGTTTTAGGTGCATTAGCAGGTCTGGTGGTGCTCTCCTGTATGGACATGAGAAGGTGGCCAAGATCACCATGGCATGTGTCATGCTGCACAATATGTGTATCAGACGGAATGTGCCACTGCCCCCTGACGTTGAAATAGAAGCACCTGATGAGGATGATGATGGTGATGAGGACGGAGGTGAAGGGGATGCAGGTCTTGCAAGAGGGGATGGGCAGGAGGGACGTGCTGTGAGACAGCATCTGATCAACCAAATATTCTGAGGAACATGTTTTCGTACTGTCACATGGTAATGGGGAGTAATGCACTGGTGTGTGTTTTCGAGCACACAATGGACCCTGTCCCCAATAAAGTACACACACACAATGAAGTTGTCCAAGCCAGTGTTTAGATCAGAAACCAGTGTATTGAGTAACATTAAGGTGTGAAAGTGCAAGTCCCAAAACATCCCATCACCCTTCCCCCCACCCCCACAACAGACCCATAACACCCTTCCCCCCACCCCCACAACAGACCCATAACACCCTTCCCACCCCCCCCCACAACAGTCCCTCATGTGTTTGCCAAGTTTGCCCTGGCCTATGCACACATAGGGATCTCTATCGACCCCCTATTTTCAATAGTCCTCGGGGGGATTCAGAGGGCTGGCAGATGTGCACCTGGTGGTGCGCGTTGAGCGACGGAGGGGGCTTGTTTGTCTCGACCCAGAAGATGAGGATGGGGCAGACTGGCCTTGTTGGGAAATGTGGCGGTCCATAGTGTCAGCCATGCGTACCAGGACCTCCCTGAGCCTCCCTATCTCATCGCACAGCCTGTTGGTGTTGGCGTCCATCCGCTCTGTGGAGTGCCTCAACGCCTCCACGATGTTCTCACTGCTATTGGCAGCCTCCTCAACATGCTGGCCAACCAGCACAGACAGCTCTTGTTGGCGCTGCAGGATGGTGGTCAATTTGAGGCCAGTGCTGGGTGACTGTGCACTTGAGGCTGTGCCCTCGGATGCATCCACTACAGCAGGTGATGCCAACATGGGGGACATGATTGCAGGGTTGGTGTCCTCAACTGTGGAATCAGACGCAGGGGTCTGGAATGGCACTGGCTCTGGTGATCCAGGGGGGCTTGGGGTGTGCATCTCCATGGCCTGGTCTAGGGTGTCCTCCAGATCGGATAGGGGGGCAGTGGCGGCTGCCTCACCAGTGGAGCATGCCGCAGCTGATGGTGGGCCCTCGGTGGCTGGCATCGGTGCGGGTGGGTTCACCACCGGTGGTGGGGCCGCAGTTGGTGGTGCAGCTAGTACTGCCGTGGCAGTGGCACTCCGACGAAGTTTGGCACTCGTCTGGTGGGGCCTGCCCCCCTTGCCCCTTGATGTTGTTGGGGTATCCGCCGGCTCCTGTGCCCTTGGCCTCTTGCATGTAGCTGTTGCCTGTGTTGCATCAGCGGCATCCTCCCCATCTGTATGTGAGCCTGTCAGGGACGAGAGGGGGGATGGCATTGGTTGCGTTTCAATATACTTGATGCAGATTACATGAATGATGCAGTTGTGGCAATTGGGACTTAGTGGTTGTGGATGCAGGTGATGTGCCAGTTCAGTGCCTCATCCATGCATGGTTGTGTTTGGGACTTGTCTGTGGTGTTGTGTGCACGTGTGTGTGTGTGGGTCTGACACAGGCATGGTGAGGGATGGATGCATGTGTGGATGTGTGTCCATGCATGAGAGGAGTCTGTGCTCACATATGGGGGGTACAGTACATTCACATCGCATCCTGTCATGTGTACACTCACCTCCATCAGAAGTGGTACCCACGCCGAGCTCCATGCTGCCTACTCCCTCTATTGACTCGACGGCAATCATGTTAGCGCACGTCTCCTCCCATTCCTTCATCCGGATTGGGGATCCATCTCCACCAGCACTGGCAATGCGGTGGTTCTCAGCCAGGATGCCCCTCTCCCGCAGCCTGAGGTCGTCCCACCTCTTCCTGCATTCGCGCACAGTGCGCGTGCTGGTGCCCACTGCACTGACTTTGGCAGCGACCTCCTCCCAGATGGCTTTCTTCCTCAACAGGGTTGGCCGGCGCATGTCATTCGCAAAGACCACCTCAGCATTCTCCGCAAGGGTCTGTGTCAACATCACCAATTCCTCATTGGTGTATTTTTCTTTGCGCTGCCTGTCAGTTGATTTCTTGAGTGCCTTAGGCATGATGCAGGTGTCCACAATTGTTTGGCACGGCTCACGAATCAATACAGGTCCAGGGGGCAGAGGATGGCAATGGATTGTGTTTTTAAAGATGGCCGCCGGGCTCTTTCCCGTTCCGGCGCGATGACGCTATTTCCGGTTCCGCAATTTTACGGTCACCGCTAATAGCGGTGACCGCTAATGGCGGTCACCGCAATTTGCATGTAGCGTGAGGGCGGAGGTGCTATCTGCACTTTCGTCAAAGCCGGTAAGGGACTTTTTTGGGACTTTTGCGGCATGGCGGTAGGGTCATTACCGGCATGGCGCTATGCTCGTGTCCGCATACTCGTAATGGTACGTAATTAGCGCCCTCTTACGAGG
This sequence comes from Ambystoma mexicanum, assembly GCF_040938575.1. NCBI lineage: Eukaryota > Metazoa > Chordata > Amphibia > Caudata > Ambystomatidae > Ambystoma > Ambystoma mexicanum. The sequence goes on from NC_090939.1 coordinate 553,749,602, forward strand.
GCGGACACGTTAATAGCGCCATGCCGCTAATATGCGGTTTTTAGCGCACAACGTGTAATGAGGCCCAGAGTGTTGGGTGTGGTGATGTTGCCAGTGATGGTGTCTGTTGCTCTGTGATTTTGGTAATTCCGGTGATGGTCAATGTCATTCTCAGTATATGTAATGTGAATAACTGTGATGCATGATTTGTCCTTTTGTGCAGAGTTGCATTCATTTCACACACTGTTACTGCTAATGCATGTGTTACACAACAGACATCACTACAAAATCTGTAAGGCAGATAGGTGTGTGCATGAGGGTGTTTGTAGCTGTACATGTACTTCAGGTAAATGCGTGTGAACACCACCACAGGTGACTCTGATGAATGTAGTAATTGATTTCTCCACGGCATACATCACGGGAGACACATCTGTGTAGGATTTGGATCAAAAGGACCGGTGTACAAGGTTGAGTGGGTATGTGAGGGCACACTGTACCCTCCTACCTCTAGAAATGGTGAGACAACACATTCATGTGAATGAACAGGAACACTTGGGTGATATTCTTCTGCCTTTTTAGGTGTGGCAGGCCATTTGGTGTTAATTTCTTCAGAAGGTGTGTTATGGTGAACCAGTAGTTACACACACCATACAGTGTCACTGTCAGTAATTGAGGTACTGACCAATCTGTGTCCCCCCAACTATTTTGGTCACTCATTTTGTACACACCACCCACAGGTTGAAATTTGAATGATGTGTGCACAATGTCCCTCTAGAAGATATAGTAGGGTGTTGTGGCTACGCACTGGAGGTGGTGACACTCATGGTGGGTTTTGATGGAGGATTGGGCTGAGTACTGCCATGAAGAGGTTTGGAAATTTAGGAACAGGGATGAGTTCTTGTGGGGTTCAGACCCAGGAGGACCCTGCCTGGTGCAGCCCTGTCCACGCTCCACTACCTTCTCCACGCCTGTGCATCCAGCTGCTGTTCTTTGTTGGGACTCACATTCCACTCGGCCATTTTGTTCAGCTTGGAGGGTGCCCAGTGGTAAGGATTGACGGCACAGTGTGTAATAGTCCACCTCATGGTGCCTAGCCATTCCTTCCACTTGAACCCCTGCAGAAGCAGGGTCCCACATGGCCCACAGCTTCTAGTCTCACTTCAGCGTCACTCTGACCTCAGGGCAATTGGGCAACACCTGCACAGGGGGCTCCCAAGCCAGCCATGGGGTGGTTGGATTCCAGCCTTCCTGGTTCACACACACAGCATCCACCAGCTGCACCACACAACCGCTACCTGAAGTGGACAGTTCTCAACCACCATTGTGCCACCACTGAGTGGGTGTAATGGAGACAGCTAGCCAAGTGACAAATGTGTGAGTGAAATTTGTGCCCTATATTTTATTTCCAGGGGGATGCATGGGTGCAGGGTTATGCAGATTTGGGGTGCACCATATGTGTGCTGATCCTTTGAGGGTGAGGCGTTTGTGTGGGGTTATGTGTGTGGTGTGGTGATTGGTGGTTATACAAATAGATTAGTGGGTGTTGGTGCACATTGCATGTTGGGGGCTCAGATTGGTGGTTTGACAAGGGAGTAGGGACGGTGGGCTTAGACGCACTTTGCATTCAGTACTCAGATTGGTGGGTGTACAGGGTCTGGGCATATTGGGTCTAGGTGCACTTGCATGGAGGCTCAGATTGGTGGTGTACACAGAGTAGGAATAGTGGGTTTAGGTTCACTTTACACGTGGCGGGTTCAGACTGGTGGGTGTACATAGTGTAGTAATAGTGGGTGTATGTGAACTTTAAATGTGGGGGCTCAGATTGGTGGGTGTACAGGGAGTAGGAAGAGGGGGCATACGCACATGCTGCATTTGGGGGGACACAGATTTTTGTCATTCCCGGTGCTGTTAATGGTTGGTATGGGTGCAAGTTATAGTGATTACTCGTGGTTATTCAAATTGTAAATTGTAGCTTTGTCACTGCATCTGGTGTCACAGGTCACATTCTGCGCAAAACAGTCTATTTCAGTGGCTCTTTGGTTTGCACTAGGGGTGTGTGTTAGGAGTGCTTGAATGGGGGTGTTTAGAGGGCAGCATAAGTATCATCACAGTTGTATATAGTGGTTCCATATAACCACCTGCTCTTATTCATTAGGCTATGTGTTTATAGTTATCAAGTTTTTGTGTAGATAGTTACCAGGCTCCAAGGCACAGTGTCAGATTGGAACTTGGAGCCTGGTGAAATAGAGTTTCTGATCATTATGTATGGAGCTTAGATAACTTCTGTCAAGAAAGTGAAATAAAAACCAGAGTTACTACTCCACATATGTGTATGTTTGTACTTCCTATCACACATAACAATCTGGCAACGAGGATTGTGGAAGAAGAAGCAACGAGTAACGACCCCCGCAAGAGAAAGAGACTGAGCAGCAAAGCAGAGTGTGACATTGCTAAGAGCAGGCGTGGCCCAGGTGAACCCAGAGGAGTACAGGCACCTATCGACATGAGCGGGGAGAAGTTGGCAGCAGAACGCTAAATCCAGTTTGACAGTGGCTTGAGCGAGGGAAGGAAAGTGGAGGTGGCCTCATCATAAGTCAAAGATGAGGAGTGCAGCATTGTGTGACTGTGCTGGTAATGCTGCCATCCCATAAGTAGCTCATGAGGGAGGAGAACATGCTGTATAAGGCACATGATGCACAAGAGGATCTGGAGGTCACGCGCATACCTGTGGTGTATGACAGGAAGCATGTGATCCGTCATCTCTCTGCAAAGTGAAAGGGCTTGTGGCCGACTCGAGGCCCAACATGAAGAAAGGACCCTGAAATGTCGGCGTACGTAACGCCATCTTAAAAAAACAACAACATTGGGTTGCTACGGTAAACACTGTTAATGCCCACGCAAAGCCAGAGTAAACGACATTGGGTTGTCACAGCAACCGCAAAGAAGACAACGCTTTCAGGCAGCATTTGTAACATGACATTATGCTGCTGAAATAACTCTTGGCTTTAACTCTGGATACATTAGAATAAGGAGAACTGCTGCTACGTTGTTGACACAGTAACCATAGTAAAACAAATAAAGTTTTAAGGAAATTAAACTAGACTTCCGGCAAGCACGATAAAACACACAAACTTTGCAAGTGTTTCTGTGTCACCAGATAAAGCAGTGTGAAAGGAATAAGAAGCACCAAAGAGGCACCATAGAAAGTGAGAAGACGGTGACCTATAGGAGTCTATGAACAGAAGTTCATGAGTAAGGAAATAAAGTATCTCTGATCAAACATGTGGAGTAGTGATAGGTAGTGAAAGCACATAGAATTTTAGAAATAGAAACCATGGTTAATGTTCCAGGACCAGTATTTTTCTTGGCCACACCAGGTGAGTCCACTGTGCAATGGTCCGACTGGAGAGATGGCTTTACCAAGTAAGCTGTAGCCATGTTTGGGTCCAACTACTCCAATGATAGAAAGGAGGCATTATTATTCCACTGCTTGGGCCCTGCAGGTCAAGATATTCTGAAGAAAATGCCAGAGCCTGCTGGGTTGGAAGGTTCAGGTGCATATGAAAGAACATTGGCAAAGCTAGATAAACATTTTGAAGTGGAAGAGAACACTATTTTGGAGAGATATCACTTTGTGACCAGAGAACATAAAGTAGGGGAGAGTATTGAAGAATTTATAAGAGCCTTGAGAAGGTTGGCTGCAAAGTGTCAATTTACCCACTGTCAGGATCAGCATTTGAGAGACCAATTGATGATAAAATGCAATAATGACAAGGCAAGAGCTGTGGAGGGACCGCAACGCTACGCTATCAAGGGCAATCGAAATTGAAAATTGTGTATAGCACACAGAAAAGGACATTAAAGCTCTCCAGTTGAATAAAGGTGAAGAAGTTAGTAGTGTCAAAGTGGTATCGGAAGAAGTTTCAGTACACAACATTTTGAAAATATCCCAGAGACAGTGAACAGGAGGAAGTGCAAGAAGAGGCAAAAAGTAGAGAGCAAGGGACATGTCGAATGATGTCAACCCTAACAATATCAGGAGTGTGGGACAACACTGGGGTCCTCCTAGAGAATTCAAGCCATCCATAGGGAAAAGGTGCTATCTGTGTGGTAGAGGGACGCACCTAGTATATGATAAAGAATGTGTAGCAGTACCCATTATATGTCGAGAGTGTGGGAGAAAAGGTCACATTGCTCGATGCTGCAAGAATTTTAGATCTGGAGGACAAGTACAAGAGATTAGTGAAATTAATGAAGATGAGGATTATGTATGGGAGTATAGGGAAGGAGGTAGTGAGTTCTGTGCAGGCAGTTTCAGGAAAAGTGAGGAGACGCAAACCATATGCCATTATAACAATCAAAGGGGTGCCCATATCAATGCTGATTGACAGTGGTAACGACTATACACTTATAAGTGTACAAATGTGGAAGGACAAGTTCAATTGTTGTACCCTGTGGGAGCTGGAGATAAAGGCCAACGCGTATGGTGTCATTCCGATAGAGATTGTGGAGAAGTTCACTGGTGAGCTGCGGTTCAAGGGAAGGAAAGCGGAAGGGACTATTTATGTGGCAAGTAAGGGAGGAGAACTTTTATCATGGTGTGATCAAGCAGACCTGTAGATAAGGTTAGATTCAAGTCACCCGGAACAAGTGTTGGCAGTGGAGGAAGTGAATTCAGAGTGTAACAGGTTGGAGTTCAAGGAAGGTGGCCAACATGTCTTTGACAGGAAATTGGGTTGCCTTAAAGGCTTTGTGCACAAGATTCGACACAGACGAGGAGCTGATCCCAAGGTGGCAAAATTGTGCATGGTGCCATTAGCCTTGCGCAAGGAAGTGGAAGATGAAATTGCCAAGATGGAGAGTGAGGGAGTCATCGACACAATTCAAGCGTCTGAGTGGATTAGTCCCATTGGTGTAGCGAGAAAAGCCAATGGGTCAATAAGATTGTGTATAGACTTAATCCACTTGAACAGTATGGTGGTAGCAGAAAGTTTTCCTCTTCCGAGGATTGAGTCCTTGCTGACGGGAATAACAGGTGCACAAATGTTTTCGATTTTGGATCTTGAATCTGCTTACCATCATATAGAACTACATGAGAGTTTGAGAGATTTAATGGCATTCATCACGCCAGTTGGTCTTTTTAGATGTCGGAGAATGCCGCTCGGTGTGGTGTCGGTGGCCATTGTGTTCCAAAATGTCATGTATCGTTGTTGGGGAGTGAAAAGGGTTTACTATTCTACCAGGATGATATACTAGTCTGTGGTGGAATTCATGAAGAACATGATGAGCGACTGAAGAGAGTTTTGGAGATATTAAGTGAAGCGGGGCTCACCATTGCCAAGGAGAAGTGTAGCTTTAGGGCAAGGAAGGTGGTGTACTTAGGGCATGATATCTCCTTGGAAGGGGTGAGGCCAAAGGAGGATGCTGTGGAAGCCATAAGAAAGATGGAATCTCCGTTATTTTTAGGTTTGTTGGAATTGTATGGTAAATTTATTGAGATGTTATCTGACAGGACCAGGAATATGAGGAGAATCACCAGGAAGGGTGTTTCATTTGTATGGGATGTGAGATGTGCGAAAGAATTTGAGGATGTTAAGCATACAGTCATGGAAGCACCTGTATTGGCCAGTTTTGTGGAGAGTCAGAGGACTCTGATTTTTTGTAGATGCCAGTAATTATGGATTGGGTGCAGGTTCAATGCAGGAAGGTGGAGCTGAGTTGTATACAATTGCATTTGCTTCAAGGACGTTGAAAGAGGCAGAGGTTAGGTACTCTGTAGTAGAGAAAGAGGCATTGGTATGTATTTGGGCAGTGCAGAAGTTCAAAATGTATTTGTGGGGTCGCAAGTTTACCATCTGTACATACCATAAACCACTAATCAGTATTGTTTCCAAAGGTGGTTTGGAGGGAGTGTCGAGGCGCATTATGAAATGGGTCAGTAGTCTTCAAGGATTACAATTTGCAATGGAACATGTTCAAGGGAGGAACAATGTGGTGGGTGATGCCTTGTCAAGGTCAGTGGTGGAGATATGTGAAGCTGGTGAGGGTCCTGAAGTGGATGATGTGGATATTTGTGACAATTTTCGTGTCCATGAATGCATAAGGATGTTGGAGTGGGGCTTAGCATGTGTGGTGGATTCTGTATATCAAGATGTGGTGAATTTGGTGAAGAGGAATGCAACCAAGGTGGGTGATGAGAGGATGAAAGGATATGGGAAGGTGAGGAATGTACTTTGCGTGAAAGGTGATTATTTGTGCAGGGGTCATAAGTTGGTGGTTCCAGAAAAGATGACGAATGCAGTAGTAGAGTTGGTGCATAGTGGTAATTTGGGTCTTGCAAGGACCAAGGGTTTGGTAAGATCCAATTTTTGGTGGCCGGGTGTTCATACGGATGTAGAAGAGCAACTGAGGATGTGGTTTCAGTGTGTCGAAAGAGACAAGGGTCTCAGGGTTCAGAAGACACCCATGGTTGTTAGGGAAAGTGCGAGAATGAGGTGGTGTTGGATTTGTTAGGTCCTTTAAATGTTAGAGAATCTAGGGATACCTATTTTCTTGTGGTGATGGATTTGTTGTCCAAGTGGCCAGAGGTGTGTGTGCTGAAAGAAGTGACTACTATCAATATTATACGTTTTTGGAGCCATTGTTTTGGAGAGAGGGCTTTCCTAGGAAGTGTTTATCAGATAATGGATCACAGTTTGTTTCAAGGGAATTCCAGGAATTCCTGGAGAAACAGGGTGTGGAGCAAGTCATAACGTCGCTATATCATCCACAAGGGAATGGGTTTGTGGAGAAATTCAACCACACCTTGATGGACGCAATTAGGATTACGGTGGCTACAGGTGGAGTTTGGGTTTGAACTGTCATGCAGGAGGCATTTCAATATAGACTGGCTCCACATGAGTCACCAGGGTGGCTCCTTTTGAATTGTTGTGTGGTAGGAAGTCTAATTCACATTTTTGTTTTCCGGATGGATGGGTAGGTCACGGTGTGTTGGTGTGGAAGTAGATGAGGTGAGGGAGAAGTTCTTAGCAAATTGGCATAGATCCAAACTGAGATATGATGAGAAGAATTGCTGCAGAGAATTTGTGGTTAGACCGAGTGAATGGATGAAGATAAAGCTTCTGACAAAAGTGAGGAAACGTAACTCCTTGTTTTCTGAACCCAAGGAGGTGATTAAAGATTTGGGTTGCTCAGTGTTGGTCAAAGGGGGTGGGGTTTCGGACAAGGATAGAGCGGCAGTGTTGAGGAGGAATGAAATGGGTGGTAAGGATTAGGAAGAAGGAAGGGAGGTGTTAGGAGTGCTTGAATGGGTGTGTTTAGAAGGTTGCATAAGTATCATCACAGTTGTATATAGTGGTTCCATATAAACACCTTCTCTTAATCATTAGGCTATGTGTTTATAGTTATTAGGTTATTGTGTACATAGTTACCAGGCTCCAAAGCACAGTGTCAGAGTGGAACTTGGAGCCTGGTGAAATGGAGGTTCTAATTCCAAAACAAGCAGTTGATGAGAGCTTCCTTGGCCGGGGGTCGTTATATATGGAGCATAGATAACTTCTGTCAAGCAAGTGAAATAAAGACCAGAGTTACTACTCCACATATGTTTGTGTGTCCTCCCTATCACAGGTAACAGCATGTTGTGGGCGTGGCAGGTGCATTCCTGTTTTCTTTGCACTGTAGCTCCCTGCTAGCACTTATTTCTGTAAATCACCTCATCGCATGATGCATTTGTGGCAAGGAATCCTAGCACAGGTGCAAGAAATTAGGCAGCCACTTTGCACGTCTTTCTGTAAATCAGGCCCTATGGATTAACTTGGCAAATGAAACAGCTCAAAGCCTACCACAATTAATAAAAAATAACCGTTTAAGCAAAATAAAAATTACATTGTTCTTAAGGGTAGCATATACAACTCTACCTCACCCCAACCTACACAGAAGCAAAGGTTTCTGCAAAATGGCTGGTCCTATCTTTCGCCATGTTGCACTAGGCCATGGACCAGCCTGATCCCTTTACAAACAAATGACTCCACTAAATATAAATGAAGTGCAGCAATAGTCAAAGTGAGGGGGAACGGTCAGGAGCAGTGTTAAACTACTTTTATGTTTTACTGTTAATAGCGCCAATACTTTTTGCAACCATGGTCATCATTCCGGAACTGTTGTTTGGGAAGTCAAAGCAAACTTCTCCACTTTACCACCAGATATCAGTTACAGCTTAAGTACAATCTGTTTCAATTCATTTCCACTACTTTCTCTGGTACACTTCTACTACTGAAGTGCAGCAATGCAAAATAAAATATGTGCAGTAGCAATGGTAGACCACAATCGCTTTTATAGGACAATATAACAGCCTCTGCCCTAACATATGATTTTCATAACGTGCTTAATAGCCAGACGTTTCTAAGTGAGGACCCAGGGATCGAACCCGTGATATACAAAGTAGTCGTCATGCACTCGGCCATGAATCACAGAACAGCTGAATGACACAAGGGGCGAAATGGGGCCAGCTGAAAGAACACAAACTGTCTCTAGCCAGACCTAAATACGGTTGTCACCATTATGTTTTGGAGTCCAATATATGTTCACCTTAGAACTGAATAAATGCCATTTTTGAAAAATGCAGGTGATCAAACCGAGTATTTGTCATTAACATCCACGAAAGTCATGATCTTTCTTCGAGTCTAAGCTGGCAATCTTCCTCATTTTTTGCCAACTCTAGGGTAACATATGTCAATATGTTTCCCACTGCTGTAGCTATTCATTTCCATTTCACAAAATTCCCAATCTTTGGAAAACAAAATTTGCGTTGGGCCAACTAGTTAACCTTTAGGAAAAGCTCTTTGTTATGTGCGATATTTTATGGAAGAAAAATAGCCCAGTCATTTAGTTTGGATAATTCTTTAGTAATGAAATACAACAAATTCACATTTCCCAAAATCTGTAGCACTACAGACACCGTTGACTATCTGTATATTGCATGTGTTTCAGAATGTTGCGTCGTTTAGTAAGCTTTCTCTTTTGTAGACTTAGCGCTTAAGGTTTGAAGATTCTGGCTGCTTTCCCAGACATGGGTCAACTGAGGTCATAGCTGTTTTCTGTCCGGTTCATTCATCCTCCTTTAATAGTGTCTTGTTCATTAACTGTTGAGTATTTTATCTCTTCCTTTAGATGGCTACCAATTTCCACTCTGGCAATTCGACATGTTTACCCCTTCAAGGCTGGTCTATGCTCGCTTTTATCTTTTCGTGAGAAAACAGGTGCATATCGTTTTGAAATTCTACTTCTTCGAATGCAGGTTTATCGGGGGGTCAGCTAAAGCATGAACACGCTTTTTTTCAACTGTATTTTTAAGAAATTCATATATCAATGTAAACATGTTCACGTGCATATTTATCTACACATATGCACAGTCATACTTAGCAAAACAAACAACATGCTAATGCACTTTTAATGACAAATAACCCAAGTTGTACCATTGCACATATTATAGATGACATTATATTATACATAAAATACAATAAAAAAATCCAGATGTTTAAGTTCCTATTACTATATATTTCTTTAGGTATGAGGCACACGAGTTCATATACACTTCAAAGAAACTGGATATGTATAAAGCTCAACGTAAACAATGGTTATGGAAACATTTGAAGTCTCTGGAGAAGTTGGAGATGAATCATTAAACTGGCCAACAGCTGTGGTTTTCACTAGCTTGTGAACGTTGCATAGAGGATGGTGGCTAAGATGGTGCAGTGAAGATATCTTTGGTCACATTCTTGTTTAATATCATTGTGAAATCTGTAAAGATGAATTATTGGGTGAAAAAGACTCTGAGACACCAAGTAGGGAAGTGCAACTCATTTACTGAAGTCCAGGCTGACAAGGTACATACTAGTTAAGTTCTTAGGTAAGTATAAGGGAAGACATAGGAAACACCCACCAGCTCCCACTCGTACAGGCTCTCAGCTGCCAACTGACATCCATAGAACATTCAGAGAACACAACCATCAGCATTCGACACATCAGCAGCATTCCACCAGGCATTCCATCTAGTTTGCATGCACACAACAACAGGGAAGAGACAAGACAAAACACATCTCACTCCTTACACAGACAAAGATAAGGACGGTATAAATCCCCACCAGCGAGGACCATCTGAGAAAGTGACCAGGAGTCTTATATCTCCAACAACACTCCAAATCACACTCAGACAAGATGCAAAAAACTCCCACAACCTCGCAATCCATTCTGCCATAAGAACAAGGAGTCACACTCCCACCAAACCGCATCCCCTCAATGTCCTACAACAAGAACAGGCCAACCCAGCCAAATACCACTCACAGTCAATGCATTGGTCCAAACAGCTGGACACTCAACCCAGGAGAACCGGCCCCAACACAACTCCCCACCAAGTCCACAAAGGGCCTCATTATGACCCAGGCTCTAAGTGTTTATCGGTGCCGTAAAAGGCTCCGGCACCGTTAAACACTCTGTTCCTAATTACGAGGTCCCTTTGCGGGACCCGACCTTAATGGCTGGTTTTACCAGCCGTTAAAGTAGGGACCCGCAAAGGGACCTTGGTGCTAATTACGGTACCGCAATTTGCGGTACTGTAATTAGCGCCTTCCCCATTCCCATTGAGCCCTATGGGGCAAAAATGGGAATGGGGAAGGGCCATGGCGGCATGGGGAATTACTGCCCCACCAACCTCGGAATGGGGTGGTAATAGCACCATGGTTTAGCGTTGGAGTCCTAATGAGGCCCAAAGTCTCAAACTACAACCCTCTACTCGTCATACCACCAAAGACTACAGTGCACCAGAAGGACAGTCACCCTTCAACAAACCATATTGGCAAAAACACTAACTAACACCATAACATAGGGCATCAGGTACCCACAACAACACACTAAAGGAAAGAAAGGACCCCCCCGCCCCCCTAGTGGGTACTGGGTGTCCAACTCCAGTGTCCCCAAAAGAACAGGCAGGTAAACCTCCCAGGAAAACTTCTAACAAACCACCTGGTGCCCAACACCCCACCACCGCAACACAACAACAGGCACAGCGTCATAACACCCCAAAGTGTCGGGTGTCCAACACACTGGGTAGCCCATGGCCAGGTCATGCACTCCAGTGGAAACTGCACTACACAACACAACAGTCAGGTCAAGCACACGCGTGTACACTGCACTGCTTAACAAACACACAAGGGTCGGGCTGCCAAAACCAAGCAGGTGATTTGCTAGGCCACAGGCTGAGTTTTGCACAACAAGACACACAACATAAAGCTTCACCATACACAAATAGGTAAATGAGCCTACTAGCACATGGTAAACGAGAGATCCCTGCTCTTATCAAGTCCATACCCTAAACTACAAAGTCCATCATATTTGGTGGTCCTGTGGAGGCAAAAATATTAGCACACAAACATGTCAATTTGCAACTGTACCATTGCTGTCACCAGAAGTTAGGCATATACTAAACCAACAGAGGCCACATCATATACACTTTTCACACGCAATCCAGGGTCAACTGACACTGCCATATACCCACACCAACGCCATAACTCACTACCATAATATAGGTCAATTCCACACCATATGTTGCACAACTAACCAAGTGTAATTAAAACAACTCCCCAATACTGTCACAGGCCTCACATGACAGTAGGTGCCAACGCTAAAAACAGTTCCCAAACTGCCCAGCATGTAAAGGATCAAAGGCATAACATAGCATAACATAGCACGGAACAGTATCCCATGTGAAGTTTCCCCCTGCCGTTGCAGCCATCGGAGAGGAAAGAGCAGGGCCTGCATCGGTGGGCCCAGCTGGGGGAAGGCGGGTGCAGATAAAGGACACAACATGTCTGTGTTCTTTCGTGCCTGGAACTGCCTGCCTTCTGGCAGGGCGGGCCCTTTATTTGGTATAAGGTAATAATATCGCCATATATATGGTTGCCGTAAATAATATCGCTGGGAAAATGTTGTGGCGATATTATTTAGGTGACCATATATATGTCGACAGGGGCAAAAAAAAAATGTAAAACATTTTTTTTTTAAAACGGCAATTTTTCGGATATATTTGTGCATGGCGAGATTTTTGTGGCAACATTATCACATGGAACCCTTTATTTGTAGCGTGCCTCACATCACCATGCATGTGGGACATAAGGCAGATCTAACATTCCTCCTTTTTCCAACAAAACACAACTAAGCACAAACATATAACCACATCAAACAACATTACTAACTTTCCTTGCAAATCTAGTCCGGCACAGTTACATGCTTCCACCTTGTCACTTCACCACTCATAGTCTCCTACTCTCTCTGGAGCCTTCAGGGCTACCCTTAGGATATACCTGCTGGGCCTCTGCCGGGCTGCTGTCTCAGAGCTATGTCCCCACTCTGGCTCACCTCCATCTTCTAGATATGCCTCCTCAGATACTTCTGGTTGCTCCTTATGCTCTCCACTCTGTCACGATGTATTATACAGCACAAGAAATTCAGGGATCTCTTTCCCCTATAATGAATTTGGTGCACAATAAAACCACTTTTTATTTTTAAAATCTAGATTCTTTTTCAAGGAGGGCTGCAACCCATCTCGCATCCAACCTCCACAAGCACCACATGGCGCAGTAGACTAGGAACCAGGCCGGTGTGTTATCAATTCATATTTTATTAATTTATGATTTAATGGGAAAATAGAATAAACAGTTACAATGGCCTCCAAGGTGTGGCAACATAAATTTCAGAGTTCTTTTGTTGGTCAAGCTGCACACTGAGACAACTCAAACATGTATAGCTCAAGGATTTACTGTTTACTTCTCTCACCACTACCATCAAAACAGTTCAAAACACCATGAGATGAATGCAACCCACAGGAAAGTGCATGCACACACAAAGGATTCTTGAGTCCTAGCAACCCTCACCCCCTTGACCTCCACTAGGCCTGTCAGCTTTGAATGGAAGGCAGTGGCAAGGGCTGGGAACACAAGGTTAAAATCGGATTTTGAGTGAGCTTTCAGAAACAAGATGTGGAGCCAGCAATGAATGGGACAATTTGTTTTTCTGCAACAGGAAAAATTGTTTTTTAACTAGTTAGGACAACTGCTATGGGACAACACAGAAGGTACTTTGTGCTGCTTATACTTAGAAGACAATTAGGGCTTTAGAACATACCAGGCAGCACAAAAGAGGAAAATCAATTTTAGAATATGCAACACATGGGTAAATGGAAAGGGCATGCAAATGGAAATTCATTTTGACCACACAGAGGAACAGACTAGGAAAAACGTTGTTTAAAAGGTTAAGCTCAATTTCAATGGAAAAGAAAATGCAAATGAAACTCATATTTACTATGGCTGCAAACGACAGGCAAGCCCTAGGCAATAGGGAACTCACAATAGGAAATTAGTTTTTTAGTTAAAATGGCAGAGGCAAATAACAGGTAGGCTCTGGTCAAAGGGATAGCTCACAATAGGAAAATCGGTTTGGGGTTAAATGACTGATAAATAACAGGTAGGCTCTGGGAAGGATGGCAGAGCCAGGAAAAAATACAGATACAGAGAAAATATGTTTTGTAGGACCCATTTTGAACTCACAGACAAATTCGTTTTTTCATCTCACAATGAAATTAATTATTTGGGGAACACTTTATAACAATAACGACTCACAATGGACTGGGAAGAGATAGTTTCAAATTCTAACAATCCCATTTGCGTGAAGTAAATGTGTGAATTAATTGATTTATTGAGAACAAATATGCTAAGGATCTGCAGAAGCAACTAGAGATTCTTCAATGGGAAATGACTGAAATGCACAGGCAAACAAAGGATTTTTAAATTGGAAAATGACTACAATGCACAGACAAGTAATTGATTTTCTGAGAACGTGGGAGAGTTTTGGGAAACCAGCAGCGGAGACCCAATCCATCATTTAACTTGGACAGAGGGCTGGGTCTGGTTTATGAATATGGAAATCTCACTGTATTACAAATACCCTTTCTCTTCATATTGTTGACACATATGACAGCATTTTTGGACACTATTTTTTGACATTTGTGATGTCATCTTCGATGTCCTGGGTGTTAGTTTTAGCAGTACACGACGGTGGCGTGAGTTATGGTTGCTTAGCTTACCATAACTGGCGAATTTCAGGGGGTTTTCGGTTTTACTTACAACCATAACATCCCTTACTGAATTTCATAGGTTTTTAGTAGCGCAACTTAACCATAACGTCCCTTTAACAAAGTTTTTTTACTGAATATCATAGGTTTTTAGTAGCGCAACTTAACCATAACGTCCCTTTAACAAAGTTTTTTTACTAAATTTCATAGGTTTTTAATAGCAGAACTTAACCATAATATGCCTCACTTTAGATACATGTAACATAGAACATACTGAACCCCAGCTAGTGATTTTGATGTCCGCAGACTGTGCGAATGACCGCGGGCGGACGCGGACAACAGCAATACTACCCAAAAACGCAGGGGGTATCTTAAATTGTTATATCATGCCATATGAACACTTCATAAGTTCAAAAACCAGCACACAAACATATTATATGTAGTAATAAATAAGAAGTGGAACCTATATATGTAACACATCAACCAATCATTTAAATACAATATGTTCTAAAAATGGAATACACCAAAAGAAGAAAGATAGGCTTCCAACATAATTACCTCACAGAAACTCCACAACTAAGACCAACAGCAGATCAACAGACCAGTAAGAACACACCTTACCAGAAGCTGGTAAGTGTACTTCATTTTACTTAAAATGCCTGTATTAGTTACAAAAAAAGTGATATAATTTTTTTTTCTCACAGAAATGTCTAGTACTCTGGAGTGGCTAGAGGAGCATTTCCCTCATGAGTAAATGTCTGAAGATAGTGAACCTAATGGTAGACACTTTTCTGTATAAACCAATTAATAAATATTTTTTTATATATTTAACATATACATTTTTTTTGTACAGACCATACAAACATTGAAATTAGTTACCGAAAATAATTATTAGATAAGACTCTCCAGTACATGGAAGAAAAAATAGACATACTCATGGAAAATGTCAACAATTTAAAACACTTTGTGGAGGATCACTTGAAAGAAAAAACTGGATACCATTGTCCCACATGCACCTGTCACCCCTCACCATATCCCACTCAATCATCCCCAAATCCTCTCCATGAACAAAAAATATTTTGATGAAACTTCATCCCTTCTTCACCTCATATGAATCCTCTTGAACCCCCATTTCTCCTGTTTTTGTGTTAGTTTCTGCCTCACCTTCTCTGTCATAAATTTAACATACATATAAAATAAACTAAAATTATTATATTGTGTCCTAATTCAATTCTTCTTTTTTTTAAAAAAAGCAGTTCAGGTGTCCGCGCACAGCGCGGGTGTCCGGAATGTCCGTAAAGAAACAAAAATGGGGGCGTCCTAAGGACAGTATATCTGTCTGTACTGTTCGCATGCAAGTTAAAACTGTTCTAAGAACACACCTGGTGTTCGGGATGTCTGTAATCAAACTACCACAATCGGGGTCCTGAAATGTTCGTAAATAACCAAAAAGCGGGTGTTCTGAGGTCGCTAGACCTGTCCGTATTGTTTGCAGGCGAGTTGAAACTGTTCTAAGAACACAGGCAGTATCCTGAAATGTTCGTAAAGAAACAAAATGGGGGTGTCCTGAGGACACTATACCTGTCCGTATTGTTCGGAGGCAAGCTGAAACTGTCCTAAGAACACACACGGTGTCCTGAAATATTTGGAAATAAAGAAATGGGGGTGTCCTGATGACGCTATACCTGTCCGAATTGTTCGCAGGCAAGTTGAAACTGTTCTAGGAACACACGCAGTGTCCTGAAATGTTCATAAATAACCGAAATGTGTGTGTCCTGAGGACGTTATGCCTGTCCGTATTGTTCAGACGCAAACTGAAACTGTCCTAAGCACACATGCTGTGCCCTGAAATGTTCATAAATAAATAAAATGGGGGTGTCCTGAGGACGCTAGACATGTTTGTGCTGTTCGTATGCAGGTTCAAACTGTTCTAAGAACACATCAAGTGTCCCGGGATGTTTGCAAATAAACAAAATGGGGGTGTCCTGAGGATTCTATGCCTGTCCGTATTGTTCGCAAGCGAGTTGAAACTGTTCTAAGAACAAACGTCTGTTTGTAACTGTTAGTTTCACATGTGACACACTTTTAATTAGTTTCAGGACCCGAACAGTGTCCGTAGAACAGCAACGCGCATGCGTAAAACAGTTTCAGTGTGTAACGCTCACCTGATTCCCGCAGAGGCGCCGGTCTTGACTGGGTGAATGCCGTATCTTCAAAGGTGATGTGTCACACACGGTTGGCTCTTTGGGCTGGACCTCTGTGCACTGTATGTCTGACTCGAAGGTAAGATGTCTGCAGATAGAAAATATGGGATTAATGAACTGGGGTTATTGGGTGCCTCTCTCCTCTTCCCTTTCTCTTCTCCTGTAGAACCCCAAAGGTTAACGCCCTCACCTTAGGTAAGTGAACGCCGAGCTCTCCATCTGCCTCGGGGCAGGGTGCCGTAACCAGTTTCTTCACTGGATAAGGGTGCAGGCCTCTTGACCTCAGAGGACTGCTGTCCGTCGTTAACTGCACAAACGGTAAGTTCTGGGCACTTCAAATGTCTTAAAAGTCTTTTGTAATGATATCTCTTGTTTTGCAGGGTTCCAGCGATGGCGGATGGCGGGCTGATGAGAGTTGAGGATCGAACCCGCGTGAGGAATAGAAGCGCCTGGAAGCACGTAAGTAAACGCTTGTAGCCTGCTTCACGATGCGCACTAACTGTCCCTTTTATCTTGCAGGTACAAGTTCGGAGCTTTAGAGAAGCTGAAGGGTGCTGGAATACCCACTGGATTCGGCGTGGGAAGGAGTAATGGCACGTGAGTAATAAAGTTGCCCAATGTCTTTAAACGCACCTTCTTTTGTCTTTCAGATGCGGGATGCAGCGCCGAAGGCCTCCGGAGCGTGCGAAGAGCTGGTAAGCTTTTGTCTTTCAGATGCCGGAATGCAGTGCGAAGACCTCCGGAGCATGCGAAGAGTAGGTAAGCCTTTGTCTTTCAGATGCCGGAATGCAGCGCGAGGCGTTGGTGACAGCCGATGGACCAGGTAAGAGAGGCGCTGCCACTGAAGACCGTAGTGCTAACCTGTTCTTTCTTTGTCTTTACAGGTGCTGCTGAAGACTGGATTCCAGGATGGTAAGCCTTTGTTCCCTTAGGCCCAGGATCAGAAGCAGAAGACACGATGAGTGTTCTGCTGCAGAGAATGCAGAATAACTCAAAGCAAGATTCATCCATCGGGTGTGGTTTAAATAGCCTCCTGTAGTGCTTAGGTGTCTCCTTCCACAGCCACGCCGAGGTAAGAAAAGAGTTCCTGCTTTCCAGAAGAGTTCCAGTGTTCTGAACCTAGGGAGTGGCTCCTGCCCCACCCAACAGGAAAAGTAGTCCCAAACAGAAGAGGATCAGGGGTTCAACTGGCAGGTAAGTAAGCAGCATGGTCTGCTGCAGGTAAGTCCACCCAAGCATTATGAGCCCGGCGCTTCCAGCGCTGGGACTGGGCATCTTTATGAGCCTGGTGCCACTGGCGCCAGGACAGGGTCCAAAAGGTCCCAATTGGGACTGGCTGGCACTCGGAACCGGGGTTATGGGTCTGCTTCCAAGGGAGTCGGGCAAGTCCTGATCTTTTGGAAGCAGAGATCATGACAGCACCCCTCTCAAGGCCCCTCCCAAACCGGGCTTCTCCGGGGGTTTGGGCTTGTTAGGAAATGTTCGATGAAATCTTTTGATTAGATGAGGCGCGTGGACATATTCTGCAGGTTCCCAGGATCTTTCTTGGGGACCGTAGCCTTTCCAGTCAATCAGGTAAAATAGTTTAGATTTGGAGATCTTGGAATCCAGGATGCTTTTGACTTCAAACTCGAGTTCTCCATCAACTAGAATAGGTTTTGGAGATGTAGTTAGTCGGGTTTGAGGTTGCAGGGGTTTTAATAGAGAGACGTGGAAGACCGGATGTATCTTCATGTGAGGGGGCAAGTCCAACTTGACCGCTACTGGATTTACTATGGTAGTGATGGAATAGGGACCAAGGTATCTTGGGTTGAATGTGCGTGGTCCTTTTAGAGGTAGATATTTGGTGGATAACCAGACTTGATCTCCTACTTGATATTGGGGGGCTTCCTTCCGATGTTGGTCTGCTCCTTTCTTGTATTGTTCTTTAGCCCTTTGAAGGTGAGAAACGGCTTCCTTAAAGGCTTGGGTGATTGTAGAATGGAGGTGGTCTACTGCTGGTGTTCCAAGATCTTGCAGTGGATCCAACTCCGAGGTTCGAGGGTGACTACCGTATAAAAGAAAAAACGGGGTCTTCCCAGTTCCCGAGTGGACAGAGTTATTGTAGGCATATTCGGCTATCCAAAGGATATCTTTCCAAGTTTTTTCAGTTTGTTGTAGCATGCAGCGCAAATACTGTTCCAGAGTTTGATTGGTCCTCTCGGTTTGTCCGTCGGTTTGAGGGTGGTGGCTGGTCGAAAGTCTCACATCAATTTGAGCCGACCGACAGCAACTTCTCCAAAAATGAGAAATAAATTGACTACCTCGATCCGAAATTAGAACTGAAGGAAAACCGTGCAGTCGGACGATGTTTTCGCGAAATTCTCGGGCCAGAGTTGCTGCTGTTGGTAAGCCTTTGAGTGGAATGAAATGCGCCATCTTGGAGAATAGGTCCACGATTACTAGGATCGTATTGTATCCGGAGCATGGAGGTAGATCAGTGATGAAGTCCATAGAAAGCGTATGCCAAGGGCGAGGCGGGATGTCAATAGGGCGTAAGAGGCCGGCTGGTTTTTCCTTTTGACTCTTGTTTTGGGCGCATACTCCACAGGACATTATAAAGTCTCTGATATCTTTTTTCCAAGACGGCCACCAGAAGTAGCGCTTGATCTTTTCCGAGGTCTTGGTCATACCGGGATGTCCTTCAATTAAAGAATCGTGATAACAAGAGATTACCTTTTTCGGTAAATCTGTGCTGGGAAGGTATAACCGTTCTTGGAAATATAATAGGTTGTCCTTCACCGTAAAGTCCTTTCCCTGCAGATGCCAATTCTGTATGTCTGCTGGAGTTACCAGTAGCCTGGCTTTATCCTTAACTTCCTCTATGGATTGTGTGGCGATTACACCTAGAATTCTTTGTTCGGGAATGATAGGTACAGGTTTAGGATTGATCAAATGTTCTTCCACTCCCATCCGAGAAAGGGCATCAGCTTTACCGTTTTTTGTACCAGGTCGATAGGTAATTATGAAGTCAAACTCGGCAAAGAATAGTGCCCAACGGAGTTGCCTAGAGGATTGAGCTTTTGCGGTTTTCAAATATTGCAGGTTTCGGTGATCTGTAATCACAGTAACGGTGTGTCGGGCCCCCAGAAGATAATGCCGCCAAGCCTTAAAGGCGGACTTGATAGCTAGAAGTTCCTTATCAGTAATAGTGTAATTGATTTCAGGAGGCGAGAATTTGCGGGACCAAAATGCCACGGGATGCAACTGATTGGTTACTGGGTCCTTTTGTGATAGAACTGCCCCCATGGCAAGGCTCGAAGCATCAGTTTCAACGATGTAGGGGAGTTCTGGGCGAGGATGTTTTAAGATCGGTGCAGAGATAAATCTAGTCTTCAAATTCTGGAAAGCTTGTTCCGCCTCGGTAGACCATTCAAAACGTTTGTTTTTCTTTAACAAGGCGGTGATGGGCTGGACTATTCGAGAGAATTCGGGGATAAACCTGCGGTAAAAGTTAGCGAAGCCTAACATGCTTTGAACACCTTTTACGGAGGATGGCGATGGCCATTTGAGAATTGCATCGACCTTCTTTGAATCCATACGCACTCCGCTAGGTGATAATATGAATCCCAAGAATTCAACTTCAGTCACGTTGAAAACACATTTTTCCAACTTAGCGAAAAGTTTGTGTTGACGCAATCTCTCGAGGACCATTTTCACGTGTTTCCGATGTTCAGTTTCCGATGAAGAATAAACGAGGATGTCGTCAATGTAAACAACAACACACACATCTATGAGCTCTCTGAGGACATCGTTCATAAAATATTGAAAGGCGGCCGGGGCATTGCAAAGTCCGAAGGGCATGACCTGATATTCAAATAGCCCATACTTGGTGCGGAAGGCCGTCTTCCATTCATCGCCCTCTTTTACTCGTACCAAGTGGTAGGCTCCTCTAATATCCAGCTTTGTATATATGCATGCTTTTCTGACTTGGTCCAGGAGTTCAGGGATCAAAGGTAACGGATATCTATTCTTAACGGTGATCTGGTTCAGGGCGCGATAATCTATACAAGTTCTAAGGTCCCCTTCTTTTTTTGGAACGAAGAACAAAGCTGAGGAAGCAGGGGACTTGGAAGGACAAATAAACCCATTCGCTAGGTATTGATCCAGGTATTGTCGGAGGTGAAGATTCTCAGGCTCGGTGAGGGCATAAATTCTACTACAAGGAGGAGTAGATCCAGGTATCAGGTCTATCTGGCAGTCATAAGACCTATGAGGAGGTGGAGAGTTAGCCTGATCCTTCCAGAAAACATCTTGGAATGCTAAGTATTCAGGAGGTAACTGGGGAGCCTCCGAGGAAATTGCTGCCAGTGCAACACCAGGTCGAGGGTGACAAGTAGAGACACATTCTGGAAACTGAATCATTCTTGCTCGCCAATCGATCTGAGGATTGTGCTTCTCTAACCAAGGAATTCCTAGAATAATCTGGAACTGAGGGGCCTTGATCACATTGAACACGATCTTCTCATGGTGTCCATCTTGACTTACTAGCGTCACTTCTTGGGTGGTATGCGTTACTGGTCCGGAGGCTATCTCCGTACCATCCACCGTAGTAATGACGTCCTTTACAGCCTTTGGACAAAGAGTCAGATTCATCCTCAAAACCATTTCATGATCCACATAATTGCTGATGGCACCGCTGTCGACGTAAGCTTCAATCGCATGTAATCGATCCGGATGTTCAGGGCTAATGAGGACCATAGGTATCACGAAATGCGAGGTCACGGATCTGGTTTTAACGCTCGGCAAGAGGACCTCTATTCTTGTCGGGCGAGGTTGTTTCCCTGCTCAGAGTTTGTGACCCTGGTAACTGCAGCTCCTACTGCCTTCTTGGCTGGTTTCACCGGACAGTCTCGAAGAAAGTGCCCCGAGTTTCCGCAATAGAGGCATAATTGCAGCTGTTTTCTCCTTTCCCGCTCCTTTTGTGTTAGTGGTCCTTTCAGGCCCCCTATTTGCATGGGTTCCCCGGAGTCTACTCCTTTGGTAGGAGTTGGTGGTTTGGAAAATACTCGAGCATCAAACTTGGAACGATCGGCCTTCCTGTTCTGCAGTCTGTGGTCAATTTGAACGACTAAGTCAATATAGTCCGAACAGTCTTGCAGGGGATTCACTACTTGGGCTAACACATCTTTGAGCTCTCCACGTAGACCTCTATAAAACAGCGTAATCCTTTTGTCCTCAGGCCATCAAGTTTCCACTATCAGTCTGTTGAAAGACGCAATATAAGCCAAAAGGTCTTGATTACCCTGTCACAATGAAAGGAGCTCATTGTCCAAGGCCTGCCCCTGTGAATGTCTTGCAAACAGTTTTTCCATACTGAGCTGAAAAGCTTGAAAATCATGGAGAACCGGATCATCTTGATTAACTAGAGGGATCGACCAGTCTGCCGCATTGCCACTAAGGTACGAAAGCACGAAAGCTACCTTAGCTTGATCAGTTGGAAAGGCTGCTGGCCGGCATAAGAAGTGCAACCGGCACTGATTAATAAATACTGCAAACCTCTTTGGGTCACCAGAAAATCATTCGGGCGGAGCCAGAGGTACATTCCCAGGTAGGTTGATCTGCACTGGGTTTGTAGAGGATGTTGAAGGAAGATTTGCCCCTGATGCGGGTAACGGAGTTTGTCCGGCTTGTGACTGTAGCAATTGTCTAGCGAGATCGTCTGTTCGCTCCTTGGAAATAATCAGTTCCCTTCTTAGAGCATTCGTTTCCTGACGGGCTGCATGCACTTCTGCTCTTAGTTCCCCAAGTAACTGGGCTAGTTGGTCGGTATCCGAGGTTTCCATAGCGCCTGGGTGGGAGTTTTGCGGTAGGCTTTGTGTTCTGTAACGCTCACCTGATTCCCGCAGAGGCGCCGGTCTTGACTGGGTGAATGCCGTATCTTCAAAGGTGATGTGTAACACACGGCTGGCTCTTTGGGCTGGACCTCTGTGCACTGTATGTCTGACTCGAAGAGTAAGATGTCTGCAGATAGAAAATATGGGATTAATGAACTGGGGTTATTGGGTGCCTCTCTCCTCTTCCCTTTCTCTTCTCCTGTAGAACCCCAAAGGTTAACGCCCTCACCTTAGGTAAGTGAACGCCGAGCTCTCCATCTGCCTCGGGGCAGGGTGCCGTAACCAGTTTCTTCACTGGATAAGGGTGCAGGCCTCTTGACCTCAGAGGACTGCTGTCCGTCGTTAACTGCACAAACGGTAAGTTCTGGGCACTTCAAATGTCTTAAAAGTCTTTTGTAATGATATCTCTTGTTTTGCAGGGTTCCAGCAATGGCGGATGGCGGGCTGATGAGAGTTGAGGATCGAACCCGCGTGAGGAATAGAAGCGCCTGGAAGCACGTAAGTAAGCGCTTGTAGCCTGCTTCACGATGCGCACTAACTGTCCCTTTTATCTTGCAGGTACAAGTTGGGAGCTTTAGAGAAGCTGAAGGGTGCTGGAATACCCACTGGATTCGGCGTGGGAAGGAGTAATGGCACGTGAGTAATAAAGTTGCCCAATGTCTTTAAACGCACCTTCTTTTGTCTTTCAGATGCGGGATGCAGCGCCGAAGGCCTCCGGAGCGTGCGAAGAGCTGGTAAGCTTTTGTCTTTCAGATGCCGGAATGCAGTGCGAAGACCTCCGGAGCATGCGAAGAGTAGGTAAGCCTTTGTCTTTCAGATGCCGGAATGCAGCGCGAGGCGTTGGTGACAGCCGATGGACCAGGTAAGAGAGGCGCTGCCACTGAAGACCGTAGTGCTAACCTTTCTTTCTTTGTCTTTACAGGTGCTGCTGAAGACTGGATTCCAGGATGGTAAGCCTTTGTTCCCTTAGGCCCAGGATCAGAAGCAGAAGACACGATGAGTGTTCTGCTGCAGAGAATGCAGAATAACACAAAGCAAGATTCATCCATCGGGTGTGGTTTAAATAGCCTCCTGTAGTGCTTAGGTGTCTCCTTCCACAGCCATGCCTAGGTAAGAAAAGAGTTCCTGCTTTCCAGAAGAGTTCCAGTGTTCTGAACCTAGGGAGTGGCTCCTGCCCCACCCAACAGGAAAAGTAGTCCCAAACAGAAGAGGATCAGGGGTTCAACTGGCAGGTAAGTAAGCAGCATGGTCTGCTGCAGGTAAGTCCACCCAAGCATTATGAGCCTGGCGCTTCCAGCGCTGGGACTGGGCATCTTTATGAGCCTGGTGCCACTGGCGCCAGGACAGGGTCCAAAATGTCCCAATTGGGACTGGCTGGCACTCGGAACCGGGGTTATGGGTCTGCTCCCAAGGGAGTCGGGCAAGTCCTGATCTTTTGGAAGCAGAGATCATGACACAGTGCATTTGATGTCCTGCGAACACCCGCTCCCTTCGCGGACATGTTCGCAAAGCTATCATATGACTGCACCCACGCTGAGCGTGCGTTCTGACTACGAACACTGTTCGTGTCCCTGAACAATTTAAAACTACCTTTTCAAGCAATCCACAATAATTTTCAATAATAACTCACCATAGCAGAAGTCCCACATAGTAATCCTGAGTTTCTGCATACTTTTTGGGACTTTCTGAACTTTTTTTTGGTGTTCGATCTGTCTGCGGACAGCGTGCGTGTCCGCGAACCGTGCACAAGCACCCCTATAAAAGGCCACACCCTGGAGCTCATTCTCATTGTGTTTCTGGCTATTTTACAGAACACAGTGCATTTTGCTGCCAACTTTCCAGTTTTTCATCTGAAACCTGATGGCATCCATGGCTGCAGTATTGCCACCTGGTGCTACATCTGCATCAGCACCACCCCACCCCCTCCACCACCACCACCTCCCCAAGGCCTGAAGAGGGGAACAGGAGTGAGGGTGCAGAGGAGGATGAAGAGGATGACGAGAATAAGGTAGTGGAAGTGCCTACTACCAGCACTCGGCGTGAGTCTTGGGTGTGGCAGTTATTTACCATTCATGGTAATGTACCTAAGGCGTGTGCAAATCAAGTCACCTGTAATGAGTGCAAAATGGTACTCAGTCGCGGGAGGCCTGGTTCATACAGCTTGGGGACAACTACCATGAAGCAACACCTAAAGTCATTCCACACTGGGGCCATTCGCAAGGTTGTACCTTGCGAGGAGCGTAGTAGGTTGACTTCCTCTACTACATCCTCTGTTTTCGATCCTGTCACCACAAGGAACACTCCTCTGGGACAGCGTATTCCTCAAACTGCCTTACAGGCCATGCGCAATACTGATGTCCCTTTCCTTTTGCGGGTTACTGTTGTGTGTATGTACTGCGACGCAGTACTCTGCAGGGGGGAGAGACTTCAAAGTGCTTTTGAGACTCTGGTCTCAGAGCATGAGAAGATCTGCTCACTACCCAAGTAAGACCCACTCTACATCTTCCTCTCTCCACCCGCCCTTTCTTATCTCCATGGTTGGTGTCCCCCCTTACCCTCCTTTTCCCTCCTCTCCTATTGTGTCATGTATAAAAAACAAAAAAAATATAAAACAACAAAAATAAAAAAAAGGTTCTTTTCAGAGCCGCCTTTCACAGTTTAAAAATAGAAGTGAAAATAAATGAAGCAGGGCCCTGTGTATTTTTTAGAAGTCCGGGGACAGTCCACGAACATCTACAGTTTTTGGGTGCTGCCCTATCATAACCATTGCAGTTTTGTCTGGGAGGAAGTGGTGGTTCTGAAAAGAGGCTTTTGGTGGTGTTTGTTTGTGTTTGAAAAATGTGAAATGCTCAACACCTACTACAAAAAGGATGCTGTAATTCCAAAAAGGCTGCAATGCATTTTGTATATTTCTCAGAAAAATCTGATTTCCTGCATAAGTAAGATGGACTCCATCTCTGCAAAAAATGTATGTGCTATGAAACAATATTTTCATTGTGAAAAGAGGACATGACAAAATCTCTTGGAAAAGCACAAACAGCCTTATTGACATTGCACCTTGCTTTCTCCATTTGTGGACCAAATGAAGAAGAACAAAGCCACATTTTTCTCTGCTCAATCCGTGAAAAATTACTTGAGAATTTGGAAACATGTCCATGACCTTCTCAGGTCCTTCTTTCATTGCAAATTGCAAAGAAATTCCAGACACATGTCCTAAACTGTTACCTCCATAATGAATTACAATTATGTCCGGATGTTGTTCTGTCACCAAAGTAGCACAGAGAGGTGGCAAGTCCAATCACTTAATTGCATGTACTCCATGCCAGTGCACTTCCACATGTGGGAATCCAAGATCTACAGATACTCCACAGCTTTCTGCATACACCTTCAACCAATGTATCCACGAGTCTCCCAAAATCCAAACAATCTCTTTTCTGAAACACACAGCCATAGCTATCTGTTCTTCTCTCAGCAAAAAGAGTATCAGAGAAACTCTCTTGGCACAACACACCCACTAAACTTTACTAACCAATCCCTTGCTCTGCTCATTCTCATTTGCATGCCTCCCCAACCCAAAATCCCCGGATGTAACACGCGATGTCCGCGGACTACTGCCATGTCCGTGGACATATCGTAACATGGACAGTCCTTCTACCATTTCCATTTCACTTTCTGTGCCATTCCCTCATTCGATATAGCTAAGCAATCACACGACCATCCACCAATCACATCCAAGACCTCTACATCTAACTGCATCATCATAGATCAGCACTTCAAATGTACTGTTAATATCTTTGAGTGCAAGTGCCATATCATTGGAAAGTACCTTCTACAAGAAATACTGTACAAGTCTCCAAGATTTCGACTTGAGACTGCATGCATATCCATATGCATGAACACAAACTACAGGTAGGCATATGTTGTGTATAGTACATGTACAATTCTTATACATTCATATAAACAGATTAACTGATTTTTAGCTTGCATAACCTATAAAATGAACTTACTGTCATTTTTCCCATCTCCTATAATCAACTGTCACTTCCAAACCTATCTGCTATTTAATTTCTATTTACACAAACATTTGCAAAGCATGTTGAACTAACATATTTAAAGAACAATATAAAGAGTTAACATACTCAGACAAAATTGCATGCACACACTATGTTCAAATATCAAACAACAATACTTGTACAAAAACATAAAAGCCAATGTCTAAATTAAAATCAGTGCTATATACAAACAAAATTACTGTTTCCTTTAGAATTGCAGTGAAGACTACTCTGCTGAAAAGAAGCAGCCGAATTTGAAGTACAAATAACAACTAAGAAGAAACCTGCTCATTGCAGAAAAAAAGTAAGTTAAATACCAGCATAATATTTGTACTATTACTCAAACACACTGTAAGGTTAGTTCATGCTATTGCTGTGCCTAAAAATAGAGATTGTGCACCATTCTGTCCACAAATCCCCATTTCTTAAACAGAGATTTACAGGCAGAATGGCACACAAATTCCCATTTTTCGACGCACAAATGACCCAACTCAGCCCCTAGAATTTTGATATTATAGAACAAACAACTGTTTTAATTGTATACCATTAGATTTACTATTTGTACTCCTCCACACCACTAGCTTACTTTCTACTGTAATCTGAACCCCAGTTTAGTAGCACATAAATTCAAGAATACCCATCCCAACTAGTTGTAGTTGCCCAATGCACAATCACACACCATCACATACATCTTTATCATCATACTCATATACTCATGCACACAGCACATATACATTGCAGAACACCCCAACCCATACCTTATTTTTTTTTTCAACAGACCCTAAAGAATGCCTACCAAAAATCAAGTCTGTAGAAAGCAACGCAGAAGCAGAGCAAAGGAAAATAGAAGTATCCAAAATAAGCATTCATATTTAGCAGAATTTGTAAAAAAAGTTTTAAAAAAACAGCTAATACAGTCATTTAGCAAAACAAAACAAGCTTCAAATACAGAAACGTTGCCTCCTCTATCAAAATGTAAAATGAAACAGAAAACAATTAACAAAAATTCAGCTACCCCTACTGATGAAACTGCTCCTATTAATCTTGATATAGTGCCAAGTAAGCATACCAAAAAAAGTATTTTAGCAAAAATGTTCCGTCACAGACTCCTTCAAAATCTTATAAAAACAGGAGAGAAATCAGGGACAACCCTTAAAACCTATTGTAGGAAATTAATCTTAGAAGCTTTGATAGACAGTGCAATCCTTCTCAAAAGAAAGTTATTTATTTTAGTGTTAAACATAATGAAACCAATAACAAAACTAATGACTAAATTACTAAAAAGACTTCTCAATAAACGAAATGTCAACAGAAATAACTTCTTAAAAATCTGTGGAGGTGAGTGGAGTCTCACTACAAGCACAGAACCATATTTTAATGAAGAAGCATACAAACAAAAGCAAACAAATACAATTGCCATACAAAGCAGTGGACAAGGTTATGAAAAAGTTAATAATACCATAATGGAACAAGAAATACTGCTTACAAAAATATCCCCAGGAAACTTGGAATTACCTCTCAATTCAACTGAATCAGAACGTCTAGTATAAAAATGGCCATGCACGTCAATGTGTAACATACCCAAAAAATCGTTCAAGTCTTTACGCCAATTCCTCAATCAGTATGTGAAAGGCAAACACAAAATCAGAATTAAACTACTGGAAAATATGGATACCTGTCCAGTGCGCAAGTACACACGACTACAAGGACATTCATTGGCCTGCATTTCAGAACTTACTTGCAAAACCACCTTCCATTATATCAAAATGATATCAACACATCATTCAACTATAAGAAATCTAGTCTATAAACTATACTATGCTAAAAGTCCTACTTTAGCACTAGCCAATTTAAATAACATTCTTCTACATGGTACAGCAAAAGACCTACTTGAAGAAATCAACTATATCCAGAAAAAATATTTTGGAAGTGAAAGCCACTCACAGAATGAAATAGCTTTCAAACAAATTAGCAATTATGCATAGAATTGCATGGCAACCTTCTACTGCACACATACAATAACTTTTTGGATAGTTTGGTGAGGATTCGTCCAGGGAGAGGGAAGTTATAATCCACCCAAAAAGGGCTCTTCCTATGGAAACAGAAGCTTAACCATAACTACACAGCCACTACTGTGGCTGTGTAATATATATATATATATATATATATATATATATATATATATATATATATATATATATATATATATATATATATATATATATTACATGGCCACGGTAGTGGCCATGTAGTTATGGTTAAGTTGCTGTTTCCATAGGAAGAGCACTTTTTGGGCAGCTTATAACTTCGCTCTCCCTGGACGGATCCTCACCAAACTCAGAGTGACCAAAACAGTATTTGGGTCACTCTGAATTATTTTGCAAAGTTTGGTGAGGATTCATCCAGGGTGGGCAAAGTTATAGGGGTGGTCCCAAAACTTTTTTTTCCCCATGGACTGAATGGGAAAAAAAATGTGCTTGCGTCTACAGCCCAAACCGTTGGACGGATTTTCACCAAATTTGGACCAGGAGCAGCGGCTTGGTCCCGAAAGCGTGCTTTTGCAAATTTGGTGAAAATCTGTCCAGTAGTTTTTTTTTAAAATAACCAAAAAGTAGGTCAAAAAAATTAGTGATATCTGTGTTCGGTCCGCGGACACACTTCCCTGTTCGCTCCGCGGACAGTGTCCTGATTGGCCAATCGGCTTGCGTGATGTTCGCGGACATGCAACATGTTCGCTGATTGGGCGGCGTGGAGCGTGAAGCGCTTCAGATTTTCGGTAGCGGCCGCCATCTTGGATTCGCGGTCGTCCGCGGACAGCACGGTGAAACTTTGTTCAAAATTTGTATTTAGTAGAGTGTGTTGGTGTGTAGGAGTGTTTGGGGAGGGTGGGAGTGTATGAGATAGGATGAAAGTTGTGTTTTTTATGTGTTACATTCTTTTTGTGTTCGATTTGTCTGCGGACATCACGGGTGTTCTGAAATGTTCTAAATAAACTGATTGGGGGGGTGTTCTGAGGACTCAATATGTGTCAGTTTTGTTCGCAAGCAAACTGGAACTGGTATTCTAAGAACACTCGCAGTGTCCTGAAATGTTCGCAAATAAACAAAATGGGGGTGTCCAGAGGACGCTGTCCGTATTGTTCATTGTCAAGTTGAATATGTTGTAAGAACACTCGCGGTGTCCTGAATTGTTCACAAATACACAAAATGGGGGTGTTCTGAAGACGTTGTCGAACACTCGCTGTGTCCTGAAATGTTCGCAAATATGAATGGGAGTTGTGGCTGACAAGTTGAATGTGTTCTAAGAACACATGCGGTGTCCTGAAATGTTCGCAAATAAACAAAATGGGGGTGTCCTGAGGACGCTGTCCCTATTGTTCTCTGTCAAGTTGAATGTGTTCTAAGAACACTCGCGGTGTCCTGAAATGTTCGCAAATAAACAAGATGGTGGTGTTCTGAAGACGGTTCTAAGAACACTCGCGGTGTCTGGGGAATGTTCGTAGGGGGTGTCCTGAAGACGCTGTCCGTATTGTTCTCTGTCAAGTTGAATGTGTTCTAAGAACACTTGCCGTGTCCTGAAATGTTTGCAAATAAACAAAATGGGGGTGTTCTGAAGACGTTTCTAAGAACACTCCCGGTATCCTGGAATGTTCGTAGGGGGTGTCCTGAAGGCGTAGTCCGTATTGTTCGCTGGCAAGTTGAATGTGTTCTAAGAACACTCATGGTGTCCTGAAATGTTCGCAAATAAACGAAATGGGGGTGTTCCGAGGACACTGTCCGTATTGTTCGTTGTCAAGTTGGATGTGTTCTAAGAACACACGCAGTGTCCTGAAATGTTTGCAAATAAACAAAATGGGGGTGTCCTGACGACGCTGTCCGTATTGTTCTCTGTCAAGTTGAATGTGTTCTTAGAACACTCATGGTGTCCTGAAATGTTAGCAAATAAACGAAATGGGGGTGTTCTGAGGACACTGTCCGTATTGTTCGTTGTCAAGTTGAATGTGTTCTAAGAACACTCGCGGTGTCCTGAAATGTTCGCAAACAATCAAAATGGGGGTGTTCTGAAGACATTTCCAAGAACACTCGCGGTGTCCTGGAATGTTCGTAGGGGGTGTCCTGAAGGCACAGTCTGTATTGTTCGCTGGCAAGTTGAATATGTTCTAAGAACACTCGCGGTGTCCTGAAATGTTTGCAAATAAACAAAATGGGGGTGTCCTGAGGACACTGTCCGTATTGTTAGTTGTCAAGTTGAAAGTGTTCTAAGAACTATCGCGTTGTTCTGAAATGTTCGTAGGGGGTGTCCTGAAAACGCTGTCCGTATTGTTCGCTGGCAAGTTGAAAGTGTTCTAAGAACACTCATAATTTCCGCGGACATTAAAAGTTTCCATAGACCATAGTTGAAATTTTTGACTTTATGGATGTGATATACTTCGGTGGTTGTTGCCAGGGCATAGAGTCTTGGGTGCATGGCCATTAACCATGGCAAGACTGTATGCCCTGGCAACAACCACCGCAGCATATCACATTCATATTTGCTTATAACTTTGGGTGAAAAACAAATGTATAAGGAACAAAGTTATTAGATACTATGGATGTGATATGCTGCTATGGTTCTCCTTATTATTGTATACTTACTGTTTGGTCTAGTAATGGGAGTCCATGTTTTTCTTGTTCATTTCTGTGATAAAAGAAAATAGCATGTTAGTATTAGTATTTTGTAATGACTTATTACATTGTATAATCAGTATACTTTTTTTTTTTTGGACCCTCATATTTAGTAGATTACAAATCAGAGTACTGTGCAATTTGCTCAGTTTCTGTATTTGTTGCTAAAATCATTGGGTCTGTGGGAGAAAAAAAATCCATGTTGGATTAAAAAAAACCTTTTTCTGTTATGCTACAGTTTATTTGTTTGTTTGTTTTCAGTGTTCACTTGTTGTTTCTGGCTATTGCTTTATACTTTGGCTTGTATTTTTTTGGAGCAGTAACATATTATTTATTTGTTTTGATATTATAACATTTTGGAGCAGTTAGATACCAATTGGCGTATTCTAACTGTCTATTTTTTTATATATTTTAGTGGTATTGATTTATCTATTTGGATATTGTTAAATTTTGGGACAATTAGATACCAATTCGTGTATTCTAACTGTGTATTTTTTGGTCTAATTTAGTGGTATTCATTTATCTGATTAGTTGTTGTAGAATCTTTGAGCAGTTAGATAGCTTTTGGAGTATTCTAACAGTTTATATTTTTTTAACACAAGTTTACTTAGGGTTTAAATACAGTTTAGTTATCAAATTTTGGTTTTAAGAACATCAAATAAGCGTTTGTAAGATTTCCTGGTAATCTCTGCTTTAGAGTAATGGTACTATCATTACAAAACCATCCACATTTATTTTTTATATATGCAGTGTAGTGCCCTGAATTGGTTGTGGCTCCTGCGTGGTAGATTATACCTATTGTAGCGATTGTTTTCTTACCAAGTGATATTTGACCATGTGTGAATCCAGTCAACTTGCAGTTGTTTTTGGTACCATCTGCATTGTAACGTAGAAGCATTCGTATTATGTATTTACTATGTGTTTGTATTACTAACGTGGAGCGATTATCTGAATTGCAGGTAGAGCATAATCTACCGTGGTTTGCATTTTGTACAAGTCGCTGAAATGGAATGGATTCACAATTTGGTATTGATATATATATATGAAGCGTTCATTGGGGATTTCCTCTTGTGTCACATTGTTGCAGAAAGTGCATGTATGTTTCCACATGTATGAAATCTGAAAGATTTCATTTATAGGTATGTTTTTGTTTTCCAGTACTTGTAGTAAGTACATTAGAAATTCTTGTGGATCTTCCTGTGAATTTAAAGTGAATTTCACCATTCCAGCACAGTAGTCCAATTGTTGTCTTATTCCAAAAACACCACACGTGTTGTCAGGATTGTACTAACATTTGCAAACACAATGGGTCTGAACTGTGTAAGTAAATGTTGTCAACAATTGGTGGTAATTGAAATAGAATATTCATTGCTACATTTGCGTAGCAACTTGCACCAACTATATTTCAGAATTTAAATGGTCCAGGTAGTTCTGTATCTAACTGCTTTTTTTGGAG
The DNA here is from genome assembly GCF_040938575.1 of Ambystoma mexicanum. Lineage (NCBI taxonomy): Eukaryota > Metazoa > Chordata > Amphibia > Caudata > Ambystomatidae > Ambystoma > Ambystoma mexicanum. The sequence continues at coordinate 553,781,955 of NC_090939.1, forward strand.
TTTGTCTTCCTTCTTTAAAGAAGTACTTGATTTACTTTCCCTAATTGATTCTTTTTTGCTTGTGGTACTTGATGAAGTATAAGTTTCTTTTACTCTCTTTGGAGGATTTGCAGTGACATCCTGTTGCATTTCTGTTTGATTTATTTTTCTTTTATAACGTTTTACTTTTTGTGGAACAGAGTATGTGTTTAGGTGGGGGGTGTATAGTGAACGAAGTCTATTGTATTCTAAAATGCAAGGAATATCAGCGTTTATTTTACTTGCATCAAAGTTGATTAGAAATAGACCGTCAAGTGTACGTAAGCGTGATAGTGCTACCTAGCTCATGCCTTCTTTAAAGACTGTGTTACCAATATCTATCATTGCTTTGTCTAGGGTAAGACCTTGTGATTTATGAATCGTGACTGTGTATGCAAGAGTTAGAGAAAATTGTTCTCTGCGTACATACATATCTTTGAAGAGAAGGAATCTATCCTTTTTACTTCTGAAAGTTTGTCAAAGAGTATATTGACAAACTGAATTTTGTTGTCGCGTTGGTATGTTTGAAAGCCAACAACTGTACCCAGTGCTCCATTAACTAGTCCTTGGTCCACGTCAAGGTTACGTTTAAGCATTACTCTGCAATTTAAGGATATTTTAATATCTTTTCTAAGCCTGCTGTGTTTGAGATTGATTTTTCTAAACTATTTAGTCTTGTTGTGGCTTGGTCACACATGGGTAGTGTCATACCATGTACATCTAGTTTGTCTGTGGCGCTAATTTCCATGATTGGTTGCATTTCTTTACTTAGCATGATTTCATTGAATTTGAAACAGCTTGCAAGAGTTGGCATTAAGGCATTAAGGCCATACAATTGACATTTTTGTGGGCTAATTGTTCCATAACATTTGTAGCATATGCATTATCGCCATAAAATGCATTAATATGCCAGGTTTTCAATATTGCTTCTGCTTCTTTAGAAAGTATACCAACTATGATACGTTTTAAAATGTTGGCATAAGTGAGATCTGCAGATTGCCACATGTTTTCTGTTAATTCTCTGCATTGGAAATGTTGCCAAAGGTTGACATTTCCAATGCTGCCAACAGTTTTACGGCAGAGTTTGTGTCCTAATAATAAAATAGGCTCACCTTTTACTGGTGTTAATTGAAGCAGATCTCCAAAAACAATAATGTGTTTTCCTGCAAAGAGCTCTTCATAGTCTGTTTTGAGTACTTCTTGTAATCTGAGGTGAATCAAAGCTAACATCAGGTTGGAGACCATGCTCACTTCATCTATTAGTAGCATTTTCATTTTTTTCAATACTCTGTGTAATTCCATTGCAGCTTCTGCAGAAAGTTTGTAATAGTCTAATTTGTTCTGGTGTTCTACTGGTAATAGAAGTAATCGGTGTAATGTAACACCACCCATGTTGGCAGCAGCTAAACCTGTGGGAGCAGTGACAACAGCTGACAGTTTGTTGTTTGTCAATTGTTGAAGGAACTTACTAATGATTTTGATTAGGAACATTTTGCCAGAACCAGCTTCACCACTGGCGTAGAGTAGTATAGGTTTATAATTATGGCAGGAACATTCTTCATTTTCATGTTTTACACCATGTGCAATTTGTTTTGTTACTTCTTGAAAAAATGCTACTTTGCTCATTGTTTAGTTTTGATTGTAGTATAGTTAAGTCTTCCTTATCATCATACTGACTGGTGTTTTCTACTTCTATCATAGCTAATTCTGCCTCATTATAAGTGATTCTCCCAGTGGTTATTGGCTTCCTGTTACAGAAGGTTGACTACTGTCAGGAGTGTCCTTATCTAGTTGGGCTTGGAGGAGTTCTTCTTTGTGTTGCTGTTCATTGTGCAACATGTGTTTGTACTGTGTAACGTTTACATCAGTTATAGTGCTTTCATTTGCTTTGAAAGCATCCTTATATGAGTCATAGTTATCTAGTAAGTGTTCTTCTTTTCTCCATTGTTTGAAGAGTTGTAGCAGGGACATGTAATATACTTCTTTATGTTGAGGAGCCTTTAATGACAATTTGATATGATTAATTACATTTGGATTAGTGAGTTTAACTAAGCTGCCTTCACAGTTTGTCACTTTATATTTACCTTTTTTTCATCAGGTTTCATATTATTTTTGTATGTGTAGTTTTGGGCTATGTGGTATAGACACATGTTTTCCAAAGTATTACTTCCGTTTGGGTAGTATGTGTCCAATAAATTGTTTTTTAAAATGTCTTGGCTGTTGGGATCATGTTTGGCTATTGTGTCTATGTCTTCATATGATTTTAGAACTCTTTTTCTAGATTTAGCTGGACCAAGACTTAGCCATACTATATTTTCAGATTTACCATACAATGCAGTACCAGTTAAACGATCAGCTGCTTCATATGATCCACATTCTCTATGGGTGAGCATTTTTATGCCCAAGCTGTATAATTTCTGAGATACTGTTGTATCTGATGACAGGTCATTCCAGAGGTCTTGGAGCTCTGTCTTGTAAGGATATTTGGCGTGTTACAGTACAGAGTACAGCACTACTGCACAGGTAGCAAACAGCACAGAGTACAGCACTACTGCACAGGTAGCAAACAGCACAGAGTACAGCACTACTACACAGGTAGCAAACAGCACAGAGTACAGCACTACTGCACAGGTAGCAATTTTTTTCGCAGCACCACCACAAGGGTGCAGTGCATTGCTATATGGGTTACCAGATTAACAAGGAAAGACAGGCTATTCAGTCAAAAACGATTTTAACATATAAGATGCAAATCTATTTTTACAGTTAAAAGCACACGTGCTCATTTAAAAATGCACACTATTTTTCACCTGAAATGCCTATGGTGCGAGAGACACATTTGAAAATTAACAGCTAACCTATTAACCATTAACCTGACTAATAAAACCTTATTTAACATGACCCACTAATAAAATGTGTTCTCCACCGCAGAATTAGGCATACTCTGAAAGCCATTTAAATGTGTGTGCAGATTTTTTTTTCTTCTCTTCTTTGTCTGCTTCTCCGTGTTTTTGTGCACAGTAACTGCAGGAAGAAGGAAGTCAGATTTGCAACAATTGCAAATGTATAAGCGAAGCTATTGTTGAGAGTAGGAGGATGAGAGATGATGGATTTCATTGGGACACGTCATACAGAGGGCTGAGATGAAAGTTTTAGTGGGCAGTATCGGGGAAAAAGATAGGCAGACATTTTTCTGCACTACTGGGGAGAAGACCTGGCTGTGGGACTCCTGACTGAATGCAGATCCCTGCGTCCTGCTACAGTCAAGATTTGGCAGTCGAGGTTGGGGAGAGCTGAAAGAAGGACCTTTCCACTGGCTGAGGCGTTCCTATCTGAAAAAGCTGAGAATTCCAGGCAATGAACCCGGTTTGAGAAGGCAAGCGTTCCTTTTTGCTGGAGTTAATCCAAGGGAGCCACATTCACAAAGAGAACAGCCAAAGAGAACAACTAAAAAGATAAGGTAATGAGAAGTGTGGGAGCTGAGTGTGTACGGTAATATGCAGTCAGTGTAGGATTCCTGTGCATGCCTTAATCAAATGCTAATGTTGCAATTTGAGTTCTGTTCTCCGCCACGCTCTTTGCAGTGTGTCATAGACAATGCTTTTACTGTACCATTTTATTTATTTCTGTAAAGAGTGAGATCGTGTTTAAATGCAACTTTTATAATACAGAAAAATATTTGAAAACAGACGGGTGGTGTATTTAATATTTACCATTACAATGCCGATGAAGTGGGGGAGATTTTTAAACAGTGCAATGGTCATTTTAAGACAGATGTGTGCATGTCAGATTCAGTATGAACAGTTGTGAGTGATTGTAGCATAGCTCGTTGGAGGTACATGAGCCAACGGGAAGAGAGACTCTCAGAACATAGCTCCCTACCGTATATAAGGTAGTGGAAATTACCACAAGATTACCATATATAGCTCTCTGTCGTAAATAAGTCAGTGAGATCGCCCATGGTGGCACACTATCACTGAAAAATGTGGTTTTCCTAAAATGTAGGTCTGAGGTCTCTCTAGTGATTACACGAAAAATCTAAGCAAAGATAAGGGATTTTGGACATTGGGGCCACAAATAAAACAAGGGAATTATGCTCACCAAAATACCACCAACCGCGCCTACCACCCACGCATACCAAATATGCATGCCTGGGTGCTGAAATAATGCATGTTCACTGTATTATTGTTGTACATGGCCCAATCTGAATACAAGGAGTGATTGTTGCTAAGTTATATTTCGGCGGTAAGAAAATACCGTCAGGCCCCAAATCTCCACAAAATACCCTACATATTTATGGTGCGTTGCAGGCCGGGAAAGTGATCATAGAGTACCTACTGGGCGTGGCAAGCGTGTCTCACACTGCCATTTGCACATTAAAGGGAACCCATTTTATAATAGCAGTGTGCCACTAAAAACGAATTTCAGAATGTCACAAAGGGAAACCACATTCTCAGATCTAGTGCAATATTTAGAGGCAAAGTTATTTGCACATGGGAATTGGTCTTCGAATAGCACGTTAGAATGGAGTAACCGCATTCAGGGTGAGGTGCAGAAAGAAAAACTAGACAGTATTTTTGCAGAAGGCAGCATAATTCAGGTCTGCCTTACAAGATTATTGAATGCAGCCGATAAAAGTGCAGAGAAAGACTGTTTAATACGGCTATGCGGCAAAATATGGTTTATTTTAAACAAGTCCCTGCGAATGCAAGAGAATGATACTCAGCTAATTAACAGGTTAAAGACTGAATTAGAAGGGGCAAGTAAAAATCAGGAAATGTTGAGAGCAGAATTGGATGTATGCCAAAAAGAAATGCAATTAAAATGCAGAGACTTTGATACTCAGTTATCCAAAAGCAAGAAACAATTTGAGGATAGTGAGCAAGAATTGGCACACTTAAAAACCTTAGTGGATCACATTAGGCAGGATAAAGATGAGGTTGTTTCAGAAATGCAGATTTTACAAAAAGAACATTGTGAAAAAGAAGGTGATCTCCAGAGTGCAGAACAAGAAATGATTAAAATGATCCAAGAAAGAGACAAGAGAAATAAAGAGTTCAATGAATGCCAAATGCAAATGTGCGAAATGCAGGAGGTGATTAATAAAATGAGTGATGAAAATAATTATTTGCATGATGAAGCCAACAGACTCCTTAAAAAGTGTAAGGACTTAGAACAGCAAATGTGCATTCCCAGGTCCCAGGAGAGGCGGCAGGGTACCACATTCAATGGAGTGGAGGTGAATTCTAGCTCTGCCCAAAGAGCTAGTGCCCCAGTGACTGGGCCGGTGACTGAACTTGGTTGCAGCGCCCTTGGGGGATTTGATACTCCCATTGGGGGCAGTCACCAATCTCATACACCTGAAAACAGGATTGACTCACAAAATAGTGCAATTCCATGTATTGCAACAAGTAGCCCCATAAAAATAATGAAATCCATTAAAGCCCTGATCAAACCATTTAAAAAGGGAGGTGAATGCTGCATTGAGGATCACTTAGAAGCGGTGCATGACATTTTTAAAGCACTCCAGATACCTAAGGAACAGTACAGACAATATTTTCATTTAACTTTAGATGCCCCGACGGCCAGCATCATAAGGGGATTAAATGAACAGCAGAATATGACATGGCTGGAGTTTGAAAAAGAAATTAGGCGTCATTTTTCTCCTTTTCAGTCATTGCAGGAGGCAAAGAAAGTCGCGTACACAATTACTGCTGGACCTAATACATCCCCTCGCCAATTTTTACAAGACTTAAAAAGAGCATTCTCTCGCTTTGATGTATCTTTTGACTCAAATTCCAATGAGTTTAAAACTGCATACTTCTATGGGCTGCAGAAAGACATCATATCCCAATTGGTCCGTGAATTTGACCGTGACAAGTCCCTTGAATGGATTGTACATCAAAGCACAAAGCTATATGAGGTACTCTATTGTCAGGGTAGAGAAAGTGATAAAATGAAAGATACTAGGCCTAAATCTAAAGAACCCTCAGCCACAGTAATGGAAATCAGGTCAGCCAAAATGTCCCTTGAGTCTGCTCAAAGCCAAGGTAAAAATAATATGACACCTGAACAAAGGGGTAATCAACAAAGATCGCCATTTCCTGTACCAATGTTCCAAACACATGATCCTAGTAATAAAGAGAGCTACATCAGCCCTAGATATTTAGGGGATAGACCCCGGGTAGGATATCGGCCTGATATGGCAGGTATGAACAATAACCAGAGACAAAATCAAGATCAAAGAAATGATGGTCCCTACCAGTCATTGGGGACACAGAGCAGATTTGATCCCAGCACCATGATATATGGTAATCAGGATAGGCCCCGATATGTGGATCGATTTACTGATAATGGAAATCAACATAGGGGCCAGTACCCACAATCTGAGAGACAGGACATGAGGCAAAACGTGAACTACAATCCACGCCAGTACAATGATTCCCCACCAGGGGACTATAATCAAAGGATGGGTGCAACCTGCTCCCCTCCACAAATGAATCAAGATTTCAGAAACCATCCCAACCGACATCAATCACCTGAGAGGTATCAGAATAGATCCAATCAGGGGGAAAACAACCAATATCGACCTAGGCCACAGAAAGAGGAACCTAGAGAGATGGAAAGGTTCCAGTGCCTTGAGGCCCAAGTGAAAATGTTAGCTGAGCAAATAGGAAAGCTCTATACAGCGCAAAAACAACCTTCCAAAGAGGGGGCTGATGGCCATAGCAATGACCGGGGGGCTTCCGAAAAGTGACTAAGTACTCATGATAATCGCAGTGCCAAAATGACAGATTGCTCTGATATAATTTTGCATAACGACTCTGAGATGCCTAATGGATTAAAAATGAAAGTACCAGTAAATGAAATTGTGATAGAAAGTGCAAATACTTCTAAAAAAGAGGTACGGTTTAACTTAGAGCTAAATAAAACAGTAAAGATTTGCACAAATGAAAAAGAAACATTAGGAATTCCAAAAGAACAAAGGAACAGATTTAAGAAAAATGACTCATGCATGGGGAATACCAGTGAACAGGGAGTAAGTGGGGATGCCATAGCTCCTTCCCTGGGCAAGCAAAACAATGACCAAACACAGACAGAAAAAGGAAATACTCACAAGGAGGGTACAAGTCAATCACCTGAAGAATTCTTTGAGCCACATATTTTTGAAGAGGCTGAAAGGGCTGGTATTACACTAAATGATCACAAATGCACAGAATTAAAAAATGACAAATTGCTGAATGATGTTGTTACACATGTTCAGTTGGAAGGTTGTAATGTGGTCTCTGATGTTACCCAGATGGATGGGCGAACAGTGGCCACACTCCAAAAAACCTCTGAACATGGAGAAATGAATAAAATATATCGCACAGAAATGGGTAAAAAGGAGGGAAAAATGTCTTTTCATTTACCAATGTGCTTAGCCAAAAGTCAAAAAGACCTGAGAAAGGTGAGCCCTGAAATCAGTAAGAATTCACATTTCTTATGTGTATTAGAGGAAGTTGAGGACAGATATTATGCACCCATCACTGTAGAAGAAAAATGCCACACCTTCGCTATGATTGACACTGGCGCACAGGCCACAATTATGTCCAAGGAGCTGGTAAAGAGTATCAATGAAGGGAGGCCTCCACAGAGTCAGATCACAGTGAAGGCAAATCAAGGCCCAGTGCATAACTTTAATGGGGAGGAGGTGCCCATCATAGGTGTAACTGAGGTTGACATAAAAATAGGAAAGCACAGAATGAAACAAGAGGTATTGATCACATCTATTTGTGAAATTCCATTTCTGATGGGGACAGATTGCCTGAAAAGATTGTCTCCTCTCATAGATGGGGTGAATGGAGTGCTGTGGTCCTTAACCAAAAAACCATTGAGGCCTAAGAAACTAAAATCACAAAACAGCAATATAAATGAATGTCACACCGTTGCCAAAACAAATGATGCTGTGGAGGTATATCTCCAGAATAGCTGCATACCTAGTGTCACTGTTATATTAATGTGTCAAGACAAAATGCAGAGCGACAATGAAAAACTACCTGTACAAATATACTTGGACCCAAGGAAAGATTGGCAGACTGCCATAGATGAGCACACATTACGTTTCTATTTAAAAGAGAAAACATGCAAACAGAATATTGCTCCTAAAACAGATTCAGAAAAACACATTACCACTCTGGCAGAAATACACATGGAAGATGAGCAACCATGGGTTCATGTTGGTATAAATGATTATCTTAAGACAATAAAAGCCACTTTAGCACTTGAACATGAAAGGAGTTTCATTAATGAGAAATTGTTGCAAAAAATTATGGAGAGGGAAGAAATACCGAAATTTAGGATTAAAAACCAATATGTTTCTGGGTTGGACAGTCCAGACTTTGAAAACCGAATTGCAGGCAGATGCATGCTTAAAATTAGCATTGGTCAGAAAACAATTTACCATAATATATGGATAGTGAGTGGAGCACAAAATGAATTTTACATGGGCAATGACATCATGCACAGAATGTGTATGGTGTTAGATTTCCTTAATCAAAAAATATGGTCACGCCTAGGTGGTCCGGCACCTGAATTTGAAGACAAAAGAAGGGCTTATCATTGTGCACAACTGGTTCCTTATGCAGTCGAATTACAAATGAGGAAAAATACTATTATTCCTGCATTTACAAAACAGTTTGCAATAACACTGAAATGCAAAAATGGACAGCAGATGAAAGGCTCTGATGCATTTGTATGCCTGAATGAATCCATAAAACAGCAAGGCCTGGATTATGAATACATTCCATTGGTAGACATTGGTGAGGGATCTGTAAAAATCATGGTAAATAATAAAGGTTGTCAGGATATTCATTTAGAGGAAAACTCCCCATTAGGAATGGCCATACAAAAATCACATTATACGGCAGATTTAAATAACATGGTGATTGGGAATATTCCTGAAAAATATGTAGATGCCAAGGGTGAGTTGCCAGAACACCTGGACTCTCAGCCCAAAGGAATATTTAAAATTCATTCTGTGTATCCTTATGATTCAAATGAGACAGTGTGCTGCCATCAAGAGGATTGCATAATATTTAATTTAAATGAAAATGAAACAGGAAATCAGCCCATTGAAGTGGAAGCTGATATGCCAAAATATTTAAAAGTGGCAGCTCTACAAAAAGATACAGCCACACAGTTAGAGGAAAGCGCTGAGATTCCTTTACCAGAAGAGTTTCCAGAATTTTCCAGAATGGTAGAAGAGCAGATCTCCTTAGCGGATGCATGTGACAGCGATGAGGATCGAAACAATCTGAGGGAAATATTTATGGAGTTTAAGGATGTATTTGCAAAAGATGCTTATGATTGTGGTTTAACTGATTTACATGTGGCCACACTACCAGAAGGTTGTAGCAGAAATCCAGTGTTTGTACGCCAGTATAGACTACCGCTGGCATGTTTAGAATCATTGGCAGAGATTATTAAAAATTTGGAATCACGGGGAATAATCAGGCCCATTCATAGCACATCCAATACGCCTATTTTAGGTGTGTTAAAGCCAAATGGTCAATGGCGGCTGTGTGCAGACTTAAGAGAGTTAAATAAAAGAGTACCAGTATCTAGATGGCCACTACCATTCATTGATCAGGGCCTAGCTCAGATACATGGTTCAAAGGTATTTACCACATTAGATCTCACCTCTGGATATTGGTGTGTGCCATTGGCAGAGGAGATACAACACTTATTTTCCTTTACATTTGACAGGACTCAATATGCCTGGCTTAGAGCTCCGTTCGGGTACATCAATAGTGGGAGTGAATTTGGCATATTTTTGAGAAAGGCCATGCCGGATGCAGCGGAAAGAGGAACAATAGTTTATGTGGATGATGTCCTGATAAAAAACGAAAGCCTGAAAAGCCATTTTGATGAAATAAGACATGTACTTGGCCAATTGCAGAAAGCAGGCGCCAAAGTATCTTTGCAAAAAGCACAATGGTGCAAGAAAAAAGTGAACTTTCTAGGGCATGAAGTGACTGAAGATGGGCTAAATCCACAAAGGAAGAAAATAGAGGCCATACAGAGATTAAAAGATCCTAAAAATGTGAAAGGAGTAAAAAGTTTATTAGGGATGACAGGCTATAACAGAAAGTTCATTGAGAATTATGCAGAAATCACTCAACCATTGACTAAACTGCTTAAACTAAATACTCCCTGGAGATGGGAAAGAGAGCAGTCTGATGCAGTGGCTAGATTGAAGGAATGTCTTGTAAAGGCACCATGTTTAGCATACCCCATAAAGGACAGGGATTTCTTTATAGAAATAGGTTTTTCTGAACATTGTATGTCAGCAGTATTATCACAAAAACACGATTTGAATCACAAAACCATTGCATCTGCAAGTAAGGCATTTTCCCAAGTTGAAATGAAATTTAATGAATGTGAAAAGGCCCTATTAACCACTGTGTGGGCGCTACAACATTTCCGCCCCATTGTTCAGGGAGAAAAGGTGATTATTGAAACAAATCATCAACCTTTGCAATTTTTAGAGAGTAAAAGAATTAGATCAGGCAATCTAGCGCAATCCAGAATCACTTCATGGAAGCTGGCATTACAAGGTTTTCCCGTAGAAGTGAGATATGGACAAAATAAAAAGAGCCCAATTGCTCAAGGGTTAGCTGACTTACATGACTGTGCAGCTGAACAAATACCAAATGAAATGGAAGTGGAAACTAGTTTGCAGGAATTTGAACAATCATCACACAAAGCTTTTGATGAAAAAACATGCAAGGATTTGCCAACTGTATATGTGGATGGTTGTGCTTTTCACATTGAAAATGACAGTAATAAACAATTAGTGGCAGGAATAGGAAATGTCTGGTTGAAATGTGAAGGCGTCCCCAGTATAGGGATGAGGATTGGGGATAGGAGCAGTCAGGTGGCGGAATTGGCAGCCATTTATAAAGCAATTGCTACTGCAGTTGATAAAAAGTTCAGTGAAATTGTCCTGGTGACTGATTCTGACTATGCACGGAATAGCTTTGTGGAGTATTTGTCTGGTTGGAAAGCAAGAGGCATGGTTACATACAACAAAAAGCCACTTAAACATGGAAAAATGATACAAGCCATAGACAAATTGGTGTCAGAAAATAATTTAACAATATACTGGAGAAAAATTCGTGGGCATTTAAAAACACCAGGAGAGGATAAGGAGGGAAATGATAAGGCAGACCATCTGGCTAAGATTGGGGCCGTGATGGGAGAATTGCTACCTATTGATTATTTAATGGGTGAAATACAAATTGATGCATCACACGTTCTAAAGCACCAAAGGAGGCAGATCAACCGGTGGTGCAGTGGAGTCATGACACGCCAGACCAAGATTTGATTGAGGCACAAAAGAATGATCAAATTTTGGGAATCTATTATAATCATTTGATAGATCCTGAACAAAATCCTTTAACAGAAAATGATTGTATGGGAAAAGAAGAGTTGAGGGTGTTATTAAAGAACAAAACACGAATCAGATTACAGGATGGACTCATGATTAGAGAGTCCATAACAGGACAAATACAGTGGGTAGTACCCCTTTCATTCAGAGGACGGATGCTACACCATGCACATGATGCCATAACTGCAGGCCATAGAGGTTCACAAAAAACATTAGAAATATTAAAAGATTATGCTTACTGGCCACATATGTCCCAAGATGTGGAATTATATACTAGAGGATGTCTAGTATGCGCCCAATTTAAACCTGCTTCACCAATGCATAGAGCACCATTGATGAAAAGAGGCCTAACTCTCCCATGGTCAGATTTGCAAATAGACTATGTAGGTCCTTTAAAAAGGTCGAGCAGGGGACACTGTTATATTTTGAGTGTGGTATGTTTGATGTCAAAGTGGATTGAATGCATTCCTGCACCAGATTGTAGTGCGCAAACAGCAGCCACATTGCTGGTGAACCATGTGTTCTCAAGGTTTGGATTGCCACAAAGAATTGAGTCAGACAGAGGAAGTCATTTCACAAGTACTATAATGAGTAAAGTATGGCAAATACTAGGTGTGAAAAGGAAACTACATATCGCATATCGGGCGGCGTCTTCAGGTACAGTTGAAAGAAGCAATAGGTCTGTTGTGGATATTTTAAAGAAATTTGTGGCAGAAGCAGGTTCCAGCTGGGATTTACGTTTACCGTTCGTTTTGATGGCAATCAGGTCGACTCCTGCCAAAGCAACAGGTGTTAGCCCCCATGAGGTCTTAACAGGTAGGAAAATGGTGTTACCACAACACCTACTATACAGAACACATGAGCAAACCCTTGTGAGTGCATCCACAGTTCATGAATATATTGATGAACTGAGGAGACATTTGCAACATGCATTTGCTTTTGTGCAGAGAAATCTGGAAAGAGCTGCTGACAGTGCAAAGTTATATTATGATAAAAAGACATCAGTAAAGGAATACAGTGTAGGGGATCAGGTGTACAAGTTTCATTTTGGAAAAAGTAAACAGAAAAATTCTAAATTTCTAGCGGCCTGGCAGGGGCCATTTCGAATTATAGATAAGGTCTTTCCTGTAGTGTATAAAATTTTGAAAAATGAAGGTGAAACAGCAGTAGAGCAGTTTGTCCATGTAAATCAAATCAAACCATGCCATCCCAGACATGAGATCAGGCAGCTTGAGCATGTAGAGACAGATAAAGTCCCTTGAACAAAAAAGGAGAAAATAAGTGGGTGTAGTCAGGAGGCAGTGACAAAGAAGTTAAAAAAAAAAAGTTGATTGTTATGATGGCACATAAACACTGTAATATATGTAAAAATATCTAATATAAATAAATAAATAAATAAATAAATGCACATATAATGGAAGCTCATGGTTGGTGTGCAAAGAGAAAGTGTGTTAAATATTGAATATCTGCTTGTTTTCTTTTAACTTGTGTTTAATTTCAGAAAAAAAAAAAATGAAATATTTTTACCAAGCATGTTTTATTTTTGGCAAAAGGATGAAGTTAGCATTATGCTATGTACTTAATTTGTTTATTTTCTATTTTGATTTAGACAATTAACATTATTTGATCAGAGGTTCCGAGATCAGAGCCCACGGGAGAGACGATGGAGTCCTGGAGTCCCCTGGATGAAGACCAAAAGATGCCTGCCTCCAGGTGGAGGTGAAGACAAAATAACCGGAATGCCAAAAGAGATGACTACTGTGGATTCAAGATTGCCAAGATGAAAGAGTACTCGAATGAACCGAATAACATCGCTGGTCGGGACATACCAAAAGAGACAAAACAAAAGTTCCGGCATCTGAAGTTCCACGTATTTATTATTTTAATTATTTATTTTAATTTGTTATATTAATTATTTGTTTTAGTTAGTTGTTTTATTTCGTTGTTTTTAATTGACTTGGAAAATTTAAACTTAAAGTAATGCCACTTCCACTGAGAAGGCAAATGTGGAACATTTTATGAACTGATGGACTCAGATGAAATGTTGATTGCAAATTTTCATTGATGCACATGAATATTCCTTTTGTTGGATTGCTATATTGTAAAAAAAAAAAAAGAACAAGTTGTTTTTAGGAATTGGCTTGGATTATAGCCAAGTTCTAAAAACAAAAGGAGGGTATATGTAAGGATATTTGGCGTGTTACAGTACAGAGTACAGCACTACTGCACAGGTAGCAAACAGCACAGAGTACAGCACTACTGCACAGGTAGCAAACAGCACAGAGTACAGCACTACTACACAGGTAGCAAACAGCACAGAGTACAGCACTACTGCACAGGTAGCAATTTTTTTCGCAGCACCACCACAAGAGTGCAGTGCATTGCTATATGGGTTACCAGATTAACAAGGAAAGACAGGCTATTCAGTCAAAAACGATTTTAACATATAAGATGCAAATCTATTTTTACAGTTAAAAGCACACATGCTCATTTAAAAATGCACACTATTTTTCACCTGAAATGCCTATGGTGCGAGAGACACATTTGAAAATTAACAGCTAACCTATTAACCATTAAACTGACTAATAAAACCTTATTTAACATAACCCACTAATAAAATGTGTTCTCCACCGCAGAATTAGGCATACTCTGAAAGCCATTTAAATGTGTGTGCAGATTTTTTTTTCTTCTCTTCTTTGTCTGCTTCTCCGTGTTTTTGTGCACAGTAACTGCAGGAAGAAGGAAGTCAGATTTGCAACAATTGCAAATGTATAAGCGAAGCTATTGTTGAGAGTAGGAGGATGAGAGATGATGGATTTCATTGGGACACGTCATACAGAGGGCTGAGATGAAAGTTTTAGTGGGCAGTATCGGGGAAAAAGACAGGCAGACATTTTTCTGCACTACTGGGGAGAAGACCTGGCTGTGGGACTCCTGACTGAATGCAGATCCCTGCGTCCTGCTACAGTCAAGATTTGGCAGTCGAGGTTGGGGAGAGGTGAAAGAAGGACCTTTCCACTGGCTGAGGCGTTCCTATCTGAAAAAGCTGAGAATTCCAGGCAATGAACCCGGTTTGAGAAGGCAAGCGTTCCTTTTTGCTGGAGTTAATCCAAGGGAGCCACATTCACAAAGAGAACAGCCAAAGAGAACAACTAAAAAGATAAGGTAATGAGAAGTGTGGGAGCTGAGTGTGTACGGTAATATGCAGTCAGTGTAGGATTCCTGTGCATGCCTTAATCAAATGCTAATGTTGCAATTTGAGTTCTGTTCTCCACCACGCTCTTTTCAGTGTGTCATAGACAATGCTTTTACTGTACCATTTTATTTATTTCTGTAAAGAGTGAGATCGTGTTTAAATGCAACTTTTATAATACAGAAAAATATTTGAAAACAGACGGGTGGTGTATTTAATATTTACCATTACAATGCCGATGAAGTGGGGGAGATTTTTAAACAGTGCAATGGTCATTTTAAGACAGATGTGTGCATGTCAGATTCAGTATGAACAGTTGTGAGTGATTGTAGCATAGCTCGTTGGAGGTACATGAGCCAACGGGAAGAGAGACTCTCAGAACATAGCTCCCTACTGTATATAAGGTAGTGGAAATTACCACAAGATTACCATATATAGCTCTCTGTCGTAAATAAGTCAGTGAGATCGCCCATGGTGGCACACTATCACTGAAAAATGTGGTTTTCCTAAAATGTAGGTCTGAGGTCTCTCTAGTGATTACACGAAAAATCTAAGCAAAGATAAGGGATTTTGGACATTGGGGCCACAAATAAAACAAGGGAATTATGCTCACCAAAATACCACCAACCGCGCCTACCACCCACGCATACCAAATATGCATGCCTGGGTGCTGAAATAATGCATGTTCACTGTATTATTGTTGTACATGGCCCAATCTGAATACAAGGAGTGATTGTTGCTAAGTTATATTTCGGCGGTAAGAAAATACCGTCAGGCCCCAAATCTCCACAAAATACCCTACAGTCTTTTCTGCTTTAGTTAAGTATGCTGTGACATATCGTGCAACTGCAGTAGAATTGTCTGCAATGTACTGCACATCTATGTTTGCATTCCATAAGTGGGCAATGATTGCATTATAATCATTGATATATTTTTCTTTTTCTTTTCTTGTTATGTAATATGTATTTTTAGGTGACTTACCTTTAATACTATGTCTAACTGAAGACATGAGGTTGTTCACTTGACCTGTATTTGTAACTGGTCTAGGGAAACCAATTCGGCATTTGGTGTAGTATTTCCCTTTGTTTTTGTATTTGCGACGACAATATTTTCCACATTTGTGTCTTTGTAATTGTAAAATGTGTGCATGAAGATCACTATTTGTGGCTGTCTTGACCAAATTTAGGAGCATCTTTAATCCATAAAAGCATGTGGATATGTGGTGCTCCTCTGGCTTGGTATTCTTTTCTCCAAAAGAAGTATGCACTTCTCCAAGGGGAGGAACAGTTTTATTACAAATAAAAAAATGTAGCATAGCAATGAAGCGATAGTGAAAATATCTTGAAACATTAACAGGATCCAAAGAACAAAATTCTCCAGGTGTTAGTATATCTATGTTTGTTTTGTTTTTATTTTATATGCGTAGGAAATCATGTAAATCTTCCCATGCATATTCTGCACAACTTAATGTAACAAATCAAGTCGGTGGGCCAAGGTTTCTGATCATACAACGTACATCTCCATGACGTCGAAACCAGTATTCGTTAGTACCACACATATTTGCTAATAGATTTGTAATATTTGATTGTAAAACCTCATCCTTTTGTTGCACTTTTTCTAATAATTGTGTAGCTGTCATATTTTGAAAGTGTGATCCTGATTTTAATATGTGTGCAACTCCGTAACATAAAGTTACTAGTTCACTTTCAAAGAGTAGGTGGAATATGTATTCCACATTTTGTCTAAATCTGGGAATATTCAGAATACATCCGTAATGAGCGGTATTCTGAAGCTGATATTTGAATAGGTCTATCATCATACCTTCCTCCTTTGCCAGTAGGAAAGAGTCGAGGAAAAGCACGTGCTTCTATACTTTTTTCCCATATGCTGATTGGCGATCCTTTTGTTTGACGCATTTGGAAAGTTTCCAGTACATCTTCTACGGTATCATTACAGTGCAAAGGATGAATTGTATAATAGTCTAAAGTATTTGATATTGTAGCAGGATCTATTAGCTCAAATTGACCAGCTTCTTCTGTTTCTTGAATTATTTCAGTTGTATCTTTCAAGTTTTCTTCAATATTAATTTCTTTGTAATATTCATTATTCTCTTTAAGATATTGGAAGGCTTGTCTAACTTTATATAAATCTACCAGCTGTTGCCATTTTTTCTGTCTTTTGTAGGTACTCCATTTACTAAGATAATTAAAGATTGCTGCATTGTACGTTGCACTCCTAGAGTATGCACATTTTCTTTTAGATCTAATGGTAAATAAACTGCTTTTCCACGAATGCCTTTTACCAATTCAGAGGGAGGTAATTTTGCTGTTTTTGGATGAAGGAGTATTATTGCTTGAAATGGGTGTACTGTTTGAATTATGATGCTCTCATATCAATTAAGTTGTTGAAGGGATTTTGGTACTGGGTATAATTCCAAATTATTTGTGATAGCACGTGAAGGAGTTTGGCTGTTGTCAAGTTTTGTAGTGCAGTAACTGCAAAGTATTAAGGGCTCAGTTATTTCGTATTTGTTTTCTGCTACAAGGTAGAGAGCGAATTCAAACCATTTAGAATCTTCATTGTCTTCTATTTTGTATGATAGGTCTACAGTTTTTGTGTTACTTTCATAAAAAGTTCTACGGCAACATACATGGTTTGGTACTTCAGCTGATGTACTTTTAAATTTTAGTATTTCTTTTTTGTATGTGTTTAGCAAAAGGTTGCCATATGTAGAATTGTTGCTTAATTGGTTTAAAGCTATTTCATTCTTTAAATGGCTTTCACTTCCAAAATATTTTTTCTGGATAAAGTGAATTTCTTCAAGTAGGTCTTTTGCTGTACCATGTAGAAGGATGTTATTTAACTTTGCTAGTGCTAAAGCAGGACTTTTAGCATAGTACAGTTTATAGACTAGATTTCTTATAGTTGAATGATGTGTTGATATCCTTTTGATATCATGGAAAGTGGTTTTACAAGTAGGTCCTGTAATGCAGGCCAATGAATGTCCTTGTAGTCCTGTGTACTTGCGCACTGGACAGGTATCCATATTTTGCAGTAATTTCATTTTGATTTTGTCTTTGCTTTTTACATATTTATTGAGGAATTGGCGTAAAGATTTGAAACATTGTTTGGGAATGTCACACATTGACGTGCATGGCCATTTGTACACTAGACGTTCTGATTCAGTTAAATGGAGGGGTAATTCTAAGTTTTCAGGGCATATTTTTGTAAGGAGTACTTCTTGTTCCATTATGGTATTATTCACTTTTTCATAACCTCTACCACTGCTATGTATGGCAATTGTATTTGTTTGCTTTTGTTTGTACGCTTCATCATTAAAATATGGTTCTGTTCTCGTAGTGTGATTCCATTCACCTCTGCAGATACTTAAGAAGTTCTTTCTGATGACATTTTGCTTATTGAGAAGTCTTTTTTGTAATTTAGTTATTAGTTTTGTTAGTGGTTTCATTTTGTTTAACCATAAAATAAATAACTTTCTTTTCAGAAGAATTGCACTGTCCATCGACGCTTCTAAGATCAATTTCCTACGATAGGTTTTAAGCATTGAGCCTGATTTCTCTCCTGTTTTTATAAGATTTTGAAGGACTTTGTGACAGTAAATTTTGGCTAAAATATCTTTCTTGGTAAGCTTACTTTGCAATATATTAAAATTTGAAGAAGTAGTTTTATCTGTAGTGATAGCTGATTTTCTGTTAATTGTTTTTTGGTTTGTTTTACATTTTGATAGAGGAGACAAAGTTTTTGTACTTGAAACTTCTTGTGTTTCACTAAATGACTGTATTAGCTGTTTTGATTCAACTTTTTTTACAAATTCTGGTAGAGAGAGATGGATGCTTATGTTGGACACTTTTTATTTTCATTTGCTCTACTTTTGCGTTGCTTTCTACAGACTTGACCTTTGGTAGGCATTCTTTAGGGTCTGTTGAAAAAAATAAAGAAGATATGGGTTGGGGTGTTCTGGAATGTATGTGTGCTGTGTGCATGAGTGTTTGAGTAAGATGATAAAGATGTATGTAATGGTTTTTGATTGTGCATTGGGAACTACAACTAGCAGGGATAGTTGTTCTTGAATTTATGTGTTACTAAACTGGGGTTCAGATGACATAAAAAAAAGTAAGCTAGTGGTGTGGAAAAGTACAAATAGTAAATCTAATGTATACAATTAAAACAGTTGTTTGTTCTATAATATGAAAATTGTAACGGTTCAGTTGGGTAATTTGTGTGTCCAAAAATAGGAATTTGTGGGCCTTTCTGGCTGTAAATCGCTGTTTAAGACATGGAGATTTTTGGACAAAATGGTACACAATCTCTATTTTTAGGCACCAAAATAGCTTGTATTAACGTTATAGTATGTTTGATTAATAATACAAATATTATGGTGATATTCTACTTACTTTTTTTCTTAAATTAACAGGTAACTTCTTAGTTCTTCTTTGTTCTTCGAATTTGGCTGCTTCTTTTCAGGAGACTGGTCTTCACTGCAATTTAAAAGCTTCAAATTAGTAACTTTGTTTGTATATAGCGCTGTTTTCAATTTAGATATTGATTTTTTTAATTGAAATCCTCAGTGCCTTCTTTAAAACCATTAAACTAATTTATTTACATAAGATGCATTGCAACAGTTCAGTACATGTGATATGTTCTTAATGAACAAATTTTATTGAATGACTAACTGTAGCAAAAAAAATATCTTTACTATTTCTTGTGAAATTTATAATATATCAGTGAATACCACTATTTCTGTAAGTAAGCTGTTCTAGGTAATAGCACCTCATTGTCATGTCTAAATTAAAGTAATTAAGTAAATAAATAAATAAAAACAAAAAAATATGAAATTGTATAAGTATTTTTTTAAAGATGTAAACATAGATTGTGCTTGCATGCAATTTTGTTTGAATATATGTAGTCTATATATTTCATTTAAAAAATGTTAGTTTAACATGATTTGAGTGTGTGTGTATAAAGAAAGTAAATAGTATAAAGGTTTATAAGTGATAGTTGATTTTAGGAAATTGAAAAAAATACAGTAAATTCATTTTACAGATTACACAAGCTAAAAGTCTGTTTGAAAATGTGTTCATCTACTGTACAGAAAATATGCATACCTGAAGTTTGTGTTCATGCATATGGATATGCATGGAGCTGCAAGTAGAAATCTTGGAGACTTGTACAGTATTTCTGGTAGATGGTGCTTGCCAATGATATGACACTTGTACTCAGAGAGATTCACAGTACATTTGCAGTGCTGATCTATGATGATGCAGTTAGATCTAGAGGTATTGAATGTGATTGGTGCATGGTCATGTGATTTTTTAGCTACATCCAATGAGGGAATGGCAGAGAGAGTGAAGTGGAAATGGTAGAAGGGCTGTTCATGTTACAATATGTCCGCGGACATGGCGGTAGTTCACGGACATCAGGAGTTACATCCAGGGATTTTTGAGTTCAGAAGTCATGCAAATGAGAATAAGCACTGAAAGGGATTGGTCAGGAAAGTTTAGTGGGTGTGTTGTGCCAGGAGAGAGTTTGTCAGATACTCTTTTTGCTGAGAGAACAAAAGATAGCTATGGCTGTGTGTTTCAGAAAACATATTGTTTGGATTTTGGGAGATTCGTGGATACATTGGTTGAAGGTGCATGCAGAAAGCTGTGGAGTAGCTGTAGATCTTGGATTCCCACATGTGGAAGTACACTGGCATGGAGTACGTGGAATGAAGTGGTTAGACTTGTTACCTCTCTGTGCTACTTTGGAGACAGAGCAACATCCAGACATAATTGTAATTCATTGTGGAGGGAACAGTTTAGGACATGTGACTGGAATTTTTTTTGTAATTTGCTATGAAAGAAGGACTTGGGAAGGTTATGGACATGTTTCCTAATTCTCAAGTGATATTTTCACAGATTGCGCAGAGACAAATGTGGCTTCATTCTTCTTCATTTGGTCCACAGATGGAAAAAGCAAGGCGCAATGTTAATAAGGCTGTTTGTGCCTTTCTAAGAGATTTTGGCATGTCCTCTTTTCACAATAAAAATATTATGTTTCGTAGTACATACGTTTTTCGCAGAGATGGAGTCCATCTTACTTATGCTGGCAATCAGATTTTTCTGAGAAATGTACAAAATGCATTGCGTCCTTTTGTGGAATTACAGCTATCCATTTTTCAGTAGGTTTTCACTATTTCAAGCTTTTCAAAAACAAAACAACATCATCAAAAGGCTCTTTTCAGAGCCACCTCTTCCTCCCAGATAAAAGTGTAATGATTTTGATAGGGCAGCACCCCAAAATTTTAGTTGTTTGCGAACTGTCTGCGGACTGCTAAAAAAAATGCATAGGGCCCTGCACCATTTATTGTCACTTCTATTTTTAGACTGTGAAAGGCAGCTCTGAAAATAGCCTTTTTTTGGGGGGGGGGGATTTTTGTTGTTTTATATATTTTTTGTTTTTTTACACACAACACACTAGGAGACGAGGGGAAAGGAGGGTAATGGGGGGACACCAACCATGGGGATAAGAAAGGGTGGATGGAGAGAGGAAGATGTAGGGTGGGCCTTACTACGGTAGTGGGCAGGTCTTCTCGTGTTCTGAGACCAGAGTCTCAAAAGCACTTTGAAATCTCTCCCGCCTGCAGAGTACTGCATCGCAGTATATACACAAAACTGTGACCCTCAAAAGGTAAGTGTCATCAGCATTGTGAATTGCCTGTGAGGCAGCTGGAGGGATGCGCTCTCTCACAGGAGTGTCTCTTGTGGTGAGAGGAGCAGAAACAGAGGATGAAGTAGAGGAACTCCACCTACTACGCTCCTCGCAAGGTACAACCTTGTGAACGGCTGCACCGTGGAACGACGTAAGGTGTCACTTCATAGTAGTCGTACCAAAGCTGTACGAACCAAGCTTCCCGCGACTCAGCACCATTTTGCACTGGTTGCAGGTAACTTTGTTCGCACGCGCCTTGGATACATTACCATGAATAGTAAATAACCGCCACCCCAAGATTCACGGCGAGTGCTGGTAGTAGGGACTTCCACTAGCTCATCCTCATCATTCCCTTCATCCTCCTCTACATCCTCACACCTGTTCCCCTCTTCAGACCTTTGTATTGAGGTGGTGGTGGTGAAGGGGGTGGGGGTGTTGCTGAGGCAGATGTAGCATCAGGTGGCAGTAGAGGAGCCATGGATGCCATCAGGTTTCAGAAAAAAATTTGGAAAAGTGGCAGCAAAACACACCGTGTTCTGTAAGGTAGCCAGAAACACAATGAGGATGAGCTCTGGGGTGTGGCCTTTTATAGGGGTGCTGGTGCACGGTTCGTGGACACCTGCGCTGTCCGCGGACAGAGCAAACACCCCAAAAGGGCTCAAAATTTCTAAAAAGTATGTGGAAAGTCAGGGTTATTGTCTAGGGCATGTGCTATGATGCATTTTTAGTATAAAATACTGTGAATTGCCCAAAAAAAGGTGTTTTTTAAATGTTTGGGGACCCGGACAGTGTCCGCAATTCAGGACACACGCTCAGCATGGTGCGGTCACATGATGGCATCGCGAACATGTCCGCGAAGGGAACAGATGTCCACAGGACATCAAATGTACGGGAACGGTTGTGCGCATGCGCACGGGTGTTCTATGAACAGTGTTCGGGTCCTAAAATTAATTAAAAGAGCGACACAAGCGACACGAACAGTAACAGACAGACGCAATGTTTGGAGAATTTATGGGTGTGGTGCAAATGTGCGTAGATGTTCTTTAGGCAGTATGGACAGGTATAGTGTCCTTAGAACACCTACATTTTGGTTAATTGGACATCCTGGACACCGAGTGTGTTTTTAGAACAGTTTCAACTTGCCTGCAAACAATAGGTACAGGTATAGTGTCCCTAGGAAACATCCATTTTGGTTAATTGCGGACATCCCGGACACCGAATGTGTTCTTAGAACAGTTTGAACTTGCCTGCGAACAATACGGACAGGTATAGTGTCCTTAGGACACCTCCATTTTGGTTAATTGCGGACATTTCGGACACCGAGTGTGTTCTTAAAACAGTTTCAACTTGCCTGCGAACAATACTGACAGGTATAGATAGTGTCCTTAGGACACCTCCATTTTGGTTAATTGCGGACATTTCGGACACCGAGTGTGTTCTTAAAACAGTTTCAACTTGCCTGCGAACAATACGGACAGGTATAGATAGTGTCCTTAGGACACCTCCATTTTGGTTAATTGCGGACAACCCGGACACCTTGTGTGTTCTTAGAACAGTTTCAACTTGCCTGTGAACAATACGGACAGGTATAGTGTCCATAGGACACCTCCATTTTGGTTAATTACGGACATCCCGGACACTGAGTGTGTTCTTAGAACAGTTTCAATTTGCCTGCAAACAATAGGAACAGGTATAGTGTCCTTAGGACACCTCCATTTTGGTTAATTACGGACATCCCGGACACTGAGTGTGTTCTTAGAACAGTTTCAACTTGCCTGCAAACAATAGGAACAGGTATAGTGTCCTTAGGACACCTCCATTTTGGTTAATTACGGACATCCCGGACACCTTGTGTGTTCTTAGAACAGTTTCAACTTGCCTGTGAACAATACGGACAGGTATAGTGTCCGTAGGACACGTCCATTTTGGTTCATTACGGACATCCCGGACACTGAGTGTGTTCTTAGAACAGTTTCAACTTGCCTGCAAACAATAGGAACAGGTATAGTGTCCTTAGGACACCTCCATTTTGGTTAATTGCGGACATCCCAGACACCAATTGTGTTCTAAGAACAGTTTCAACTTGCCTGCGAACAATATGGACAGGTATAGTGTCCTTAGGACACCTCCATTTTGGTTAATTGCGGACATCCCGGACACCGAGTGTGTTCTTAGAACAGTTTCAACTTGCCTGCGTACATTACGGACAGGTATAGTGTCCTTAGGGCACCTCCATTTTGGTTAATTGTGTTCATCCCGGACACCTTTTGTGTTCTTAGAACAGTTTCAACTTGCCTGCGAACAGTACGTACAGGTATAGTGTCCTTAGGACGCCCCCATTTTCGTTTGATTACGGACATCCCAGACACCCGCGCTGTCCATGGACAACTCAACTGTCTTTAAAAAAAAAAAAACACAAACAAGAACTGAATTAGGATACATATAATATTTTTGCTTTATTATATATAGATGTAAAATTTATGAAAGAGAAGGGGAAGCAGAAACTGAGACAAGCACAGGAGAATTGGGGGTTTCAAGAGGATTAATAGGAGGAGATGAAGGGATGGAAGTCTCATCAAAACGTTTTTCTTCGTGGAGAGGGTTTGGGGATAATTGACTGGGATGTGGAGAGGGGGGACAGGTACATGTGGGACAATGGTATCTAATTGTTTCTTTTATGTGGTCCTCCACAAAGTTTTTCAAATTGTTGAAATTTGCCATGAGCATGTCAATTTTAACTTCCATGCGCTGGAGAGTCTTATCCAATATATATTTTGGTGTACTATTTTCAATTTTTGTATGGTCTGTAAAAAAAATAGATATACATGTTAAGTGCAGATAAAATAATGCCTATTAATTGGCTTATATAGAGAAGTGTCTACCATTAGGGTCACTATCTTCAGACATTTCCTCACGTGGGAAATTCTCCTCAAGACACTCCAAAGTACTGGACATTTCTGTGAGAAAAGAAAAATAGATCACTTTTATTGTATCAAAAACAGAAATTTTAGAAATATATAAGAAAAATGAAGTACACTTATTAGCTTCTGGTAAGTTGTATTCTTACTGGTTTGTAGCTCTGCTGTTGCTCCTAGTTGTGCAGTTTCTGTGAGGTAATTATGTTGGAAGCCTATCTTTCCTCTTTTGGTATATTCCATTTTAGTACATATGGTATTTAAATGGATGGTTGATGTGTTACATATATAGGTTACACTTCTTATTTATTACTATATATAATGTGTTTGTGTGCTGGTTTTTAAGCTTGTGCAGTGTACATATGGCATGATATAACAATTTAAGATACCCCCTGAGTTTTTGGGTAGTGTTGCTGTTGTCAGCGACTGTCCGCGGACATACGCAGAGTCCCAGACATCAAAATCACTAGCTGGGGGTTCAGTATGTTCTATGTTACATGTATATAAAGTCAGGGATATTATGGTTAAGTTGTGCTACTAAAAACCTATGAAATTCAGTAAAACAACTTTTTTAATGGGACGTTATGGTTAAGTTGCGCTAATAAAAACCTATGAAATTCAATGAAAACATTTTGTTAAAGGGATGTTATGGTTAAGTTGCGCTACTAAAAACCTATGAAATTCAGTAAAAAAACTTTGTTAAAGGGACGTTATGGCTCCAAGTAAAACCGAAAAACCCCTGAAATTTGCCAGTTATGGTTAGCTAAGCAACCATAACTTGCGCCACCACCGTGCACTGCTAAGACTAACACCCGGGACATCAAAGATGACATCACAAATGTCATTGATGACATCACTGATGACATCACATGTCTGGCTCCTCCTTGTTTTCCTTTACTGACATATCTAGGCCACATGGGTTTCTTCAGTATGAAATGGAGTTCTCCTGTGGCGTAAGGCCCGGGCTTGTACTGGGGCTTTACCGTCTGGTCGATGTGAAGTTTTATAAGTTTTCCTTTCAAACATCCGATGCCATTGAGGATACCTGGGTGCTTCTCTTTGTGACGTCTGTTGAGTCTGTGACTTTTCAGATTAACTGGATCAGTCCTAGGTCTTCCGCTGCATCCCCACTGAGTTGGCATTGCCAGTATTCAAACCTGCAACCTGCAGATTACACACAGATAACAGCAATGGGCATTCAACCCACTGAGCTACCTTACCAGCATACAACCTCACCAAATATTTATTACTGAATGACAAATTAAGTTATTCTGTAACTCTCCCGCATCTTTTTCTTTCAGCCTTACATTGTGCTATGCATGAGGCTCATGGAATATACATTGTCCTGGAAGAATCATGACAAAAGGTGCTTCACTCTTTCAAGGAGGACACCCTCTATTGCGACAAAATGACTTCTGATTTGCAGGAGTACAAGAATGAATAGTGACTAAACTGCCTTCTCAGACCTCACACTACAACAAACCAACAGTGATCCCAATCATAAAGGTGAATCAGGCAGAGATGTAATTCCTTCACCTTTTGTGTTAAAGTGGGCCGAGGGCAGCCTATGCTCTTAAGACGATTGTGAATATGATGCAGAAGCCAACGAAACAGCAGCAGTGAAAGGCTTCAAAATAAAGGATTGTCCAATCAATGTTCTATACAAAAATATAAGTTTTAAGTAAAAAACTAGCAAAATCCAACCACTGTGGCAAGAACATGGACAGCAAATGCAGAACATGGACATAAAGGCACTCAGGCACCCTTGGTCACTAAGGAACGGTTAAGTAAAATCAATTGCAACAATGTCACTTTAAATGGATATGCATTTTAGAAAAAGTTGCACAACACTGGATTATCCGTTACTAGGGTTCCACAAGTGGACCAAGGGTATCCGGGCCCCTCAAAAGTACCTTAGTCTTTTCTTGGTTGATCAAAAAACCGGAAATGGGGTTGTCAGCGTTGTGCGTGTGGATCAAACCAGTTTCAAATGTGCCTAGTTACAGTTCTTCAAGCAGCGAGTCAGCATTGAGTCAGGTTGGATATGAAGCTCAGTTTGGTTCAATGCAGCATCAGAACGGATCGTTTCGTAGAGTCCTCCAGGTTACGTTTGCCAGTAGAGCTGGTTGGAGATGCTGGGTACTGCTCGGTCAAGTCGACAAGTGACGCACTCGGCCTCATTACACGGATGGCAGTAAGGATTTACCAGTAGCGGTATTTTACTGGTACCAGTAAATCCTTACCGCCTTACTACGAGGTCCCTTTGCGGGTTGGGGAATTTAACGCCTGCTTTTTGCAGGCGTTAAAAACCAACCCGCAAAGGGACCCGGGGAGCTAATAACGGTACCGCAATTTGCGGTACCGTAATTAGCGCCTTCCCCATTCCCATTATGCCCTATGGGGCAAAAATGGGAATGGGGAAGGGCAATAGTGGAAGGGGGAATTACCGCCCCGCCAACCTTGGAATGGGGCGGTAATTCCCCTTTCCGCCAAGGCGGTGCCAGTATTTTACCGGCATGAACCATGGCGCTAATAGCGCCATGGTTCTCCGCCATCCGTGTAATGAGGCCCACTGTTTCTAGCAGTTCGAGTTCAGGTTCGAGTCGGGTCTATGTGGGTATCCTGTTGGCTCAATGTGCTGTTTGAAGAAGCAGCAGTTCAAACACTTCTATAACGGTGAACTTCGTGTTTGACACAAATCTGTTGTGAAATATGCTAGTGCGACAGAGCAGACGCTGTTTTGATGCAGCAAACAGGTTTGAGAAGAGTGTTAAAGACAGCAAAGCGAGTCCTGTATTGTTCACGTGTCAAACATGGTCAACTAAGTCTCAACGACAGTTGAAAGAAGGAGAAAGTAGGGATGCAGCTGATTTTACATCTCTGGAACTGAGAGTCCTAATCCACGGTACAGAGACAAGATGAGTCCTTTTCCTCTTCCCTCCCAGTCAGGGGAGGCTAGTGCCAGCAGGACTCGTTCACCTCCAGTGAGTTGCCTGGGTACCAGTGCAGCTGTCAGAGGGTGCAGGTGTTGGTTAAACAGCAGTCTTCCCATTGCTCCCTTGTGCGGGTTAAGGGGCAGTTATTTCTTCTTTCTTGGAACATGTGTGTTCACCTCTTGCAGAGGTCTTTGATAAGGATTGCTCTCCCAAAAAGGGGACACCAAATTATTACATTCGTAAAAGTCCAAGATGAAGGTTTGTTATGTTCCCCTGAAAAGAAAAGAAAAACAAATAAAATGTGCACTTTCTCTGATCCTGTTTCTGTATTGTTTACCCTGAATAATAATTAAAACAAAAAAGAGACGTTGTTTGTTGTTTACCACTTTTTAGATTGCCCCATCATATTTGTTTTTGTCATTGCTCTGCCTTTTTGTTGTGCTGCTTTGTCATTCTTGTAGTGTCTATGTTTAGTTTTGCAGTACTGCAGTATTGTTTTGTGTTGTTTCTTGTTCTTTCAGTTGTTTCATTGCTTCTGTAGTTGAGAATGCAAAGAAACATGGAAACAGTCACATTTAAAGTAAAAAATCCAGAAAAATACATTGCCTCTTTCATGTCTTGTGTTTCTGACCAGATATAACCACAATGTTGCACTCATGGGATACTCTTGCCATCTTTCCCCCTCCTTCTCATTTCTCCTCTTTCTCTCTGACAACACCTGACAAGGTTTCTAGACAAATCAGATCTATGAAAGTGTTGTCCAACCAGATGCTCCCTGGCTACTCCAGAACCATCAATGACCATATTCACACCCTCGCTCCAGCCTTGGATGATTTCTGTAATCACTCTTTCACCACTGCAACTTTCCCCTCTCCCCTTAAGCAGTCCCTTGTGCACCTCCTCCTCAGCAATCGGTCTGATGAACCTACCTGGCTGGCAAAGTATTGCCCAATCTCCATCAGCATTTTCCTGGACAAACTCTTGGAAAAGCTGACCATCTCCCAACTTACTCTCCACATTGAATCTGTTGGTTGCCTCCATGACATCAGTCTGGCTTCAGAGCTGCTTGGGGCAGGGAAACTGCTCTCCTGAACACCTGTGAAGATCTGATCTCTAACGTTGATTCAAGCATTCCTTCTGTTTTCATCCTCCAAGATCTTTCCTCTGCTTTCGTCACGGTCAACTACATCATCCTGATCAATTGACTCCTTGAGAACCTGGCCATCACGGATCAGGCCCTAGAGTGGCTGACTGACTTCCTCTTGGACTGCCCCTTTCAGGTCCAACTTGGTATCTTTCTCTCTGCCACCTCTCTCTACCTGTGGCATTCCCCAGGGCTCCATCCTCTTCCCCCTGGTTTTTCAACATCTACTTGGCCCCTTTGGCTCACCTGATCTCTACCTTTTCCTCTAACTTTTAATATTATGCAGATGACACTCAGCTTTCCTTCAGGCTCCCCTCAGCCTCCTCTCCCCTCACACTCATTCCTGACTGTTTATCCCTGATTCAGGATTGGTGTGTCTCCAACAATCTCTGCCTTAATGCCAGCAAGACAGAGATCCTTCTCATTGGGACCCCAGCCCCTGCTTTCCCTCTCTCACTCTGGCCTCCCGCATTGGGCCTTCTTCCTTCACCTTCCTGCGAGGCAAAAAACCTTGGTGTCATCTACAACTCCACTCTGTCTTTCTCTACTCACATCTCGGACGCTGCCAAGAAGTACACTACCAGCTGCACCTCCTCAAAGGGACTACTCTCTTTCTCACTTTCACCCAGAAGCTCTCTGTCTCAAGAGCCCTGTTTTTCTCTAGAATGGACTACTGCAACAGCCTCTTTTTTCAATGTGCATTCCACTCCTCTCCACCCTCTTCAACTAATCTAGAACAGGACTGCAAGACTTATCCTTGGCCTCAAGACCAGGGATGGTATTTCTCCAGTGGCTCCTGGTGGCTGCAAGGATCAAGCGCAAGAATCCTTTGTATCGTCCACAATGTATTCTGGGGCCAGGGACCACACTACATCCACCTCTGTCTTCCAAAATACTTTCCTTCTCAAGCACTTCGCTCAGCTACCTCCAACTCTCTAAGGGTTAGATGCTTTTCCAAGCAGAGAGCGGGGGATAGATCTCTCACTTCTGCAGGTGTCTACTTCTAGAATGGCCTCCCTGTCCCTCTCATACTTGAGCCAGAGCACCTGAAGGTCTGGAGGCAGCTCAAAGCGTTGCTCTTCTCCTCTGATTTCTCTTTCCCTCCCTTGCTGACCTACCTGTTAGCTGTACCAAATTGTTGCTTGGCTACCCTCATATTTTCGCTGGGTATCAGACTCTTTCTTGATTAGTCAACCTTAAACTGCTTACGGGCCTACCGGGCACTTAGGGGCTGTAACTGTAACCATAGAGTCCCTTGTTCTCCTTGCATTGCCAAGAGCTGTGCTGTCCTGGGTGTGCTTACTCATAGCATGTTTGCCCTGTTTTCTCCTCCTCTTTCCCTTACAAATCATACCCTCCCTTTGCTCTTGCACTTCTTACTCTCATACCTGCACAATCTGAATGACACAAGGCCTAGTAAGATTGTTTGTCTTGTCCTCCATCTTTCTTCTCTCCCTTGTTTTGTCATGCCTAGAAACACTTGTGTACAGGTGCATTCTAAATTACTTATAATATCATATCACATCATATGAGTAATTACCTGCTCCCATAAGAGACAGTACCCCAAAATTGTATAGAGCTTCACACATACCAGGAAAACCCATGTGAACCCACCCAAACAATTTGGAATTGTCAGCACAAAATGATGAAAACTCCAGTGTAAAAACATCCTCTGTTTTTATGGAGAATTGTGCCTTCCACCGTGCAACACTGAGATTGATAGCAATACACAGACCTGAAGTTTTGGTGAGATACAGAGCAGAAGTCCATCTCAAAAGTTGCTGCTTCATTCCCTAAAAATCTTGGATGTATACAGCCAAAAAATACCAAGGCCCAACTGTGTCAGAAATGTAATCAAACAAGCAAGAGAACATGGCCTGTGGTACTTGAAATTAATTTGCAAGTTATACAAGTCCATAGCCCTCCCCTGTGCCCCTGAGAAGTATCCTACATGGGACTACATGCGTCATCAAAGGTCTACGCAGATAAGACCACCTCACCCATGCCCACATCGACCTTCACTGGCTCCAACTTCAAACACAACTCACCTCGAAGTCTTGCTGCTTCATCTATAAGGCAGTCGCCCTCAAGTCACCCAACTACCTTACGGAGAAACTCAGCATATCTGGTGGACAGTGAACCACCATAAACCAAGACATGTGCAGACATGAAATATGCTGCTGTAAAAATTAAAGTACCAGAAATCAAGCCTTCTCGCCCTATGCCCCAAAACTATGGAACCTCCTCCCCGTCAGCATCAGACTCGACCCCCATGCTCCTACAATTCAGAAAAGTTCTCAAGATCCACGTCTTAAAGGAATCTATCCTCCTCGAAACCTAGGCGATCATGTTGCCACTTTTGCCACCTGTCTTGCTAGACTCCGCCAGCCACACTCCTTCCTTCCACCCAGTATAGCTGTACTCCTCCTCTGTGCCCCTCTGTATCCTACCCCCTGTGTATATCTGTTCTGTTGTTACCTTTGAGAAATGTTCCGTTATGCATCTGTAATGTGGTATACCTATGTAAAGCCCTCTGTTGCCTCTCTAATCTAGGTTCACACTGAATAAATACAATAAGAATAAGAATAAAACAAGTCAAGTGAATTATTCTGTAATTTCATGGGATGTGTTTTGATTGGAATGCCTACGTAACTTCTCTGTTGTACGTCAAGAGAATCTAGATGAACCAACACTTGTAATGTAGCAATGTATTTCAGGGAACACTAATGAGGACAATATTGTATTGCATTTTCTAACAATGGTCAGATTATTGTACACATATTATAGTAACTTGGTAGATTTTAAACATTGCATTATAGTGTAGTGTAGAAAATCAATGTGTTTGTATCAGTTTGGATAATACTTGTTTTCATCTCAGCCCTTTAGTGAACTGGCAACAAAATTGACCAGAGTTTCAACCCAGAAAAAACAACCCCCTCCCCTGGAGAGTTTATATCAAGAAGGTATTCTTTAATACACATTTTTTAAATTCCACCAACAGAAATTCACAGGGTGAGCAGAGATAAGATTCTAAAGTGACCGGATGGTCAAAGCTCTATTAGTTTTATTGCTGAGCCCTCAAGGAAAATTCTTGTACTAAATTGAAACCTTTTGAACTCTGCTTCAACATTAATCCTTCCAAATGGTTGACCTAAATGATGGATACAAAGAAGACCTGCCAATCATTTACTAATGGCTCCACAGAAAGACATCTGAAGAGTTATTGTATGTCTTATCATTGAAAGCATGAGGTTCTATAATTCAAAGAAAATTAATTTGAAATCACTTATTTGAAATTAGCACAGAATTGCACTTTAAACAGCTTTCACTTTAGTTTTGAAACAGTATGATGTAGGAACAAGAGAACACATGTTTTGTGATGGTGAGGGTTCCATGTATCAATATCCCGCAAAAATATTGCAATACAAAAATATCGCCATATTTCTGTGGCAATATTGAGCTATGGACCCTGCGGGGGACATTTCCGCAACCCCTGCATTATTTTTAAATGTGCGGGGGACACCCTCGCAATCTCGGCTCCCACAAAATATCCCCCCAAAAATATTGCCTAGAGCGAGACAACGACCAAATATATGCCATTATTTTTGGTGGTGATGATATGTAGGGAGACCATGGTGAGATAGTTGTTTATTAATAATAAAACAATGATTTCAATGACTTTATGCCACACATTCATGCCACATATTTAGATATGAATGTGGGCTGAGGAATTATACAAATCCATATGACATCAACGTGGCATGTTACTACGAGAAAATATACAATGGATGGTGAATTCAAAGGTATTAGGAGTACATTATCCCCCCTTTATTTTCTGGTCACATGTATAGAAATTATGATTAGCCAATGAAAAGTTGGCAGTGTATTCTAGATGAGTTTCTGACTATTGAGCAAGCCAATGGAAAGGGTTGACCAATCAAAAAGTGTGACATAAGAGTGGGAATATTTGCACATTATAAAAAGCAGGAACACACATGGAATAGAGTTCTGATTCTGAAATTAATTAAAAGCTGCAGGGAAGGCAAAAACCTGTTCCACAGAGAAGAGTTCTGAATTGTGATCATACTAGATGTCCAACACTTGTCCTTGAGAGAGTCTGTAGCAACTTAAACCTAAGGCAGAAGGGCTTTCCTAAAAAATTAGAAGGGACCAGGAGAGGGCTGCTAACTGAGAATTCCCTGAAAACAGAGGTTTCTGCTGGCTTCATGCTTTAAATAATGACTCAAAGTGAGCATAAAACTCTGCAAATTTAATTAGGTAAACACCTTTAAATCAGTGCCCTGCTAAAATTGTGGGGTGCAAGGGAATTATGGTGAACATTGTCACTAGGGTCGCTCACTCCAAATTGAAAATCTTGGTATTTGTGCATGAAATGCAACAGTGCTTCCATTATATTTAAAGCCCAGTGAGATGTGGCTGTTTGCAGAAAACATAGCATTTACTGGGCACCGAGTACATGGGCTGACACATTCTTATTCGCAGAATGAGAATAAGATACTGTAGTTTGCTAGTGTGTGTCACATACTATTTTCACTGTATTAAAGATGAGGGCAATTACATTTAAAGAAGAACACAATCTTTTCTTCTGCTGGGAATGCAATCTAAAATTGATAGTACTTCTATCAATTTTAAGTTCTTTGCATATAAAAATCCAGCTCAAAGGTAACCAAAGTGTTTTCATAGAAGCAGTCAACCTTAGACTGTGGTTTGAAAATGTCCCACACCATAGCCTATTTCAGAATTGCTTGATAATATGTGATTGATGAACACCATAGATAATTTAAACACATTTGGGAATGTGAGGGAGCTAAGTTGTGTCACATGGTGGGTGGGCAGAGTGATGTAAATATGAGTATATGAATGTCATCTTTCTATGCAACATTTCTCTGTTTCAATTCTTGATTTAGATACTAGAGAAAATGGAATGCTTTTAGGCTTGCTAATTATGGAGTGAAGTTTGGTTTTGTACAAGCATAAAGATTTTATCCTCACAGACCAAAAAATGCACCACACAAATTTGTTATGCTTCAACAACATTATCTTTTGGTTATGAACCGCTACAGTATGGTGGTGCCCTTAGGATTACACGTGTTTCAACATTACAAGTGCATTTCTCAAATTAGGGCAATTATGATTGATCCAAAAACAAATTATACTAAATTTCAAGTTTATTAGGTACCATGTCCAAAAATCATTGGGGTTGAATCCCACCTGCAAAGTGTTTGTTCGGTCTCCTCGCATCGGCTCATAATTGCCCTGATTTGAGAAATCCTAAGGGCATCACCGTACTGTAGTGGTTCATAACTGAAAGATAAAGTTGTTGAAGCATAACAAATTTGTGTGGCACATTTTTGGTCTGTGAGGATAAAATCTATAAGCTGTTTCAAATAGAGGTAGGGGTCTATGCCTCTTTTTTTCCTCACAATTTTGCGACACCACAGTATCAAAACTTAAATTTGGGTGCAGGACCAAAGCAAGTTGGTACAACAAAACCCCCAACTGTTTCTACAATTTGTTTTGTTCAAACAATAACTGAGTTTTAATATTCTGGCTGATAAGCTGTATTACTGTCATAGAATGAACTATGATTTAGAGGTGACATTGTAGTATTTAGTATCAGAACTTTTAGACATATTAATAGTTATGTTATGTGACTGAATGTGTGTACTATATTTAGAAAGCTTGTTACAAGCAGGCCAAGTTTATTTAGGTAAATGCTCCCTTATGATGTGTATCAGATCTCTTGTGGTTACTACCCCTCCACTTTATTTGCATGAATATGAACTTGTCTTTTCTTCCAGATTTGTGGGGTAGGATTGTAAACCAAGGAGTGCTATAATCATATATATTATTGGATAGCTCAACTTATACCAAAAGTATCTCTACAGTCCTCTAGGAGTTCTTTGTTTCCCATATATGATTCCAAGGGGAATCTATTCTCATCATCCTGCTCCATAGCATGAAGCACAAGCTACACACAGCTGTTATTTTTCTTTAACTCATGGCACATGTGTTTTTACAGTAACTTAAACACAATGAATGGCTGATATCTCCTCCTGCCTCCCACAATCACTAGTACTTTTTCCAGAGTCCTATAGGTGACACATAATAACAAAATTCACCTGAATGTGCCTCTGAAGGTCATCAAATTTACTCTTAGTCTGGCATTGCGGGTTGTCTTGGGATTCAACAATAATAATTACAAAAGTAGTTAAAAAAAGAGTGTACACAGGCAAGAAGTAATGCAGTTATATTCAGGGCCCACATGCAGCTTGGATAGCTATATTCAAACAGATCACAAACACTGTGTGAAAAGGTGCTGTCAAAGAAACACACCTAAAACTTAATCTTGGCTAACAATCAAGCTAATTTACAATAACATTAGTAACTTTGCAACAGGAAAAAAATCTCCCCACACCAGGCTGACTGGTCCTCGCACATTATGCCCTTATAGAAAAACATAACTTATGTTCTGTAATTGGGTCCACAAATCATCCCACACTGCTCTTTATTATAGTATGCAATGTCACAATTCAATCCCCACTTCCCACATTATAACAATTTATTGAAACATTTGAGATGATTAGCAGAACTTTATTCATCTGCCTGGATCATCTCATCAAAGTTCTCATAACAACCGCTCCCTACCATGGCACTGACAGAACCTTGAATCACGGACATACTGCTACACAAATGTTGCATATTAAGAATTCTTTGACCTTCTTCCCAGGCAAAATGTAATAAGAGGCAGTTGAAACTGCTGTGATTCTTTTGACTCCATCTAAAAATTGTGTTTTGCAAATCATTTTGAATTATACATTTGTTATGCCCTCCGTGCCTGTCAGTGGGAACCATGGGTTCTAATCTATGACCTCGAAAGAATAAGAACTATTG
This sequence comes from Ambystoma mexicanum, assembly GCF_040938575.1. Classification (NCBI taxonomy): domain Eukaryota; kingdom Metazoa; phylum Chordata; class Amphibia; order Caudata; family Ambystomatidae; genus Ambystoma; species Ambystoma mexicanum. The sequence continues at coordinate 553,817,218 of NC_090939.1, forward strand.
TTTGCTTCTTACCATACCAGCCTGGGATCGTGGGTCATGTGATGTGTTACCAGTCACTGCGGCTTTGTTGCAGAGTAATAAAAAGTTAAGACACATTTTCTGCAAAAGCATGCTGCTAGCCTTATTTACAGTGTTTCACCCTACCCCTAAGTTTGGTGATACTTACCTGTGCCCATGCATCAATTTTATATGTAAGTTACTTTTATTTTGGGCTTGACTTGTATAACAATTAAAAAGAGCCCCCGCCCCTTTCACGTTGCTACTCTTGCAATTGATACTCGTGCATCATTTCACCATGCATAACTTAGCATTTTTATTACACTCTGATGGATTCCCTCTCCCAAGACTTACATGATGGCACCTGTGCTGGTCACCCACTGCGAATCACTGAATGAGTCACACAGCATAGGGACACCCTACCCCAAATGTAACTCTGATTCTCAAGTCACTCTCTACCTATCAGGATTTCCTGAGCCTGCCTCCAGTAAAAACCTCCTACCACTGCGAAATCTGCCTAAGACTGAACATTAACTACAACCTCAAGCAACAATTTATACATATAGGTCAAACTCTGCTGAACTTCTTAAAATGTTGAAAAAATATTGATGTGGTAAAATTCCCAAAAATGTGGGTGATTTGAGGTCCTACCAAAAAAGATTTGCCAGGCCTAATGGTGAGGCAGCACATCCTAGTAGTAGTTCTAACTCCAGTATGATCAGCTGTGTAAGTGGTTTTACTTCATACCCACGGCTTTATATGCAACACCTCAATCACCAACATCAGTATGCCAGTAAAATTATGGAGCCATGTTGAAATCTAGCAAGTTACTGCTACTTCAAAATTATTCTGACAAACTGGATTCCATTGTCCAGGGTTACACAGATGAGAAGGGCTTACATGACCCCCCCAGCCCTCACACTTTACAAACCAAAACACAATGCAATAATTAATGTAAAACAGGGGCAATAAAGAGATATACCTCCTTTGCCTTTTGTGGTAATGGATCTGAGGGAAGGCTATATACTTAAGAGGGATGTGAAGGTGAACCAATAGTGGCTTGTACGACACAGTATCATTCTCCAAAATAAAGGGAATGTCCAATGAAGGTTCTATGAAAAATATAAACATTTTAACTAAACAGACCAAAGGAAGGAACAGAGAAGATGTGACATACTGTAGAAAGTGGTACTCTGAGTGTAGTTCCAGGTTGGTAGGTACGATACTACCATCAAAAGGATATTGGGTTAAAAAGAGGAACAATCGTGACATAAACAGTCTCTAGGATCTCAGTGGATGGTGGGGACAGTTCAGTGTCAACAGTACCTGGATTCAGTTCTTGGTGGGATGACACATCAAACCCAGTGTCGAACGATGATGTGAGTTGATCAGGCTCAGTTCGGGCACGTAGGATAGTGGAGGCCCTGGCAGCAAGCTGGCATCGAGTTGGGGTGGTCTCAAGAACGCTTTGCAGTTGGCCAAGCCAAGTCGGTCTTTAGCCACAAGGAGGAGTCGGTGAGTGGTACTGCAGCATTTTGAGTCGGAAGGCGATGGTCGTTGAAGTGATGACCGATGGTCCATAGAGGTGCAATCAATGAGAGAGCAGTTCATTCTCTAGCTGGGTTGAGCTGTGGTTGTAACCCCCCGATGGAGTTGACGAGTAACTCTCTGGTGATTGGGTTTGGGTTTCCAGCATTGAGCAGTTACCTCAGGCCTAGCAGGTGACGCACTTCGCTAGGACATGATACAGTGTCGAGCTGGTTTAGATTCAAACAATATTTTGGCTAGTTGGAGGAACTCAGACAACAGCACCAGCGCCTTCCCTAATGTTCCTGATGCAGGGAACACGGAGGGACCAGTTTTGTGTGATAGAACAGGGAGCTTCAGCTGGTCTTGCCCTCCCATTGCTGTGAGGCGTTTACAAGGACTCGAGGTCAGGATGCTCTCATTCAGGGTAGGCTGCACTAGCTTTAGGAGATGAGTTACAGAGTAGTTGGTCCTGCTCCACAGCCCTTGTCACTCCTGATATGCCCTGGGAGTGCTTAGGGGACAAATCTTACATCTATCTTGGACGGCTCTTTCTTCACCTCAGTTTGAGGGTTTTCAACAGCGCAACACCCAAAGGAAGTCCAATAAGAATATTCAGAATGCCTCTTTGGCCTTAACAGATCTTTGAGGAACTGAGGGATTTCCAGTGAAGGGGTTGGAGACCCCTGATTTTAAAGGCCACATTGTTGGATGATTGGTCTAAAGCTAGCCTGCTTTAGGGGACCAAGCCCTGCTCCTGGCTGGAGTGGACCTCACCCTGTTGGTGTCAGACCCAAAATGCTTTGCTTCATTGGAAGTGGAGAGGGCAGGAAAGCGAAAGAGAGACATCAAGAAACAAGACGGTGGACAGGTTCTTCCAGAAACCAGAGCCCTCCTACAGATCCTACTCCTGTCACCTTCCTACCTTCTGTCAACAAAGGCCCTCAGATTTGCAGCACTCTGGTGTGAGGCCATTCCTCGTCAATGGGTGTGCTCTTTTGATACCTGGGCCCAGGACAGCTGCCTGTTTTGCAGCTATCTATGTTTGAGGGTGTTACTGGCCTGCATAAATGGGATCAAGGAGAGGCTGGTTCCCCTGGGTTTCTGTTCTGCGTTTGGCAGTATTGGCCCATCTGACTAGAATACACATTCCCTTCCAGAGTAGAGGTGATTCACAGGAGCTGACACATGTGCAATATAAATAGGATGTGACGGCAATGATCATAAGTAGTGTCATGCACTATGCCTAACTTCAGGCATAGCTTATTTTTTGAGATTACCATGCCACCAGCAAAGGGTACTCATGAGCATCATAGTTTTGATACAGAGGGCATATTTTAAATGCCGCCCAGTAGAGTGGGCATCTTGTGACTGTTGCGCCTGCTCTGTGCCATGAGCAAAGCAGGTGCTGCAGATCAGGCTACTGAGTCAGAAGGGCACAAGTACACTATACCTTTGACATGGAGTTGTGACAAAGGGGGATCCAATTAGCAGATTACCCCTTTTGAGTAGGTATCCACAACAGCATTTTATGTACTTATACAAATAAACAAAGCCAGTGATTTGCACCCTTGCCAGATGGCAATACCTAACAATAACACAAAAAGAATGCATGAGTTCAGAAATCACAGCTTGATTTTGAACTAGCTACTTACACAATAAAAGCAAAACACTCATTGTCAACTGTGCCATATTCACTAAATATGTGTTATGGCAAGGCCTCATCTCTGCTGTCCATGATAAGCATTGTCACAAATGGAACTGGAAAACACATCTAAACATCTCAATAATCAAATTCCAAATAAAAGCATGGTAGAACTGACTCATACTCTTATAACCTAAAACATTCACCGGTTGAGAAGATTTGGGGAACCTATGCCTGGATGGTAACTTCTTCAGTTGTACTAAGAGTAGACAAACCAGAGGTTACACACCAACATATCAGTCTTGTGACTCTAAATCAGTGCTTGGCAATCTGGTACAGCAATTTGACTAGTCAGCCGAAATCTGGGTGTTTACTTTTTTGCAAACTTGGAGACATTTTACGGAGAATTCTGAAGTATGTTTGAGACGAACCAAGGCAATTATTTGATTTCTGCAAGGGAGGGCAAGCTCTCAGCCCCCAACTCTCAGTGCCTCTTAAAATACCCCACTGCCCTACTGGGGCCCGGCAAACCCATGTAAGGATTTTCCTGCTCTGGAAGTAGAACAAAAAGAGGCAGCATTTTGGAGGAGTGGTGGTTGTGGTTACCTTGAGCAAGCCAAGGAGAACAGGGATGAGGACAACTTAGGCAAGGATTGTTTGTAGAGGGTCTAGAGGCCCTTGAAAAAAAAATAATATCAATACAATGTGTGGGATATAGAACCTTTGGCTCCGTGTCCCAAAATTGACATGGGAAACTTTTGGGGCAGTTCTTTCAGCTTTACTCTGAAGCATGTGAGGCCATACATATCACTTTACAGAGCTATCATATGATTCTTCAAAGCTAAGATCTCCAAATTGTCTTATTGATATTTTGATTCACTTGTTTTTTATTTAAAAAGTTTGCAATTTCAGATTGATTGTGCATCTCACCAATTTCTTTCTTTTTCAGGCCATCTCATTGGTGTCTGCAATCTGCTTCTGAAATTATGATGCAGGGTAGCTATGTATTTTGGATTCAACATCAGATTAAATCACTCAAATTGGCATCTATGTGCTGATGAAATGTGCCTTAGTGCCCTTTGACTTGTCAGTGCCACATAACCCTCCAAGAACATATAGTTAGATATGTTCATATTGTAAGTACAGGAGACACTTCAGAACATAGAGGTTGCTAAGGCGTCAGACAAGGACCTACTTAGATGCCATGAAATTGAGCTGAGCAAATCGAAATCTCCAAAAGAATTGATAATTATTAGAACTCCTCTTGAAAAAAACAAATTAATAAGGAGCTTGTGACATCCATTTTCAGATATCCTAGAGTAAATAAATGCTTCTTGTTTGATAGCCTGCTTGAGAAAATATCCAACCACTTATTTACTTGTGTCCATATCAGATATGTACTCATATTTGATTCTTCAGACAATTATGTTCATGTAGTTGTGAAACTAGAGCTCTGCTGATCAATGAATTGGTGGAACTAAATACATGTTCAGTTTGCAATGAGAACACATTAAGTACCTTTGGCAGCAAGGTGACCACAAACATTGTAGAACAAACAATCCTACTGTGACCTCGAAACAGGTGGATTATTTGATAATGGCTAATGGAAGAAGTAATGCAAGACTCTTACGGATGCAACAAATAAACATGCTAGCCCATAAATTAAAAATCCAATAACATTCTAAAAATGAACAAGTTGTGATGAATTGCCATCTGGCAAGGGTATGAAAGCCCCGGCTTTTCTTTATTTTTATTAGATAATACAAACATGTGGGTAATTTAATCTCTGAATGGGAAATCTGCTAATCATATTCACCCCGCATAATCTACATGCCTTAAGCATAGTGTGTACTTGTGCCTTGCTGCATCAGTATCCAGGTTCACATCACCTGCTCTACCAGTGGTACAGAGCAGGTTCAGAGTCCACAGGTGCCTTCCTGCCAACTGCAGTGACAAGTCTCTGCAGCACAGGGGCGGCTGATTGTGCACATGTGTCTGCCCTGTTGGCCCATTACATCTGTGGAAGTATTATGTGTATTCTTTCAAGACAAGGGCGAGCCTTGTCAACCGACAGGACTAGATTTGGGGGATTACTTCTTTTTGTTCCTCCTTAAAGGTAGTAACACCCTTTCCCCCAAGACAGCCACTCCACAGGACACTGGCCTGGGAGCCGAAAGGCAGAGGCACACCTATTCACAGAGAAAAAGGGGTCTGAGTTACTGGCCTAGCAGCAGCAGTTTACAAGCGCTGGAGGTGGCGCATTAAGTAAAGTGGCTGAGCTAGATAGATGGAATTGCAATAGTTGGTTGTGCTAAGCTCAAGAGAAGCTACTGCAGGAGCATGCATCCTGAATGGAAGAAAAGGTAGTACCTTGCGTAGGACTCTAAGTTTATAGTGCCCCAATTGGCAAACTGATGCAATTTGGGCCTCAAGATACAGAGAAGATGAAAGCTTAACACCTAGATCCCTTACAGATGCCACTGGTGTTGGGACAGAACCAAGAAAGAGAGTCCACAGAGAAAAAATAAATAGTTGGGGGACCCACCGCCAGAACCTCTGCTTGTCCCCATTCAACTTACACCAGTTGTCACTCATCCCGCAATCCACGGCCTCCAGCCAAAAGATTATCTGGGTATCATCAGCATATGAGTAGCACCGGAGGCTGTGTGAGTGGATGAGCTCAACCAGAACCTCTGGCTTGTCCCCATTCAACTTACACCAGTTGTCACTCATCCAGCAATCCACGGCCTCCAGCCAAAAGATTATCTGGGTATCATCAGCATATGAGTAGCACCGGAGGCTGTGTGAGTGCATGAGCTCAACCAGAACCTCTGGCTTGTCCCCATTCAACTTACAACAGTTGTCACTCATCCAACAACCCACGGCCTCCAGGTGTCCAGCCGAAAGATTATCTGGGTATTATCAATGTAAGAGTAGCACCGTAGGCAGTGTGAGTGGATGAGCTCAACCAACCTCATAGCTTCTTATCCCAGAGTAAGTTAACTGTAGCATTTTCATGGCTCTTAATATGTGTCCTGTTGCCTCATGTAGCTTCCTCATGGCTCCTAAACTCATAACCCAAAACACATGCTCTATTTTAGAACCTTCCTTATAATTATGTTTCATTACTATGATTTTCATTCATCTACTGATTTGCGGCTTTCACATGTACCCCTGTCGATTTACTTTCCTAGGGGCTACTATTTCTGAAATGTGTCCTGTATCTATTCTAGAACACAAATATTACACAGGACTGATAATGGTGTTGTTAAAATGCCACTTGTTTATGCATCTGAATCCAGCTTGAATGAACGTTGTCAGAGAGCTTCAGGGGGTGTCGCGTGGTGTCCCGTGCTAATTTAGGTGACTGCTCAGACAGCAAATTTAGCTATGGCTTGTAACAAGGATAAAGTTTGAGGTGAGAGATGAACAGAGATTGTATATAAACATTCCTCCCACTATTTCCTGTGTTAGATTCTTTCCAATTATTACATGACTTGCATACACTTTTACTATGTCTATTGCTACAATAGTATTTGTATGTTATATAAATACATTTGTATATTGGGTTTGTATGAAAAGAGAGTTTCATACTGAATTTAAAGAACAGTCTATGAATGCATATCTTTTTTTGGTAAAACTATATTTTTTATTTCTCATAAATATGTTCAAAGTTTATTTTAAATGACCTGCCGAGTGCACTGTGAGTGATATAATGCTGCTGTGACTCCGCTTGGAGCTTGGATCCGTGATGTCCTATCTGTGCTATTGAGAATCATTGGACTTGTTATGCACCCTGCGACTTGTGCAGTCAACTTATTACTGTTGTGAAAGAGAACTTTAACCCCGCGCTCATACACGAACCATTAATTACTGTTTTGTATTTTTTTCTTTATAGCAGAGAATAAGCCCCTCCCACATTTTGAGGCATTTACACAAGCAAGTTTGCGCATGCACCCGCGTGAGCACCTGTCGAGTGCACCGTGAGTGTTGTTACGATGTTACAGTGGAACAGCTGTGCTCAGTGCGCTTGCATATTATTTATCGCCATTGATTTTTGCTATTGTGCCACCTTGGGCCACTTGACCACGCTATTGTAGTTCTCGCTATTCTTTGGTTTCAGCTGGTGCGTTCATGGCTGCCTACAATCTTAAAACAAGCATGCCCGCGAGAGCGGCTAAGGCTTTCTCCTGAATGGAGCTTGCAATGCCATCTGCTGGATCCAAGTGGGTGACACGACACTCAAGGTGTGTAATGCTAATTCTGCCTACTCTAAACTAAAATGCCCTAAGTCAGCTGGGCCTGATATCAGACACATTTGCCATACAACGAAAAGCAACATTACCTTTGCACCAGTTAAGATTTGTCAGATGGTGTTGGCGGCCCCTCCCACTCTTATGAGGTGTGCTGTCTCATCTCCAATGGTAAACAAAATCCCAAATGAAATTGCAAATATGCCTGTTATGCAGCCACTGTTTGATACTCTTATGTTAGCTTGTGTTAGTCCAGCATCAAATGAGAATGAATTAGATGTGTTTGTCACTCCTGTAGCAACATCACCTATGAGAAAACTAAATTCTTCTATTCATGATCTCCATTTAATAGACTCTTTGGTTATTCGCTACTTTATTCACAAGTAGTGAGCACAGCCCCACCTACTCATTCAAGCACCCGAGTTATCAACTCCTATTCAGCCTTGCCGGATTTAGAGCCCCAAAAACTCTAGTCAGTGAGATAACATTGCTGTGTCCCCCTGTCTTGAATGAGAACATCTTACCGGAGTCATAAGGGAAGACAGGAGGACAGTCTCCAATGAATCTCTCAGCTTCCCCTGTATTATACTCCGAGACAGGGATTAAAATGGTGGCTAACTCTTCCTTTCCATCGAGGTCATCAGCAGCACGCTTTGCTAAGCCTTGCCCTAGGCTTTCTTTTGGGGTGACACACATTTCACATTTACTTTATGATTCTGTTCTTTCCACTATCAATACAAGTATATGTAGTCTGCTAAAATTGCATGGGTATATGGATAAAAAACTTGATGAATTTAACAGGTCCTTAGCATTGTTAACAGCTGAATTTGATTGGGTGGCGAGTGAAGTGATGTCACAGTCAACACATTTTAACTCTTCCCATATGGATATCGTAAATATGTGATTGCAACAGGATCATTTTACGCCTGAGAAAATTGAAGAAGCCTCCCTTGGGAACCGATAAACAAAGTATACGATCACCACATGAGTCAGTGGAGATCATTTTCAATTCTCCAAATATCTTCCCTCACATCACTGACCAAATTCAAGTGATCAGTGAATCACAATCTGTAGAAGAGATAGTCCCTGATCAAGTTTTTTATATTTCCACCCAATGCCTTGTCAGAGAAAAGCATAATCTAAGTTGTCAGGTGAAAAAAAAAGAAATCAGCCCAAATAAAAAGAAAAACAGTAAACCTGAGCACCAAAAGCTTTACTAATGGGCCGACGACTCCAGCAAGATCTCCCCCTCCTAAAAATGTGGACCCAAATATAGCAAATTGACCTATATCTAAGTGCTGGAAGCTTTGCCTGTATTTTTGAAAAAGCAGCCCTGAGCTAGTGAGTGCTGCTAATCCTGGTTCTCCTGGCCCACTGAGTATACTCACTTCACAGAATATTAACCACCAAAACCCAATAGATGAGAGCAGTGAGCAACTAAAAGGGGAAATTATCTCTGGTGCCCTTGTGTCTGCATGCCCTTTTCTAACTTTCAAGTGAGTGATGGCTGTACTCCTACTGCCACCCCTGACTGTGATCTGCGCCTTCTCACCCCTGTCTTGTTTCACCTCTCTCTAACTCTTATTCATTGCATGTTGTGCCTGTTTTGAATTTCAAACATAGCTGTTGTGCTTTCTAACATTCTACACCGCAGACTGCATTGCATTTTCTGCCTTTTTTGAATCTCAAACTTAGGTGTTGTGCACACCAAATAGCATTGCATTTTTTGCACCCCCTGCAGCATCTTGACCGCCTTGGGAATCGAGCCAGAATCTGCATTGCAGTTCCTCCTCTTTCCTTTCAACTGTCCTCTGCCACCCTAATGGCACTTACCATCTCTCCTATCTTCTCCAACTGCAACACTATCACCTACCCTCCCTCTCTCACAAAGTCAGGAAGGAAAAAGCACAAGAAAAACATACGAAGAGCCATTCCTGGCCTGCCCATTCCAGACACCTATGTCAGTCCAACTTCCAGAGAGGTATTCACAGACATCCTTTTCTCTACCTCCTTTCCAGATCTATGAAGTCCTGATCTCATCTCAACTCTCCTCCCTTCCACATCTCCTCCAATTAATGGTGGCTTCTCATCATCATGCTGCTTCATTAATATCTACTAAACGGGCACTATCTGGGTTCAGTGTCCTCAACCCAACCTCCTCTTCTTTGACCGATGCCTCCCTCATTAACTTTCTTCCTCTCCCCTACCACTCTCTCTGTGCCGCCCCTCTGACTGGTGTACCGTGCCCCTGTACCCCACCTCAAAAAACGTCAAAGGAAGAGAACTCCTTCGCTTGGCTACTCTTAACGCCCGCTCAACCAATAAACAATCTTTGGAAATCTGCCTCCTTCTTGAAGATATTGACCTCGGGATTTTCGCTCTTACTGAGACATGGTTCAATGCTAGCTCAGTCACCACTTTCGACTCCCTTCTCCCTGATGGCTTCAATATCATCTACAATCCACAACCTCACTGTGCTGGTGGTGAGGTTGCCTTAATCTTCCCTGAGTGGGTTCCTTCTTCCATCATGCTGACCCAGCTTTACTCATCCTTTGAGAGCCTGGTTTGCAAGCTGGTTGTCTCTCCCTCCTCCTTTCTAACCATTGCTATCATCTACAGGCCTCTCTGTGCTATCATCCTGTTCCTCTCTGAATGGGCTGATTTCAGTTCCTCTCAACTCTCGCCCACTTCCGATCTCCTTCTCATGGGCAATTTCAACATCCAATTGGACTCCCTGTCACATCATGAACTTTCTTCCTTGACCTCTGTTCTTCTCTTTCCGTCCCCATTCTCCGTTCTGGTCCAACTCACTCAGCTGGCCACACTCTAGATGCCCTCATCCATTCTTACCTCTCTGTCTCTCCCCCCTCTGGTTACTCCACTTCTCTCAGACAGACCATTCTCTACTCTCCACTCATCTTGGTCCCCTCGGTCCTATGACCGCACCTCCAAAAGCCCTGACAAACTCATTCATGAACATCCCTCTGATGAAACGAGTATCAGATGCTGCCTTCTCATCCATCTTCACCTTCCCCTGTCCTCCAACCCCAGACTCTACCACTGATGCTGCTCTCAGCAACCTCCATTTGGCCATTACCAATACCCTTGACATTCTTGCCCCAGTAGTAAGGATCCACCTGAAACCTGCCTCCAAACATAACACCTGGTATGACCTGAACTTGCAGCCCTAAAACGCAAGTGCAGAGCTGTGGAAAGGAAGTGTCCAACTTCAGACTCACCCTCTGACAAATTGGCCTGCCACCTGCCCCAAAGGCAATACAGACTCTGCATCTGTGCCAAGAAAAGGGCCCACATCCATATACTGGTATCTGGTGCATCCAACAACATGGTTGAACTCTTTAAAATCTGCAGAGAACTAGCCAACATTTCTGCAGTTTCCTCCTCCCCTCTTTCTTCCTAAGCACTCTGAAATGCACTGACCACACACTTCACTACTCAAACTTTGGACCCCCTGAGCATCATTGTTACCCTCCTTACCAACTCTCCCCCACCCTTGCCTTGCCTCCTATGGCTTCTCACCCTCCTTCTTCCATTCTCTCCTCCTTCTCCCGTCACACCTGAAGAAGTCACCAGAGTTGTCCGTTCCATGAAAGTCGTTTTCAAACAGGTTTCCCCATGTTCCTCTAGAACCATCAACGACAACATTGGCTCTCTTGTCCTGTACTTGCTGATCTCTGCAATCATGCTTTTGACACTGGATCCTTCCCCTCATCCCTCAAGCACTCCCTTGTGCATACCCTCTGAAAAAACCTTCACCAAACCCTACCTGTCCATCCAACTACTGCCCTATTTCTATCACCCCCTTCCTGGGGAAACTGCTGGAGAAGCTGGCCTTCCCACAACTTACCTCACACCCTTCACTTGTTAGTGTTCTCCATGACCCTCAATCTGGATTACGAGCATTCAGAAGCATGGAAATTGCTCTTCTCAACAACTGTGAAGTACTGCTCGAATCTTGGAACTCTAGCTCTCCATCTGTCTTCATCCTACTCAATCTCTCCTCTGCCTTAAAAACAGTCAACCATTCTATCCTCATAAAACGGCTCCAAGATACCCTTGGTATCTCGGAGTGGGCACTGGACTGGTTGACCTCCATCATATTTGACTGTTTGTTCCGAGTCATTTGGGCAACTTCTCACTTACTTCCTTCTCCACCTGGCGTGCCCACCAGGGGTCAAACCTCCCCCTCAGCACTTACATTGCTCAGCTGGTACTCCTCTTTTTCTCCTTTTCCACCAATTTCCAGTGCTACTCAGATGACACGCAATTCTTTTTTAAACTTCCTGCTTACCCTGTTGCATCTTCCATCATCCCCGACTGCATGTCTGCTTTCCAGTCCTGGTACACATCCAAAGATCTCTGCCTCAATGCCAGCAATACTGAGATAATTCCCCTTGGGACCCCTGCTCCCTCTTTTCTGTCTTCACTCTGGCCATCCTCTATGGGCTCGCTCTCTGCTGCTTCATCTGAAGCCAGAAACCCAAGTCATCTTTGGCTCCTCTTTCTCCTTCCTCTCTCAACTCTTCCTTCTTAAAGGAATTCACACTTCCCTCACTTTTCCCCAGAAGCTCAATGTTACCCAAGCCCTGATTATTTCTAGGCTTGACTACTGCAATAGCCTTCTCCTGAATCTACCCTGCTCCACTCTATGACCCCTCCAGCTAATCCAGAATAGGGCAGCAAGACTTGTCCTTGGCCTTAACCCCAGGGACAGCAGCTCTCCTGCCCTAAAATCTCTTCCCTGACTCCCGGCTGCTGCACAAATTAAACTCAAATCGCTCTGCATCATCCATAAGGCTGTCTGGGGCCTGGGACCATGCTATCTGCAACTTTCTATTACTAAATACTCTCCCTTTAGACCTTTATGTTCCTCAGGCACCAACACTCTATGTGTAAATTGTTTCACTAAACAGAGGGCTGGAGGCCACTCACTCTGTTCAGCTGACTCCCTCTTATGGAATAGCCTCCCCTTCCTCTTCATCTTGAGCACGACTTCCTCAAATTCTGGAAGCTCCGCAAGACGTTCCTCTTCATTTACTCCTTCCCCTCTTCCCTCCCCAGCTAATTTCAGAGTGGCTGTGATTGGGGAGCAGTGCCCTTATGTATCCTCGGGGTCCTGACCTTCCACACCCAACCACCCCAGCCAGTGCGTACCTCGCACTTGCCCCGGCTACCAATGGCCTTCACCCTTTAGGCTTGCACTCATCTACCCAATGTGGCTCCTGGCTGCATAGCACTTACCATATTATGCACTTCATCTGCTGCTCACCCACGAGCATGGACATCCTAGCACTTACCCCCACTCCCACGTCCCCTCTTCTTCGCTGCACTTGCACGTTCTGAATACTCACAGGGCATAGTAGGTTTGTCTTTTTCTTCCATTGTATTTATTGTTGCTTTCTATCCCATGTACCCTCCATGTTGCCCCAGAAATGACTTAATATAGAAGCGCCTAGAAAATGCACAATAAAATATATAAATAAAATAAAAGTAGTAGCAATTGTGATTTACATTAGGGTAGTAATCAACAAGGTAAACATACCATACATCTCATAACAATTGCCAATAGTATTACAGATATTACGGGCTGGCCTTGTACTATTTATAACACTCTGAATGAAAAGTGTGTCCTGTTGCTTTTCACTCTTTTATATGAGGCCTCAAAGGTAAACTTGGGAAATACCAATTAGAGAGCAGAATGAATTTGCGAAATCTGAGAGTCCTTTTTGACAGTCCTGCGTGAATAGGAACGAAAGAATAGTTGGAGTACTTACTTTATATAGATACTTGGCTCTCTTTTCTGATCAGCAACCCTTCAACTACACATATCTCGCCTTAACTGCTGCATCATTGGGAATTCATTTGTAAACCCTCAACACCCCCTGTAGAGTGTGCGGTTCATGTGAAATCCCTGGAAACTGTTGTCGTTTTTGATTGCATTTCTGGCAGCAAACATAGAAACAATTGATGTTATTAATGAAACAATATGTTACAAAAGCCTTCAAACAAAAGCTACCTCTTATAAAATGAACAGCCATATGCAAAAAATCTCTGTGGATGATAATATTATGGTTCTGCACTTCTCCAAGAAATCAAATTTAATGGAAAATGTGATTTTCCATTTTAAGATTACCCTTGGAAGGAGGAGGCGACAACAGAACACGTGTTAATAGTTTGGTTGTGGATCTGCAGCAGTAGCTCTGTTAAAGCTATAACCCTGTGGTTTCACACCAAGTGATCTTCCTAAACTCTCGGTTGAGACCCTGCATCTGCCTCAAAGAGTAAACAGAGACATATTGATCACTTTATTGTTAATTCTTCTAACAAAAGAAATATTTAATAATTAAATCCATATGCACATGGTCCCAAAATGTTTAAACACTCAGGGCCAGATTCATTTTCTGTGTGCATGTGAGGCAATGCGCTGCAACAAAAAAAAGGGTTAACACAATTCACAAAAAGCATCAAATGAGGGCATCTTAGATGCTCTCATTCAGATGTTGTTCTTTCACCGTTTCACCTTTTCGCATTTGCGCTAATAAGAGGGTGTTTCTGGGCATTTTAATGCACAACACTAATTCACACATGGAATGCACTCTATAGCGCACAGAAACAAGTGATATCCTCTTGTACCTTTTGAAACAGGCACAGAAGAGTCGCAATGTATGACCATGACGTGTTGTTTTTGAAGTGTGACAGGCACTGGTTAACCACAGTTGTCAAACTAGCATTTCCATCTCCCAAACCTGGATGTAAATACTTGTTTTTCTTTTTTATTAATTTCACCTGAGTGGGCCCCTTAACAGCCTGTCTCGGTAAAATGCACTCCCAGCACCCACGTGGTTCCCAGACTCCTAGTTTACTAGTGTTAGTGTCAGAATGCATATGTGTGCATGGAGCAAGCGCTCACACACATGATTTTTATCATTTCATGCATTGTGATAAGGCATTCTAGCTATACCAAATCACTACCATAGTATTATCAGAGCACCGGGGCATATCTGGAAATGTGGCCTATTTTGCTCTTCAGCAAGCATATGCAGATCTTAGGCTAAGAAATAGAAAATCGGTGCCAGAGAAAACAACAGGATGAAAAAGATGGAACAGGTGATACACAAAAGGATTTAGGGATCCAGCAGGCGTAGAATGTTCAGTCAAAACCTGGGTGCAAGTTGATCCTGCTGCATGGGCCGTATCCCTGTAATGCAAAACATAGGGTGTGTCATTAAGTGTTCTGGATACGTTCATTCTGTGTAAAGAAAATGTGGACTCAATTAACAAGGTGCTTGGGGATTTAACATCTTACCTACCTACAAAAGGTCCAACAAATTCCAAAAAGACAGAAAGAAAGCCCAAAGGAGAGTCAACCTGCAGACTGCCAGATACATTTAAATAATAAACAAATTAGTCATAACAGGGGACAGCACATCTCAGAGTCATCTGGAAGTGCCTCTGTTGGCGATGAGAACTATTATTATTATTATTGTGAAGGGGATTAATTCCTGTATCCAAGGCCAGCCCTGAGGGTGAACATAACTCTTTAATTGACAGTGCTGGTCCAGGTTGAGGCCTCCCAACGAACAATTTGAGTCTTCATTAGAGGGTAAATCCAGGATCTTAGAACCCTCAGACCGGTTTATTACAGATAGACCAAATTCTAATTTTGAACATCACAGTGGGACTGTCACATGGAGTGGTAAGCAGTGTTTTAAATAAGCGTCTATCCTTTGTACCTATTCAAAAAAGTCAATTTAGAAATAAAGAGTAGAACACTTTTGACGAAAATCAAACTAAGACTCAATTGAGAGGGATGAAAGTTAGGGCATTGTCAACCTCCCAATTCGGCAATTTCACCTGAAATGTTAACATTTGAAAACATTTTACTCACAGATCTTAATAGAATTTACAAGGGGAATTTGACTTTCAAACCGAAACATGCATTGGAAGGTGGACATATGTCTAAAACAATCTACAAACATATGCCTTCAAAATTACAAAACTAGTAGGCAAAGGTTGGGTCAGTTGTTTACACCAGATATGTATGATGTTAATGTCTATTGTTATTGAATAATACTGAGAATTATTACAAAATACGATATGATCACAGCCATTAGATTTAGGAAAAGATGACTTAAAAAAGAAAAAGCAAAGGAAACAGGATTATTGATTAATACAGAATTTGAATTTCTAAATTATATCAACCCACATATTCCTGTTTTCTATTCTTTATCTAAAATACACAAGATGTTGTAAATCACCAAGGAGACCAATAGTATCTGGTTGTGTGTCCATGATCGAGCCACTATTCATATCTGTGAACCCTTTGCTAGAAGAAGAATAACATTTAAGAAAGATACATCAGACATTATCAGACTACTGAAGAAACACCATTTGAGGAAAACAGTCAAATCCTTGTTACTAGGTCCTCTCCTGTGAATTGGAAATGCAAGAACATTCCTGTAATATACCTTCAGAAGTTTTCATAGAATGTAGTTGAATTGCATTAAGGGACACTCTAAAAAAAAGTTTTACTTTCAGAAAAAAGGGCACAACAATGGGTGTATCATTCGTCCTGAATCCAGCTAACTTTTAAATAGACAACTTCAAATAACAGACTTTTCACCCCAAATAGTAAATAATTATGTCTGAAAATGATTCCTGATAACATCATTGTGGTTTGGAACACACTGAGGAAACCCTTAAAGCTATTTATGTCTGGTTGATCCTTAGGAACCCCAATTCACATTTCAGAATGCCTCATAGTAGGGAGCAAACTAACATCCTTACAAGATTTAGGGATGGACAAATATGCACGTCCTTTTATAGGAAAGAGACAGATAGGAAGATTCTCCTCTATTTTACTACAAGTGTGTGTTGATAATTTGCCCTACGGTAAATTTGTAGCAATTGTAAATTGAAGGAAGACTACTAGAATGAAAGAGGCTATCCAAGAAGGCGTATGATGAAATCTAGAAAAAGAGCACTAAATAGGGATGGCATTGATCTTCTTACTAAAATTGTTTGAACAAAGACAGAAACATTAGTTTGTTCTTCAATGTATTATGGACAGAACTCTGCCATACTCAACCAATATCAAAATAATTGGTGAATTCTACACAACAAAGGGTGCCATTGAAACACTGTTAAATGCTTTTAAAAAAGGAGAACATTTGGGAGACATGATAGAGCACTCAGCCTGGAAGGGAAAGAGAGGGGGGATGTATAACATTATTAGGGGGTCTTCAAGTATTGGTGGACCAATTTCTGTGTGGCCATCATCCAGTAAACAGATTTTCTTTGAAGACTGGAATATTTAGATATGGTGATTGGACCTTGCAGCTAAGATCTTTTAGATGACCCTGTAACAATATCTATGTGGGCAGGTCATAAAGACCTATCAACAAGATGACTAATGAACACAGATCCATAATATGACAAAGGATTATGCACTTCCTATTAGACCAACAGTTTTGGGGACGGGGAATCATGAAAAAGACATATCTCGGACACTAGTTAAAAACTGCAGAACTAAGGTAGTTTGAAGGACTTTGAACATCTTTACAATAGAAAAGAACACATTTGGATATTGTTCCTTAAAAGTCATTTTACCTGAAGGAATTCATATAATGGCCTGTTCTGCTCACATAGGTACATCTGACTTTCCTGGTTTTAGTTACACTGCACAATTGTGTTGCCACAAATATAAAATACCTGTGCAGCCACATAATGACCTCCAAGATAACCCCTGGAGCCATGAGTAAGGTTCTAATTTTCTACGTGACTATCGTATCTACATAAATAAAATGTCTGCTTACTGCACAGGATTTTCAACCTTTCTACCTGTGGTCGCTATGTGAGCATGTGCTCAATG
The DNA here is from genome assembly GCF_040938575.1 of Ambystoma mexicanum. NCBI lineage: Eukaryota > Metazoa > Chordata > Amphibia > Caudata > Ambystomatidae > Ambystoma > Ambystoma mexicanum. The sequence continues at coordinate 553,834,532 of NC_090939.1, forward strand.
AAGAAAGCTGGGACCTGGTTTGGCAGACTATATCTTCAGGTTTGTGCCAACTCTGAGAATTATTGAGCAAAGTATTGTTGCAATGCTTCCTTCTTGTTCTAGGTTGGGAAACAACTGGCCATATAGTTAAGAAAGAGTGACAAGGCACATAAATCTTGTTTCGTGCCGGATCAGAAATAAGGAATTCTCTCCAACAAATTGCTGATTATGGTAGCTTTGAAACCTCTTTAATCTCATCTTTTGGCAACGTTTTTTCGATGTAGTTTTGATATGATATGATATTTATTTTTATAGTGCCTATACACAATGTTTTTTAAAGTGCTTCAAGGCAAGGGAAGGAACAAGGGAAAATACAATAACATTCTCACAGGCCATGAACAGTAAGGATGCGAGATTTACTCTCGTACTCGGCCTGACGACATTTCAGATTGTGCAAGAGCTAAGACATAGATAAGGGAGGGGGGTGGAAAGGAAATGGAAACAGACAGGCGACTACCGTACTAGGCCTGACAACATTTCTGATAGAGCCGAAGAAAAACAAAGGTGACGGAGAGGGTGCAGAAAGGGAGGGGAGGAACAAAACAAGCATCTATCGTACTAGGTCTGACGACATTTCAGAAAGTGCTGGAGGGGGCAGGGTGAGGAAGGGGAGGGTGAGGAGACAGACAAGGTTGCTATCATACTAGGTCTAGGGACAAATCTGATAGAGTAAGTGCATTGAAGAAAGTAAGGGGAGGAGAGGAGGGGATAGGAAAAGGGAGAAATGGAGAGGAGGAATGAGCAGAGAGTAAGCAGTCAGAAAGTGTGGAGAAGTAAGAGGGGAGAGCAAATACAATTACAAAAGTCAGTAATAACACATAATGTTGGAAGCCAGGATACAAGATGTAGATGGGAACAGCATGATTCAGGGCCACCATGAGTACAAGATGCAAATGAAATCCAGCATGAGAGTTGACAAAGGGTGACACACCGTGAATCAACAAAGTCCATAAAACTCAAATCCAGCATTGGCCACAAGACGGTGATGGTGAAACCAGAATGTATCAGGTTAGACTCCTGCAGGGGGGGCGAGGGGGAGCAGGGTAGAAGAATCAAGCAACACAGGCAACACCTGTGCGCGAGAATTGTGGGGGGCACAAGGGAACATCACAGGGGGACCAGAGAGGGTGGAATAGCCTGTGGGGACAGAGAGAGTAAACACATGTTGGTGCATGCTTACCTGCTGTCTGAGCAGCGGTTGGGACCTTGATCTAATAGTTAAGAGCAGGAAGGAAGAGGCAGGGCGAAGAAGGTGGGTGGTGCTTAGGCCAGGTGACATAGATCCACTTGCACCTGTGCCCCATCTGCAAAGGAAAAGAGGCTGCAGGGCTCCTTAAGTAGTGAAAAAGAGCGGCCACCAGGAAGGCAGCAGATGGGCGGGCTTGTTAAGTGGGAAAACAGAGTGGCAACCTGGAAGGCATCAGTCGGTGGGACTTAGGCCAGGTGACCTAGGTCCACTTGCACCTGCTCTTCATCTGCAAAGGAAAAGAGACTGGAGGGCTCCTCAAGTAGGGAAAAGGAGCAGCAACCAGAAAGGCACCACTTGGGCAGGGCTTGCTAAGTGGGGAAAAAGAGCAGCAACCTGGAAGGCGCCAGGTGGGTGGGGCTTAGACCAGGTGACCTAGATCCACTTCCACCTCCTCCCCACAAAATTGTTGGTAGAGATGCATACAAAGCTTCCTTCTTGAATTCTCTGAAGTTGAAGTGTGGAAGGTAGGATATATCAGCCTTACCGGAACATGTTTCTGTAGTTTCTTTCTTTCTTTATATTTTTAATTAAAAATAGCCTACAATATTTCTGAGTTATTCTAGTTTTGAATCAATAAAACTGGTGCTGGACCAAGTGACAGTGATGTGCTCAACGTTTTTGAATAGCGTGTTTCCTTAATTGCTGAGATGATTTCAGTAGAGGAACAATATGTTCACTTACAAAATGCTACGAAATTGATTTCAGCATGCCACATAGCATTTAGTATCCTTGTTGATTATTGTTTCAGATATGGAACTGTCTTTAGTATATCCCTGAGGAAAACGTTTGACTAAATAACTGTTTCACAGGTAAAAACATGTTGGACAAATAATTGGATAAAATGGAATTTTGAAATTATTTTTGAATTCGGAAGAAAGACTTACAAATATACATAGCTTAAGGGCCTGATTCACAGAGGGTTTTTCTATGGGATTGCACCATCTGTGAATCAGGCCCTTAATGTATATGCACTGACAAATGGACATTTTGAACGAATTAGAATTCTGGGTCAAGATTTTCTCAGGCGATTTTGTTCAAAAAATCTATTTTGCTATGAATGTGATTGTGAGTACAAATGTGACACCGGTGCATGCACATGAGTCTTGTGTCCACTATGCAGATTTTATAGTTGTATAATGAATTGTTTGTGCTTATTTTCTTGCTCTTGATTTGGTCATTTATAATGTATAACATAGTCTGGGTTGGTTTCATGTCATTTCGTCGACCCCCTTTTTTCTGATGTGTGTTTTGCTGCAGGAGTTTTGCCAAAACAGTTCCTCGACATTTGTGTTAATGATTTTTGGGGGGTTCCCCAACCAAGCTCCACTTACTTTAATTATCTGTTTATTTCACTCCCCCCAACCCTTTATTTTACTCTTTCCCACACCCCAAACATTTTTTCGATGGAAATGTTCAGCAAAACTCCAGCAGCAAAGCACCCGTCGGCCAAACGGGTGTCGGCAAAAGGACACAATTCCTCTGGGTTATTACTTACATGTCTGGACAGGTGTGACATGAATGTCTGCGTGTTTGACTAAATAACTTGATAAACCCAAAAAACATTGATGAAACAGACTATTGCCAAAGAAAACAAAGGCCAAAGTGATGAGGGACACCAGATTCATACCTGGATTTAGGGTTCAGAATAATTAAATCTGGAAGATAATGAGGAGACATTGGTAGATTTTTCATCTCAATCAATTGTGAACAAAATGTTAGTAAAAATCTTTAGCTTACATTTAGAAAATTACCTACACCAAGAGTCCACTTGGTTTATAGTTATTTTGAAGGAACAAATGAGCATCAATTTCAATTGTTAGAAAATATGACAATGGACATCTTTGCATACAGTAAAAAATATCACATGTACATTTGGATTTAATAGAACAAAGGGTTACAAGGTGGAGAAATCAAAACTTGTATAGTGGATAAAACATTTTATAAGTTGCAACTCTATATTTGTTGTTTAGATCCTTATCTGTCCATGGTGGATATATTGTTGCCGTAGGTTCTACGTAAAGGAACACATTTAGGCAGTTAAGATGGTGGATGTGAGATACCAGTTTCTATGCATTATTTGGAATTGAACACTGGTTATACGATGTGACAGCTCTTGACAAAATCTTTTCGGGGGGTTTGGTGGGGGGGCTTCATCATGTTGATCTATCACCTCTTCCCACCTTTCCATAAGTCAACATGCTGTTTTGTTCTTACTAGATTTTTAGCCGCCACTTGTTTCTGAATATCTGTCCTGAGTCTCTTCCACATCTATTATTTGGGAGGGGGGCGGGTAGATACCTCTCACTGATTGGACTCTCCAGACATTGCTGAATGTCACTGGACAACTCTGACACTGCTGTTTTATGTATATGCAGCTATACTTGGGACTAGCACTGACACTGAAATCAGATAGAGTGTTCAATACGATCAGCAAGACAATGTGAGTCAGGCTTCTTTTGCTGCTGAAGTGTTCACAGAACCTATGTTATCTGGTTTAACTGTACCTTTTGACAGACCAAAATTAGTCCCTATGTGGGCATTCTGTGTGTTGCACTATATACAGTCACTTGCAGAGTTCTTCATGGATCCATCAGTTATCGTACGTTTACACTTTGAGTCTCAAGGAGATCTCCACAAGGACTCCCACAAAAAGGTATACCTATTATTTTATGGCATGGTACAAAACTATACCTAAAGGCTAGCTACATTGAAGATATTGTGCAGGTAAAATGCTGTGTTGTTGTTATGCATTCCAGGATGACAAGCACCAACATAAAAGAAGGCATACAACAGAGTGTGTTTCTCAGCAACCTGGCCAAAGAAGCAATTGTCCAAACATGGCTGCCTGGCATATGTCTCAAAACATCCATGCTGTCCCTGGTCTGTATCGCCAAATCTCTGGTTTTTACCATTAACTATTGCCTCTTGTTCTGAAAACATATTGAAACAACAAATCACACAGCTTGTAACCAAGAGGAGGCTAATGTGAAATTGTTCCATCCCATTCGCATTATGTTCTTAGTATATTTATTGCATTATGTTTCACAGCCTAAAGTACACACGGATATAAAACATCAATAAATAGAAATAGTGGAGAGCTATGTTTGACGGGTCAAATAGATCTGTGTTATATGCTTTGGTTTCCTTTCTTTGTGCCATAAAAGACTGTTTCGACGCAAAACCTGCCCTCTAACCGAGGGGGAGGTTTAGAAGTGCGCCCTGCTGACGAAAAATGTGTTTCATCTATGGACGTGGACGCAAAAACATGTATTCTTTGATGTTGTTTTATGATTTTTTTGGTCGTTGATTTTCTGTTTTAAAGGTTTGAAAAAAACAAAATAAACTAATAAAAATAAAAAAATAAAAAATAAAAAATAGAAATAGCCTGGAAAATATTGTAGGTCTATATGTAGGACACATCATTATTTTTTTAGATACCATAACACATAATGACACTGAATTCTAACAGATACAATGAGTTTAATCAAAAGACTACAAGCATGTTTAATACCAATTTATGTTTCAATCGTTTTCAGGACAAAATTCATTCATTCATATATCCCCCGATTGGTTTATCGACGCCTGTCCACATCAAACATATAAACGAGTTTCACATTTTTTACATTGTCTCATAAGTAATACATCATATGTCTGTTGTTATTTGGAAAATTAGAACATTGATGGAAGTGGTCTGCAATTATTTAAAGGTCAGTGCAATGTTAAGGCTTTATTAACAGATAGCTGCCAGCCAAAAAGAGTGAGTTCCAATGAAACTTCCTTAGGTTCAAGATAGTCCCAGTGACAGGAAAACACACTTTCGTCGTTACAAATGCAGATCTGTTCTTCTTATATATGTGAAATGTGGAGATGCACGCGTGGTTCCTCTGTGGTTATCGCTTTGCAGAAGGCATTCTTAGAACTAATCTGGCAAATCAAATCCCATAGAAGTGCCAAATAATGTCCAACTATGGAGAGTGCCACTGCTTGCCATGTTGCGGTTACCATCAGCAAATGTGTGCATTCATGCGTGTGTCTGTGTTGATGTGCCTGTGTTTGTGTGTGGACATTGTAATATAATACAAAGTAATCAACAATCGGAATTTCCCGATGTTCAACAAACGCCCGCTGGTTGTTAATACACGACAGTGGTAAGTAAACGGTCTCAAAACTAAACTAAGCAAAATCTATTGATATTCAGAATCACACTGAGCAATACACAAAGGCAATCTACTTGAGCACATTTCAACAGTTATTACCTGCAACAATTCCCTGAACAAGTCAACGAAGAATACAGGCATCATCATTTGTGCATCTTCCACTGGACAATCACATTCATGATGCTCTCAAAGAGTTCAGTTTCTGCATTATGACTGTCAAAGAGCTACAGTTGTCATTGAAATGTATATTTTAGACCAACATTGTGTAACGATTTCAATCCTAAACGATTAGACTTGTATTGTCGAGTCCCTATGGTTGATTTAGTTTTTTTTTTTTATTGTTGCAATTGACATGTTGTGAAAATGGGTGCACCTCTCCACTCTCACTGTGTGGCACTTGAAGTGACTGAGTAACACTTTGCCTTATGTATCCACTAGCAGCAACACAGAGTATATCATATTTTTGCAGAGCCGTCCTGCAACATGGATAGATATCCCTTTTGCATCCATGGCAGGAAATGCAGGGATGTTGCTGGAGAAGTGTACTATTGTATTTGGTATTGGACACAATAGCTACTCTCCAAACAGATTACATTACAGTATACAGTCGGTGGGTATTTCCATTTTAGCAATCACCCCATATTGCCAAGCTATTGTACAGTACATGTGGCACCATCAGTCGACAAGGGGGAGACGGGGGAGACAAAATATCGGCCGAAATTACAAATCTCGATGTAAACAACTGTAAGCAGGCGAGTGGGTTACTCCTCATCTCTATTTGTTTGCACTTATATGTATGTGGTTGCTTATTTAATTGCTGCTTCTTTGAAGAATGAAGGGCTGAGGCAGGAAATGCAAAATTCGATTGCTCTCCTCCCTGTGAAATGCGGTCCACCCATTGTGTTGTTGGGTGTCTCTGAAGTGGTACTTCTTTATTGAACTTTACCTTGTCATGGGTGGAACGGAGCTGTCCACATCAGGGTATCTTGCAGGCAGGGACAACCCTTGACTCATTGAAAGTGATGTGAACAAGTGGTAATTCCTCATCCAGGCACATTCAAACTCAAAGAGATCGGATTACCAGTTAATGTGACATGTAATAGTGGCACCAAACGTAAATGGCAGATCTTCATACGGTGCTTGACCAAGCGATGATCCAGACTATGCATTCATTATCACACACCTAGTTGCCCATCCTCTGTACAAGGCAGCCATTTTTTAAGGCCTCCTTGTTTGATGACCATACATGTATTCATTGTGAATGTCACTGGTATCATGGTGTCCTTATGTCCATCACTGCTCTTATGTTTCTCCCTGTGACATTACTGTATGTTAATTAAATCTTTGTTATTATCCAAAACACAATCTTATATCTTCTTATTCCCCTTTGCTCACTGTTCCCCATTCCAGTCTGTTTCCCTCTGGAAGTCAATCCTTAGTGGTGCTGTGTGCCCAGTTTCGGAATTGCTTCCCAAATGTTTCAATCTAATACTGATCTATTCATTTTTTTAAAGCACTTAAGACCTTACTATTCTGTTAGACATACATTTCCCATAGCACATCCTGTAATACACCTCAAACCTATGTTTTACGTTACCATCTGCTCACTCTCCAGCACACTAGCACACACCGGTCCTTAGTGATTTAGAAACGTTAATTAATATAACTTGCTGGGATGTGTACTCTCGGCCAGAATTGACCTAAACTCAGTTCTCTGTTCTTAAATTCATGCATGTTTGGATGTGTAGTCACTTCCCTATGCTCTACAATGTAATTGTAATTCATTCATTCAATTTTATAAAGCATTCAAATACTTTGATTCTCATTTAGATGGAAGGTTCTCAAATCATGCACTTTAATACACCTCAACATTATGCTTTAGCATATGCTCAGCATTTTGATATGTATGGGTCCTTAGTGTTTTATAAAAGATGATTTACAAATCAGTGAATTCTGTGCTATTAATGCATTGATCTTTTTGTTTAGTTTTGTCCCTGTTCTCTTTCAGTGGTAATGGTTATGTCCATAAGCCCACCAATAGGGCAGAGCTGATTGACAATATCAGCAAGTCTTGGTTCGCAGCACTGCCACCTTAGAACAATCTGCTGACTATACACCACATCAAGTAGTTCCTTTTTACCATGCTTGCGTGGAATGGCCTAGCAACAAAGCAATAACCATATACATGTAGTGTAGTGTTTTCGGGTCATATACTCTTTGGTGAGAATATAGAGTTCTTGTCCTGTCATCTCATTTCATGTTTTGCAAGAGAGAAAGGCACTGGTACCTTAATTTCCAATTTGTTTTAATAAACGTGCAGCACTAATTAGACTTCAGATCAGTGATACTTTGCACATTGCACGCAGTGCTTTAAGTCGGCTTGGAAACCAAGTGGGTTCCCTAACAATGCTTACAAATAATGGGGCGGGGGTAGTAGGCAATTCGTGCCTCGCTAAGCCCATTGCCTAGTTGTTACATGTGATCATGCCAATATCTTTAAAACACATTGGCGGTCATTACGATGTTTGAGGTAGCCATGGGGCGATTAGCGCCATGGCTACCCCCTTACCGCATAACGGGTCCGGGTTCCCTGAATGGGGAGTTACCGGGCCATTCCAACTTTGGAGGACCCGGTATTTCCCCCTTCAGGGAACCCATCCCCATTCCCATTCGAGCCCCCATAGGGTTCAATAGGAATGGGGACCATGCTAACAATGGCCCGCGTTGTTAGCATGCAGGTCCTTTAGCGGCTCCCACTAAGGGCGCGTGGTAAAACCAGCCGCCCCTAGCGGGACCCGCTAAAGGACCTTGTAATGCGGCGGTAAGGGGTTAACGGCACCAGCATCTTTACCGGCGCTGTTAACCCCTTATCTCCAACCTCGTAATGACCCCCATTGTCTTTAACCTGTTTATTCTAACTGATAGCAATACTGTTATACTGCCAGCTACCTGGCACTGCATTGTCTAGCCTACATTAGCCTACTATTTTGTGTGCATTGCCTCAAATCTTGTTACCAGAATGCCTCAGATTTACTGTCTTACATTGGGGGTCATTACGAGGTTGGAGGTAATGGGCTAACGGTGCTGGTAAAGGTGCTGGTGTCGTTAACCCCTTACCGACGCATTACGAGGTCCTTTAGCGGGTCCCGCTAAGGATGGCTGGTTTTACCAGGCACCCTTAGTGGGAGCCGCTAAAGGACCAGCATGCTAACAATGGGCCCTTTATTAACAGGCCTTTGTCAGCATGGTCCCCATTCTCATTGAGCCCTATGGGGGCTCAAATGGGGATGGGTTCCCTGAATGGGGAAATACCGGGTCCTCCAAGGTTGGAATGGCCCGGTAATTCCCCAGTCAGGGAACCCGGAACCGTTATGCAGTAAGGGGGTAGCCATGGCGCTAATAGCGCCATGGCTACCTCCAGCCTCGTAATGAATTGTCTTGTTTAGTTTACTGCTAAAAACCTACCTTTGTGGGTATTGCAAGATTAATTTATCTCAAATAGCAGACTGTACCGTCAGGCCTTATCTCTGTGGATTCTAACAGCACATGTATCTTGCTTGGTGGTGAGTAATTGATGCCACTATATGTAGGATCAAACGAGGTAGCCTTGCTAATATGTTGATGTATTATATGCAGCTATGCTTCCTGTCACTAGTCCTCCATTGCTAACCCCCTGATAAGTAGACCCTGCCACTGCACTACTATTGCTTCATCTTAAGTATCAGTCTGCATAGGTGTGCATACTCCACTACGGCTGAGTCAGTATTCTACTGAGCTACGCTATTAGACTTTCTGCTGCATTCTTGACTACTATTGATGCATCACTGACTAACCTCAGTACCTAACCCGTAGGCTACACCATACTAGCTAGACCAGCTCTCGCTACCCATTACTGACTAGTTGACTAGATCTCAAACTCACTAACCCACTTGACTATACTAGCTACTGGTCCGCACCATAGTACACTATGCACTGTGCATCTAAAACTTATGGACCACTCCCACTACTGTGCCTCACCACTATACTCACATTCTGCATACCAGGCACCAAACCTGACTGGCTCTGCACCTTCCCACACCCACCTTTACTCGCAACATACCTCAATCAAGGATTCCACAATTTATATGGTCAGAAATAATCTATACCTGAATGAACCAGCCTTATGGATCAAACACTTTACAACTAAACCAACACCTAACCAACCCTGCTCCATTAATTACAGGAACCTAAGATTAGGTTCTAGACTCACCCGTAGACTATCACACATTTCCTCACTATCCACTTAGAAACCATCACTTCGTCTAGTGGGCTTACTCCCAATGTCATGTGTAAAAAACCTGCTATTCACAATAACATTTTGCATCAGGCAAAAGACATCCCAATCAAATGCACCCTTGTTAATGCTAGATCTATCCCAGTTAATGCGCTAGACATCGCTGACTTCATTGAAACTGAAGCCTTCAATCTTTTAGCCATTACGGAAACATGGCTACATGCAGCATCTGGCCCCACGCTATCCTTAGCAGTACCAGAGAACTACGCCATCATTAGATGTGATAGAGTCGCCCCCCTTTCTAAAGGCGAAGGTGTAGCCTTTATCTTTTAAAGATCTCTCAATCTTAGACAAGTCCTAAATAAGCAAATTGACTCGGCGGAGCTACTAACAGTCAAACTACAGCTATCACCTAATCAAACAGCCACAATACACCTCATCTACAGGCCACCGGGCCCCATTACCACCTTTGCAGAGGATATATCAGCCCTCCTTACCGCCAATACCAAGCCCAACTCCCAAATTATTTTACTTGGGGATCTCAATCTAGGTTACCAAGATCACAACAACCTGGCAGCCCTAGACTTAGCCAACGTACTAGTAGATTCAGGATTCACCCAACATATCCATGAACCCACTCACAATAAAGGAAGAACCCTGGATTGGATAATCGATCTGAACTGTTCGATTAATCTTGGATCTGTCACACCTTGTACTTGGTCAGATCATTACAAAATAACTTTCACTATCAAATCCAACCCTCATAGTCTCAAATCAAATCCTGCACCATCTATCCACACTAGAAATAAGAAGGACATTACCTAGGAGAAACATCTCACTTTAATCCTCCACCTTCTTAGCACTTCATCCCTGACCTACTCGGACCCTACAGTCCCAGTAGACACCTACAACCAAACCATACTGAAGGCATTAAATTCTATAGCCCCACTCAAACTGAGTAAATCCAAAACTTGCGCCCACCTCAACTCTTGGTTCATACCTCAACTAAGAGATTTACGGAAAGCCAAGCTAAACGCAGAGGCACATTGGAAAGGTCACCCAACAGAAATTAATAAAAACACCTTCAATATGGCATCATCTGCATACAAAGATGCTATATTCCTAGCTAAAACATATATATACAATAAACACATCTCCCAGGCTGAATCTAACACTAAGGAGCTCTTCAAGGTTCTCAAAGAACTTGAATCTCTGATAGCCCCAATTGACAACTGTTCCAACATCCAAAACGCGCTTCTTGAGAAAATCTTCACTCTGCAAACTAAAATAACACCAAAAAAAGCAGCCTTCCTACTGACCACCTCTCCAACCCCTTAACCAACAATCTCACCGCTCATGTTCACACAATCAAACCTTTCAACTTCACTCCACTATCCACATGGGAAGTTGAAAACATAATCAGAAAGATTAAACTCTCCAACTGCCAAGTTGATACCTGTCCGGCACCTATCATCAAAGAGGCCGCCCACAAACTAGCTCCCTTTATTACCTCATTTATTAATGCTTCTTTCAGATCAGGGTCGGTCCTGGATAACCTCAAGGGCACCGGGGTCATCCCGCTCATTAAAAAAACCACCCTTGACCCTAACACCCCAGCTAATTACAGACCTATCACCACTGTGCCCTTTCTATTGAAAATTCTGAACCGCGCAGCATATCTCCAAATAAAGGCCTACTTAAAAGCCAACAACCTCCTGGGTCTCCGCCAATCAGGCTTCCAACCTAGCACGGAACAGAAACTGCCCTTATCGACTTGAAAACACAAATTGAGGATTTAAAAGATAAGGGCAAACTGGTCCTTTTACTTTTGCCCGACCTATCAGCAGCGTTTGACTTGGTGGACCATCAAATCCTCTGTCACCACCTCAAAACTGCTGGCCACTTCTCAAATGAAGCTACTTCCTGGATTAAATCCTTCTTGGCTAACATAACCATGAAGGTTTTCTCACCTACTGCTTCTGCTGAACCACTACCTGTACTATGTGGTGTTCCGCAGGGATCATGTGTTTCCCCCACCCTTTACAATGTATTTACTAAGCCACTCTTTGATATACGTGACTATCTGGGTCTCACCTACACTAATTATGCGGATGACACTCAGATACTCATCCCCATCACTGGTGACCATGTTCTGACTGTAACACACTGAACACGGTCTATTCGATTATCCAGGCCTGGATGGCTCATCATGGGCTTTGTTTAAACAATGAAAAAAACCATCTACTTAATCTAGGCTCTCGCCTGAGAATGAACAAATCTGGACCCCGCCAACATCGATGGGAATACCGTTAACATGTCCAATGGTACTAAAACCCTTGGTATCGATCTTGATTCCACCTTATCTCTCAATAGACAAATTAATGCAGTGGCCCCAGTTGCAGCCTACACATGCAAACTTATAACAGCATGCAGACCTTTCCTCTCTACCACTAATTGTATCACTCTCTCTTGAACCCTCATAATGTCAAAGATAGACTACTGTAATTCACTCTACCTTGATACTAGCCTTAAGAATATCAATAAGCTGCAGGTAACTCAAAACAACACCATTAGGGCTGCCCTGAACATTCCCAGAAAATCACACATATCTGATACCAGGCGTAACCTCCTTTGGCTCCCTATTGACCAGAGAATAGCTCTGAAAACACTCACACTGACTCATAAGTGCCAAGCAAACTCCGCACCGCAATACTTATCAAACCGTTTCCAGGTTCACACCTCTACACGACCCATGAGATCCACTGAAGTCCATTCTCTTCGCATACCTAGATTCAAGTTGCATAAAGCAAGGGGGGCTAGCTTCCCAGTCCTGGCAGCCAAATTATGGAACACTCTCCCTACTACACTCAGAGCTGAGCCTTCCTTCTAGTCCTTCAAGTATAAAGTCAAGAAATTGCTTTATGAGCAGGACCTAGGCACCATTCACCTATAATGTCCCTGCTATTTGTCATAATTATGGTATGCCACCTATGTACATTATGCAACTATACAATTGTTAAAACTATATGTATATTGCACTCCTGTGATGTGTAAATAGTTACTATATAATTGTATATATCTATTTGTAAATTCATTCCTTATATTTTGATTGTCCCACAACGAACTGTTAATTTGATTTAATGTATGTAACAAACACAATTTCATGATACGCCCTGGTGCCTATGGCCCAGATGTCCTATACAAATAAAACAAATACAAATACCTAAGTAGCGCTGGGCATAGTCTATGGGGCTATAGCTCACTGGAGGTTCTGGAAATGTAATCCGCAGAAGGGTTGGGACTGAGAGTTTGAGATAATAATAATAATTTAGAATTTATATAGCACTACGAGCCCTCAGCCATCTGAGCGCTGCTTATATTACCCACGGTGTGGGGTGCTCATTTATCGACCTCGGAAGGATGAAAGGCTGAGTTTGGCCCTGCTGGGATTCGAACCTGCATCTGCAGGCTCCGCACAGATGTCAAAGTGAGTACTCTACTCGCTCTGCTATCGGACCGGCTAAGGTATGTGCATTATGTATGTGGCGGAGGTATCATGCTGGTACTGTAGATAATGATGGGGGGACAGGTGTTTGTGAGTGGCTAGGTGTCAAGTAAGGGAGGACAGCGATCCATAATTATGGTTTTAGGGTCAAAGAGGAAAATCCATGGGTGCTGTAAAGGGAGTGGGTGTCAAGAGTGGAAGGGCCTGGGGGGAGAAGGGGTTTGGCAGGGTGGGTGCCAGTGATTTTGACTTTCCATGTGCAAGAATGTGTTAATTTAATTATTGCATAGCTGTGAATGATGGCCATCCGATATTGTGCATTTAAAGGCAAGGGAATCCATCCTTAAAGGAAGAGGAACGCAGGACTTCTTCTCTGTGCCATTATCGTTAACCCACTTGTACCACTTCTGATCAATAAATAGTGTGTTCATCCACTGCTGAAATTGTATTCATTGCAAAGTCAGGCATGCTGGACCGAAATTCTTCTTCCGTTGAGTTATGCATCTGTCTTTTGGTTGGTGGGGCTTTCAGCAGCAGACATGAATGGGGTTTGAAGAACAAGGGTGCCAATGGAGTAATGGTGGTGAGTAACCTTGTTGTGTTGATACAACAAGGTGGGTATACTGCGATGAACAAGTGTCAGCTGTGGTTTGCTAAGAAGGAGGGATAAAGGGGGGTTTCAAAGGTGGTGTCAATGTTCAATACATGCAACTGTAAGGTGGTTACAGAACCACTGTTCTCTCCACCATCATTTCTACATGTTCCTTTATTGTGTGTGCTTGCTAGACAGTGCTTTATTGTGTGCACTGTATGTCTCCAAAGTATGAACATCCTCTAGAACTACTCCAACACTGAATTCAGCTGCCACTTTTATTGGTGCAGAACTTGTGGTGGTGTAGGCAAATATGTATAGGACCTTTTCACTCTGTGCAATGATTTGTTCCTCTGCTTTCCGTTTACTTAAGCATGGGAAATTAGCTCACTGTTATAACCTTTTATAAGGGGTGCTTGGCTAGGGCAATGGCAGGCCTACTGCTAAGCCAAGAACACTACCTTTCACTTCAGTTATATTGTAGTGCCAACAAAACAAATAACACAATAACAGAACACACATGGCTTCCATAATAAAGCTCTTTGGCATTTTATATTCATTAAGCAAAACAGAATAAAATAAATGCAGAGAAAAATACCAGCATTGCACCTCATAACATGTGCCGGAAATAGGAAGACACATCTAAACACAGCTTAGCAAAAATGCAGTTTTTCATGATCTTTTAGTGCGTTTATATCTGTAAGACTTTGGCATAGACTTTCTTAAGTTCCCCACCAAGACAATATGGGTAATTCCAAGTTTGGAGCCAGCTTCTGCCTCCAAACTCGAGTCTGGCTCCGAGTAGTCAGAATGGGGACTTACTGGGACATTTCGACCTATACGGACCCGGTAAATCCCCATTTTGAATACCATTCCCCATTCCCATTTGCGCCCCTATAGGGATCAATGGGAATGGGAAGGAGCGAATAAGGGCCCGCAAATAGCGGACCCGTTATTAGCTCCATGGTCCCTTAACGGGTCCCGCTAAGGGCAGCTGGTAAAAACAAGCCGGTCTTGGTGGGACCCGCTAAGGGACCTTGAAATGCGGCGGTAGGTGGTTAACGGCACCGGCATCCTTACCGGTGCCATTAACCCCCTACTTCTGTACTCACAATGAGGGCCAACGATTTCTATTTTGCACCCAGTGAAACTGGCTTCCCTTTAGGCAAACCTGACAGAGAACAGACATTGGCATATGCAAACTTGAAACATAATTGATACTTTAGCAGAGCTGCAAACTCCCCCTTACAAACAAGTGACTACTTGCGCACAGGAAAACACATTTGCTATCTTGTGCATTAAGATGAAATGGGTCTCCCCCCCTTTGTGCCCAATTCGACATTTCTCTAATTAGATATTTGTCTTTTATTTAGTCACTTATGCTTACCAAGAGTTCAGTGCCACTTTATCTGTACGACCGGACCCTTTTTCATTTTGCGGCCACTCTCCCTCTGGTAATCACCTGCCTCCACAATTACAGCCAGCACTCCTCTCACAACCATCACCCTTCTTTGCAATGGGCCCGGCTCACGATTCAGCCCAAAGTTTTGCAGCTCACAGCTAGCCAGCACCCAATTGTGTTAAATTTTGTTTTTCTCGTTTCTTTCTTCTTCTTCGTCCATTCAATCTTTCTCTCTCAAACCCCTTTCTTCACTTCTTCTCTAGATTGTAAGCTCTCTTTGCTCCCATTCCTCTGCCTATACTTTCCTAAACAATCCATATTGTTTCACCACCCACATTCATGCCTCCTGTCGTGAGGCCATCAGTCAATCAGCATGTCCCCTTCTAAATCATCTCACCTTTTAGCCAACACCCCAGTAACCTTGCAAATGTTTCTAGTTCTTCTACAATGACCTTTGTTCAACACTTTATCTTCAATCCTGATAAACGTGGAACATGGCATCCTGGTATCCTTAGGCCACCTTTCTTCTCAAACAAAGAAGCAGCTTCTTCTAGTGCACATTCTGCTGTTTCAATTTCTTTGAGACCATGTTCGCAAGACATATTGCAGATCAGCTTTCAATGCTCAGTTTTCAATTCTCATATTTAAACTGACATTGCAGTGTGAATGTCCATGTGCCTACAGCCTGCAGTGTGGACTATGGCCAAAGCAACCCCATTCTAATTATTGTTAAGCACTAGTATTAGTCTTGTTAAGGTTAGTTATTAGCAAGATTAGTATTTAGTAATGTTAATTGTTATCAGGCCTACACTACACTGTGCTTAAGCTATAATCCCAAATTACCTATTGAAGGCAGTGGCACTGCAAACATTTGTTCACGGTTGACATTTTGCCATGTGTGCACTAATTGTCCATGCAGTGGCCAAGGTGGTGAAGATGGCAAAGGCAGGGCTTTGGTCCATTCCTAAGTTCTAAAAGAAACCCAAAATGTTGTAAGCCTCGTGTCCAGTAGAAGGAGACGCTTCAAAGAACTGGCATATCGTAAACTCAATAGCCATTAAGTTGAGTTCAAACCCACCCAATTTCATTGAATCAATTTCTTTTCATTATTTTCCAAATATTCAAAAATTGCTTCAACTCATCATCCTAATTCTCTGATTTACGTGGTATGCAGCGTATCATGGGACTGTGATGCTGATCACAGCAAGGATATATAACATCCACATATATAATACATATTAATGAGGGTGCCAAGTACAAAGATGCAAAGGAGCAATTACAAAGTTGAAACATCAGAGAGTTAGGATGATGAATTGATGCCATTTTGGAATATTCAGCAAAGAATCATGGAGGGATGAGGGACAAATCAATTATCCATAGAAGGGTCCTTTTCAATAATTGCATAAAATACATATGCAAATACATTTTACAGCTGGGATCCAAGTATTGAACTGTGGATTTATTGAGTGATTATGAAAAAGACAGATATGTATTTATTTATTCATGTTTACATTTGTATAGCACCTAAACCCGAGGAATCAGAGCACGATTGAGACCAGTTACACATGTAGCTTACAGAGTTAACGAGACTCACCCCAAAAGTATAGTCATTTCAGTTGTTGTGTTTAACCGCATTGCAGAGTCATTTCGGCAAACAGTACCATTTTTAGGGCAGGAGGCAACATGTTCCAGTGGGGTGCTGCCACTGTGGGGAAGCAAAAGCCTCCTCCTCTGAAGTTTGGTCCCTGGCAGGACAAGGTGGTGGGCGTGGAGATACCTCACCAGTCTGTTGAATTTGGAACACACAATTCTTTGAAAAATTATTTTAGAAAGTTATTCCGGGTAAGACATTTGTGCATGATGGAGAATGTTTTAAAGATGATTATTTCCTTGAATGGGAGCCAGTGTGCTTCCTTTCATACTGCTGGGCTGTGTTATTTTCTTGGGATGTTGAGAGCTGCACATAGGACATTGCTTTGCATTACCTGCATTCTGTTAAAGTTCTGTTTAGATGTTCCTGCAAAGAGAACATTGCAGTAGTCACGTCTCGCTCCTATGATTGATCTGGCGATAGTGAGGCAGCTGGTCAGTGTGAGGAATTGTCTGGCTGCATTGATGAGCTATGATGTATATGCAGCTAAAGAGGTGATAGTGTTTACTTGTCTGGTGAGGGAGAGAGAGGCATCCAAGTAGACACCTAGGGTTTTTACCGTGGCTGAGATAGCGATGTGAATGTATGTTTCTATAGTGAAGGCTGAGTATTGGGCGTCGAGTTTCGTTTTTTAGCTCTCATTATCGGCATCAAAGAATAAGGAAACCAAACATGTTGTGTAGTTAATCTTTCTGATTGCCTTGAAAAGGAACTAGGGTCGAAACACATGTTTGTTAGGCAGATAATTGTGTAATGGAACACACTTGCTAGATTTGGAGGACAGGCCATGACACAACATGTCTGAATGATCATATACATGATAGTTTGAGAACATATTATGCTGGAATGTAATATTTTTGGAAAAATGTGAGCATTCAATATATGAAAATTGTTTTACTGAAGTGCGAATCGGTACACTTGACAAACTGTGGGAACAAACCATAACAAATCCTGATATTTTCAGAGTTATGAAATAAATCAGTGATATATTGAATTAAGCCATAGGATATGTTGGAAATAACTGAACAAATCAGTGACTACATCACATGACTGTGAAGATAATGTATAGTTGCTATTATGACCGTTTTATTTGGAGAAAATATAATAGACATACATTAGCAAAGCTTTTGTAATTGTGTTAAAAAGTTATTCTTTGAGTAGATGTGCACAAACATACACAGCCAATTGTCTACAAGTATTGATCATATGGAAAGCGCAGAATGCTAGGATCTATGTACACTTGTGCAGCAATATAGAGTAATATTATTATAAATCAGTAACAATAATTCACAGTTCTTTGGTGCAAAATAATACAGGTTCTGCACTCACATATTCTAATGTGAAAAATACAATGTGACACTTTTGCAAACATCATATTGCAGAGGGAAGGTTCAGAGTGGCAGTATCTTTATACAGCCATTTGTACGAAAGTGGTTAAAGATATTATGATTTAGTGTGTAGTAGTATATAGAATGTAACACGTTGCATTGTCTTGTTTAAACTTGATCGCAGTTGCCTGCACACTTTTCTTTGTGTCCCGATATTGTAGGTATATGTAAAAACAATCCATTTGATTTTGACCCTGTCTATTATGATTTGTCTCTGAATGGTAGCAAGGTTCAGATGTGACTCACCTTGTAATGCCAGCAATACAGTTCACACACTGTCCTGAGTATTGTGCATAGCTCACAACTGGCATGCTTTACTGTGCACCCATTGCTAGATGACAACACTCTCGATTTTCATATCTTGCATCTCATTTGTTGCACCAAAGTAAAACATAGATGGTTTATGTCCACTGTGCTTTATGCACTATAACTCTTTAACAGACAAGACTGAAAGTCAAGAATTAACCATACATTTTGCAGTTTCACATGGCATTGCCACCAAAATTCACCATCCATGCCCAATACAACTCTGCAACAGATGTTGTCTACTTCATGTACGTGCACAATACTGTAAGAAAGGTTCAGGTGGGTTGCTGGGTCACAGGTGTACTGATTAATACATCAGATGCTATAGTTATGCCCAGAGCTGAGCAGTTGTTGGTGTAATCATAGCCAAATGGACTGATGGGCCACAAGAGTACTGATTAGTGGATTGGATTCTATTCAGAAAGCATTCTGTACGGTTGTGTGCAGGATGGCTGTGACTATAAATTACTATAGACTGTTGGGTTGCTGGGAGGTCCCTTTTGCTAGTCTAAGGTAGCGAAGTATTGGTGATGTGGGTAAAACTGTAAGTAAGTCAAATGCAGTTGAAATCTCCATCCCGTAGGCATAAAAAGGCTAATATTGCTAGATCATGTATCTCAACAATACTTTAAGTCGTTGATGCCCTTGTGTGGCTGCTGTGGAAACGAGTTTCTGACTGTCATATTTTTAGGGAATGAGATAAGGCTTCAGCTACCACTAGGAGCCACCAGAGTAATTGTTTTAGCGAATGATGGAAGCTTACCTAGTCTAGAGCTGTTCTTGCAGTAAACCAATACTGATATTGGACCACAATGAGCATCACCACCTGCTCTACAACATCTTTTGCAGAACAGAGTACAGTGTCATTAAGTGGGCACTGGCTGCTGTAGTACATTCTGTAATATGCCTGTAATAAAAAACATTATGAAATGCCTGAAGATTCTCTTATATTCGGTAGCTGTCCTTACATATGCTTTATTGATTTCTGCCCATGTTGATGTTCATAGATTCACTTTAATATCAATGTTCACTTATGGTGCTTTTCCTGCACTTTATAAAACTACACAAACAAATTAATAAATGACTGCGCCAATGACTGCTCCTCCGTGCATCCCCCAAGTTTAGCTTCGGAGAACATAGCAAGAGTAAAATGCTTGGGGAGATAAGGTGTAAAACAAGGGGTTGGGCTTTGGAGGTCGACTGTATTGTTGAGGATGTCACATTGAATGCACTTGGGGTTAGGGAGTTTCTGGCTCACACACATGGCCAATCCATTGGGACACTTTTATAAACATCATATTGCTCTTTATTTCTCAAGAGGGAGACATGAATGTGGCCCTTGATGCACTGATCCTACCTTCATCTAAATGTCAAAGAAATGAAAGGTGGACATTGTTCCTGGTCCCTTCCTCCCCATTAACGATGTACCACAGATGTTAGAAACGTTATTCACTCAGACAGCCATTTAGAACCTATCCTAATTGCATCATTGAAGAGATACATTTGCAGTTGATGGAGCAAGTAGACTGACTGTAACCACGGAGAGGTCTGATGATGTCACGACTAAGACTACGCCATAGATGCGTGAAACATGAAGCACATATGAATTCCTGCATGACGCTACACAGACACTGAGATTAAATCACTCTCAGACACGGAGAATATGCTGCTGACCCACTTAGTTAGAGGACAGACAAACATTTGCTACGCAGTAAATGAAAGTTGCACAAAAATACATATGAACTGCTTGCTGACCTTGAATGCAACTAACACGAGCAGCCTTGTAAATAAAGATGGAAGCCACACTCACATTGAAACTAATGGAAGCACTGAAAGGGCTCGAGAATGCAACGAGAGGCCTGACACAATTTTGTAGAGGGGTGCATACCAAGCTGTCAGTTCAGCTATTGTGCAAATCCTTGCCAATGACATCGAGCAAGAGAAATTTCCACATTAGCAGAAGAGATAGGACATCTGCATGTTTGAAGCAGAAAATCCTCATAAATGCAAGCAGGAAAATTAAGTTTATGGTCCCTACACACGTGATCTGAACCTGGAAGACAAAGCTGATTCATTTGTGCAAGATGGAGACTGTTGTTCCCATCCAACTGAAGGCAAGATGATACAAAATGAATACCAGATTGAAAGCTGAATATGCTATCTCAAGGCATAGAAGATCGGAGATGGTAACTTGTTGGGTGCAAGCAGCATCTTGTGGGCTGTTCCCACCGCCTTGAATAGTTGCTCATAGGCTGGTAATGTTAAAAAGTGCCATGGCTGAGAAGACCCTTGCTAACCAACCCCTAACCAACTTCCACGCTAGCTCACACCTTGTTGCAAGTCCCAATGGCAGAATGCTAACCTGACATCCCTGTAGTTGGTACATTTAGGAAGTGGTCACAGGAGGAGTAACCAGATACAGTTTAGCCAATAAGGTTACTAACTGCATGTATATCCTATATGTAGCCTACCTCACTAACCAATCCCATGTTACCTTAGGTTTTTGCATTATATCATGTATTTTGTGACATCACATCACCTTAAACATTCATGACAAGCCTGAGAACGACAAGAAATAATTGGAGAGTTATGTGTTGTCCATACATTGATCCCTGTTTCGAGAGCTTTCAATAAACAGTAAGATTTGTCATATTTTTGGAATCTTCCATTTTTGAGTGCAGGGGATTTCCCCTGGCCCAATTCTTCTTGCTTATAATTGGGGCAATTAACAAACCTACTATACTTCAGTGCATGCACTGTACAGTAATTGTATGTTGGCATGGATCAGATGAGCAGAGATGTATGCATTTGAGTTTGCATAAAAATGTCAGTGTGACTATATGATGTCTGCTCTGCAAGAGTATCAGTGCCCCACACTTCTACAAGCCAAAAGCATCCCAATCATAAAGTTAAACTGGCACAGCTAAGAGATATCATTCCTTTGTATATTTTGGTAATGTGAGCCAAGGGAGGAATGTACCACTAGCAACTCAAGCAACAAAGTACAATATTCCAAAATGAAAGAATATCCAATCAATATTCTATAAAAAAATGTATAGCTTGAATGAAACAACTCCATTGTACACTCAACTGTCAACAACTCCATAAAAAGTCACACAAGCAAAAGTAAGATAGATAAATGCCGAAAGAAATGATGAATAGGTCTAAATATTAAGCAGGGAGAAAAAGTAGGCAATAAATACAACAAGGAATTCAAAAAGAATATGTTCTTTGTGAAAAAAGGTACAAACAGGACATAGCCAGTCCCTAGGACCCTAAACGGAGGAGCAGGTTGAACAGCGTTAGTACAATGTACATTATTCCAAACTTAAGGTGCTTGCCAGCATTGAGCCGGGTTTCCAGTGGTTGCGTTTGTTAACATGGATTTCTGAACTCTGATCTGGTGGGCAGAGGTTCAGAAGGCTAGCCTAGTTTCTTGGAACAGGGTAACCTTCTGGACAATCCAGACCAATCAAGGTAGCATTGGTGGCGGTCAAGACGACACCTCAGGAGGGACGAGGGCGATTGAAAGTCTACAATGAGCACACCCAGTAAACGGCACCACAAATTACTCTCAGTCTGGTGTATATATCGAAAATACATATACATGTATTAAAGGCCTTTTAACTCAAACACAGGGAGAAAACGCAGGTATATTAACAATACTAACACAACACCATATTAGGAAACTTTTATACAGCAACTATTTGTCTAAAGTAGAGATACACAACCTGAAACAGAAGGGGGTCAGACAGTGCAAATATACTTTAGGAAGTCCTTCAACAACTCAAACCCTAAGTACTAGGCAGTCCAATCCCTATGAAGTGTGGAGCCTTGTTCTCAAAAGTGCATTAAGTGCAGGAGCAGTTGATCCTGCGGTTAAGTACAAAACGGGTCTCTTCAAGAGGCTGTGGTGGCTCTGGAAGTTGGGTGAGGTAATGAAAAATAAAGTTCCACTATTCAAGAAAGATTTCCACAAGAGGACAGAGCAATTTACAGGAATCAGGAATAGTATGGTAGCTCAAGCTACCCAACATAGGAGAGTGGCCCTTGGGGACACTTGTGTATAAAGGTCTATGGCATGCGCCAGGGGCTACCAGTAAGTGTTGCAAGTACTCACCGACCCTCGACGTACCATGGACCAAACTTCGCCAGTCAAGTCCAGTTCGCTTGCAGGTTTGAGTCCAGCAGTGGCACATCTCTCTGGCTTTCAGGGGCTGTGTTCCATGACCTCAGTCCGTGGTGGGACAGTGGCGATTTCTATGCTTCTGGTGAAGGGATCAGGCAAGATCCACTGCAGCTCATCTTAGGGCACAGGAGGGGACAGCAGCAAGGCACCCACAAAGCTCGTCACCACAGTGGGGTGACACATGATCGTGTAGGCTCAAGTTCAGGCAGACTCTCCTAACTCCAGACCTAGGAATTCGAGGTTTACGAAACAAACCTGGTGGAAGAGTGCCTTCTACCAAGAGCTTACAGTTTGCAAAGTCTCAAGTTGAAACTCAAGATGGCAGTGGTTCCAAGGCAAAGGTCCTGCAGGAGCAGGTCAATTCACTGGGTGGTTCAGGAACACGTCCAAAGAGGCTTGTTTGCAGGTTACGCAGGAGGTGCCGAGAGTAGTTAGGCCCACTACTCCAACGGGTCAAAGCACCCTTGCAGGCCTTCTGTGATTGATGAGAAACATGGGTTCTGATGGGACAACAGTGGGGTCAGGGTGCCAAACATTCCAATGGATGACCAGTGGTTCCACAGATCTGCTTTTTGGTTCAGGATACTTGGCTTCTTTACTTAGTTTGGTATGAACTCAGAAGATCAAACTGGAATAGGTTTAGAGTGCCTTCTCTAATCCAGAATCTCCTCCATGCCAAAATGAAGAGAAACCAAAAGGAGATCTGCTCACATTCAACCATTCCAGACAAGGACCAAACACGGACCACAGTGGTCCAAGTCATCCCAGCACACCAGACATCCTGGCACCCAGGATGTGTATTAGAACTAGACAGCTCCAACCCACATCCTGGGAGCCCACAAAAGCTTTGGTTTCTGGGGGGTCTGCATGACCAAACAAGGAATTCTCTTGACCTGGGTAAGTCAAAGGTACAACATAGCCAAAGAACAGAACAAAGGACCTCGTGGCTTGGCCATTTTAGGCACTGCCCACTATCCTGGGCCAAACACGGTAAACGCAGGCTTTACAGATAACTGCTGCCACCAGCTCTGTCATGGACAAACTTGTACATTAACCCAAAAACTTTTGAGGGTGTCTAGGGCCTTACAAATGAAAATAGAGACCCCAGCACACTGTACTGGAAGGTACATTGTGCATTGATAAAATGTTGCCAAGAAATGGCAAAAAATTGAAAGGCTAAAGGAAACAAAGTCTCCCACTACTGACAGTGTATAGGGCATGTCAGTTTCCCCTTAACAAGATGAGCAAAAGCCCAGCGGAGTACAACAGAAGGCGGGGCTCCAATCGTAAAAGTCAGGCTAGGATGGTCAGACAAAAGAAAAAGTTGGGGGTTCACAAATGGAGGGAAAATTACCGATAAATGGAAATCTTTCCTAGCAGTGCTTGCAGATCGAATTGGGTTCAAAGGTGTCAAGTCACATTACACTTGGCTAATTCGGATTGAGTTAGGTTTGAGCAGGTGGAGAGTACAGTTTCGAGGTTTTTGAGGTGGAGGCTGAAAAGATCACCAGAAGTGGTTCAAAGATCGAACATGGTTCAAGATTATGAGAACCAGAGTTTCTGGTTGATGAGTGATACAGTATTCCAGCAGTTCAAGTTGAGCTGTGATGCAGCGATATGGTGTCAAGTCAGTTGGAGTGATTCAAGCACAGTGGTTCGAAATCAAGTGAGTGCCAAAGGCAGCACCAGTGGTTCACATTGATTAGAGTGCATTGAGGTGGGTTTGAAATGTTCTTGAAGCAGTTTGATGACAAAACAGGAATCCTGGCGCTACTAGCTCTCATGATGCTGTGAAACCCACTGTTGGGGCTATAGGATAAGACAAGTTCTTTCAATTTACTTTCCCCCAGCCTAGAGAGATCTGCAGAAAAGTGTCAAACCTTGGTACTCATCAAGAGTAACCCCCAATGTGGCAGGGGAATGATAAGGGGCAGCACCTGTTCATACCTTGGAGCAGTTCTTCTTCAGTGCCTTATTGCTTTGGAGTCAACTCTCCCAAAAGCAGTCCAAATGAATTCTTTATTAATTCCTGCAAAATCTGAAAGTGAATCCAAGAAGCAGTGGGAGATCCCCTCTTTTATAGAAAAATGTCCACAGGGGATTGGACAAAAGCTGACCTGATTTAATGGATCCAAGCTGTGTCCCGGTGACAAGTTGTCCTTGCAATATTGCATCATTACCCAAAGTGTTTTGTTGCAAAGGAAGCAGAGGAGACAGGAAGCAAAGAGAGGTACAGAGGGAAACAAGATAGAGGAATCCTTCCCCAGCTGTGCTGTGCAACCTCTGACTACACTAACCCCATCCCCTACGAAGATCCATAGCATCAAAGGCCCTTTGGTATGCAACACCCTGGTGTACGGTGTGTGGCTAGTCTTTTTGTGTAGGGTGTGCCCTATAATTCTTGATTCCCAGATCAGCTCTTTTTGAAGGACTGTCTTTCTGGAGAGAGGTATTACCCAACCTCAGAAAGGATAAAGCAAATAGACAACCACTGTCTACTATCGTCCTACTAAGTAAAACAGAGACAGCTAGTCTAGGGAGAACACACACCCCCAGTCCAAGACTGGCCTGTCTCACAGTGTTGACACATGTATGATATAGATCATGTGTGGCTTTAATAATTACATGCAATACCAGACATCATATCCCAAACTCAGGTAGGGTTTATGTTTAAAGATTACACTCCCACCAGGATGGTCATTCCTCATATTATTTAATATTGGAACAAAAGGGCATGCAGTCTCTTTGTGGAAATTACTTTGATGTCACCCCACCTCTCAGGAGGGCACCTGTGATTTTTGACCCTGATCTGCCACTGAAAAGCAGACACTGCAGAATAGGATATTGTTGCAGCAGGACACAGGTGTACACCATACTTTTGGCATGGAGTTTGGTGAAAATGGGTCTAGTTAACAGACTACCCTTCTGAGATGATACATTATTAATGCAAATCAAAGAAGCCAGGGCTACTGCACCCTTGCCATTTCTCACCTTTGATGTCCTGGGTGTTATTCTTAGCAGTGCACAGTGGTGGCGTGAGCTATGGTTGCTAAGCTTACCATAACTAGCAAATTTCAGGGGTTTTTCGCTTTTACTTGGAACCATAACGTCCCTTTAAAAAAGTTTTTTCACTGAATTGCATACGTTTTTAGTAGTGCAACTTAACCATAACGTCCCTTTACTTTTTACTGAATATACATTTTCATAGTGTGAATTTGATAGATGTTTACTACGATTCCCTTACTTTATATACCTGTAACATAGAACATACCGAACACCCTGCTAATGATTTTGATGTCCGCGGACGGTCACGGATGACATCAACACTACTCAGGGGGTATCTAAAATTGTTCTACCATACCATATAAACACTGCACAAGTTCAAAAAGCAGCACATAAACACATTATATATAATAATAAATAAGCAGTGGAACCTACATATTTAACACATCAACCACCCATTTAAATACCATATGTAATAAAATGGATTATACCATATCAAAAAAGATATGCCTCCAACATAATTACCTCACAGAAACTGCAGAGCTAAAAGCAACAGTAGACCTACACAACACTACAAATACAACTTCCCAGAAACTAGTAAGTAAACTTAATTTTTCTTATATATTTCTAGACTTTTTGTATCAGGTACACTACAATTAATATATTTTTGTATTTTGCACAGAAATGTGCAGTACTTTGGAGTGGCTTGAGGACAATTTTCCACGTGAGGAAATGTCTGAAGACAGTGATATTAATGGTAGACACTTCTCTATATAAGCAAATTAATAATCATTACTTAATGTGTACTTAACATATATATATATATATATATATATATATATATATATATATATATATATATATATATATATATATTTAACAGAGCATACAAACAATGAAAATATTACACCAAAAGACACATTGGAAAAGACTCTGGAACGCATGGAACAGAAAATAGACATGTTCAAGGAAAATTTCAATTGTTTGTTAGTGGAGGACCACATAAAAGAAAAAAAAAACATACCTGTGCCCCCTCTCCATGTCCCAATAAACTATCCCTAAACTCTGAACACCAAGATAAACGTTTTAATGAGACTTCCATCCCTTCATCCCCTCCCATCCATCCTCTCCAAACCCCTAATTCCCCTGTATTTGTAACAGTTTCTGCTTCCACCTCTCTTTCATAAATTGTTTATATGTATATAAGAAAAAAATGTTATGTTCCTTTTAATGAAATTCTGTGTGTCTTATTTATTTTTTAAAAGCAGTTAAAATTTCCGTGAACAGCGTGTCTGAAATTAACAAAATGGGGGTGTCCTAAGGACACTATACCTCTCTGTACCGTTCGCAACCAAGATGGAACTGTTCTTAGAACAGACCAGGTGTCTGGGATGTCTGTAAAAGAACAAAATGGCAGTGTCCTAAGGACACTATACCTGTCCGTACCGTTCTCAACCAAGATGGAACTGTTCGTAGAACACATGCGGTGTCCGGGATGTCCGTAGTCAAACAAAATGGAGGTGTCCTAAGGATACTATACCTGGCCGTACAGTCTGCAGAACATCTACGCACATGCGCACCACACCAGTAAGTCCTGTGAACATCGCGCCTGTCGTAACTGTCCGTCTAACTTGTGTCACACTTTTAATTAGTTTCAGGACCAGAACACTGTCCGTAGAACACCCGCGTGTATGCGCACGACTGTTTCTGTGCATTTGGTGTCCTGCAGTCACCTGTTCACTTCGCAGACGTGTTCCCGATGTCATCATGTGACCGTACCCACGCTGAGCGTGTATCCTAATTTGCAGACTCTGTCCAGTTCCCTAACATTTTAAAAGAACTTATTCAGACAATCCAAATTACTTTACAGTAAAAATGGCCCTGGCTTTCCACATACTTTTTGTAACTTTTTGAACACTTTTGAGTGCTCAATATGATCGTGAGGTGCACCCCTCCACCCCTATAAAAGGCCACACTCCAGAGCTGATCTTCATTGTACTTCTGGCTATTGCAGATTGACTTTTGCTGCCTTTGCTGCTGTTGTTGAGATTATCTCATCAACCCTAATGGCATCCATGGCTGCTGTTGCTACGTCTGTCTCAGCACCACCCCCAAACCCTCCACCACCACCACCTCCCCAAGGGCCTGCAGAGGGGAACATGCGTGAGGATGTAGAGAACGAGGATGAAGAGGATGAAGAGAATGAGGTCGAGGAACTCCCTACTACCAGCACTTGCCGGGAGTCTTGGGTGTGGCGCTTGTTTACCATTTATGGTAATGTACCAAAAGCACATGCGTACAAGGTCGCCTGTAACCAGTGCAGATTTGTGCTGAGTCGTGGGAGACGTGGTTCGTACAGCTTTGGTATGACATCCATGAAGCGACACCTAACTTCGTTCCACAGTGAGGACATTCACAAGGTTGTACCTTTTGATAAACATAGTAGGTTGAGTTCCTCTACAGCATCCTCCATTTCAGCTCCTCTCACCACAAGAGACACTCCTGTGGGAAGGCGCATCCCTCCAGCTGCTTCATAGGCCATTTGCGATGCTGTTGACCCTTTCCTTTCGAGGGTCACAATATTGTATATGTACTGCGACGCAGTACTCTGCAGGGGGAAGAGTCTTCGAAGTGCTTTCGAGACTACGGTCACGGACCACCAGAACACCTGCTACCTACCTAAATAAGGCCCACCATACACCTGCCTCTCGCCACCTGCCCTTTCTTATCCCTGTGGTTGGTTTCCCTTCCTTACCCTCCTTTCCCCTCCTTTCCTAGTGTGTTATGTGTAAAAAAGCAAAAAAGATATAAAACAACAAAAATCTCAAAAAAAAGGCTCTTTTCAGAGCCGCCTTTCACAGGTTAAAAATAGAAGTGTCACATTAACAGTGCAGGGCCCCGCATATTTTTTTGAAAGTCTGCGGACAGTCCTAGGAGAGATAACATTTTGGGGTGCTACCCTAGAAAACCAATGCACTTTTCTCTGGGAGGAATATGTGGCTCTGAAAAGAGCCTTTTGGTGGTGTTTTTGTGTGTTTGAAAAACTTGGAATCATCAACATCTACTGCAAAATAGATGACTATAATTCCCAAAAAGTTATCAATGCATTTTGTAAATTTCTCAGAAAAATCTGATTGCCAGCATATGTAAGATGGACTCCATCTCACCGAAAAATGTATGTGCTACGAAACATAATATTTTCATTGTGAAAAGAGAACATGCCAACATCTCTTAGAAAGGCACAAACAGCCTTATTGACATTGCTCCTAGCTTTCTCCATTTGTGGACCAAATGAAGAAGAACGCAGCCACATTTGTCTTTGAGCAATACGAGAAAAAATTACTTGGGAATTTGGAAAAATGTCCATGACCTTCTCAAGTCCTTCTTTCATTGCAAATTGCAAAGAAATTCCAGACACATGTCCTAAACTGTTACCTCCACAATGGATTATAATTATGTCTGGATGATGCTCTGGGCCACATTACAACCCAGGCGTTAAGAGTTTAACGGCGCCGTCGGCGCCGTTAACCCTTAACGCCTGATTACCATTTTAACGCCTGCTTTTAGCAGGTGTTAAAATGCAAGGCGCTAACCCGCCTTGGTGCTAATTACAGCACCGTAATTTACGGTGCCGTAATTAGCACCTTCCCCACTCCCATTATGCCCTATGGGGCAAAAATGTGAATGGGGAAGGGTAAATGGGGAATGGGGATTTACCGCCCCACTCACCTTGGAATGGGGCGGTAAATCCGCCATCCACCATGGTGTAAATGGAGTTTACACCATGGTGGTAAAATAGGGAACTTACCGCCTGGGTTGTAATGAGGCCCTCTGTCTCTAAAGTAGCACAGAGAGGTACCAAGCCACTTCATTCTACGCACACCATGCAAGTGCATTTCCATATGACGAAATCCAAGATCTGCAGCCACTCCACAACGTTCTGCATGCACCTCCAACCAATGTATCCACGTGTCTCCCAAAATCCAGATAATCTGTTTTCGAAAACACACAGCCATAGCTATCTGTTCTTCTCTCAGGAAAAAGACGTTCTCCCAAAATCTCTCCTTACACAACACACCCACAAAACTTTACTGACCAATACCTAGCTCAGCTCATTATCATTTGCATGCTTCTCCACGACAGAATCCCTGTATGTCATACGCGCGGTCCACAGACTACCGCCATGTCCATGAACATATCGAAGATCTGAGCGTGGTGAATGTACATTTAAATAGTGTGCCCCATTTCCCCATTGAGGTGGGCTCTGAAAAGGGCTGTTTTTTTATTTTTCTTGCAGATGCCTCACAGACACCTATTATTTTATATTTTTGTTTTTTTTTTCTTCTTACTTTACAACTAAAACCTTCACATAACCTTCTCCAAAGCAACACTTACATTTCAAAACAGAATGGCATTTCCCAAAAAAAGATAAAGAAACACCATCTTCTTCAAAATAAACAGCATTACTCGAATCAATATTCTCATTGTTACAGAAAAACATACCAGCTCTAAACATGAAAGCATGCATGCCTCGTTTGAATGCACACCTAGCAATGTTTTGCTGAGGACAAAAACCAGAACTATTGTCCCATATTGCCCTAGGTAGTAATCCAGAAAAAAATACTTTCGCATTTGGAAGAATGTTCATCATTCCTTGAACAAACTGTTCCAAATCTGCCAACAAAGTAGGGGCACTCACGTAGCCCAAATGGAAAGTACCATAGTGCAAAACTACCATAAGAGGACCGTTCATCCTACGCATATCTTCACAAACTTGGAGAATTGCCGCTACATTGTAATCAGGCACAGCGCTCCACACCACCTCCACTCCTTTAACATTGAAATTGTTTGCCACATACCTGCATTGAGAATACAGCTGTAAACCATGGACAAACATATCTCCGAGCACCAACTTTCTACACAAATCGACAACGTCAACATCTGATTGGCTGATTCCTACAGTCCCCTTTCCATACTGGATTTGCTGAAACCCCGGATGTGGCACACCGCGGTGTCCGTGGGGCACGTAACTCTTGGCCAGCCCTTCTGCCCTTTCCACATCACTCTCAGAGCCATTGCCTCATTGGATACAGCTAGACAGTCACACAACCATCCACCAATCACATCCAAGACTTCTACATCTAACTCCATCATCAGAGTCCACACTTCAAATGTACTGTTGATCACTCTGAGTACAAGTCACATATCATTGGAAAGCACCTACTACAAAAACTACTGTGCAAATCTCAAATATTTATTTCTACTTACAGCTCCATGCATATCCACATGCATGATTACAAACTACAGGTATGCATATTTTATTCAGAGTACATGTACAACTCTTATGAATCCATATAAAGAGAGTAATGCCACTAAACCTGTATAGCCTATACATACATGCCAACTCTCCCGATTTAAGTGTGAAACTCCTGATTTTGCATATAAAAATCACACACATTTTTACTGTCTCCCGCATAACCTATACATACATGCTAACCCTCCCGATTTAGGGGCGAGACTCCTGATTTTTCATTGAAAAATGACACCATTTTTTACTGTCTCCTGCCTAAATTAATGCTAAACCCAATGCAATCCTATGAGAAAAATAAATGTTCCCGATTGCTGTGCTGAAATCTCTGTCTCTGGGATTCTCGATTGTTGGCATGTCTACCTATAAAATGAACCCATTGAAATGTTTCCCATCTACTATAATCAACTATAACTTCAAAACCTGTCTGCTATCACAACACAGCTTTAAAAAACCAAGTGAATTTCATGCACTTAAAATTGTACTCATTTGCAAAGCATGTTGAACTAACATATTGTAAATAAAATATAAATGCTGCACATAGTCAAATGAAAAGCATGCAAACACTATGTTCAGATATCAAACAAGAATACTACCACAAAAACATAAAAATCAACGTCTACATTAACATCAGTGCTATAAACACACAAAATTACTAATTTCTTTCTTTTACAATTGCAGTGAAGACCACCCTCCTGAAAATCAGCAGCATCTAAAATACAAACAACATATCCGAAGAAACCTGCTCATTCCACAAGAAAAAATAGTAAGTACAATACTACCTTAATATTTTTACTGTTCCTCAAAGACACTGTGTGGTTCATTCATGTAATTTGCACACCAAAAAAAACATTTGTTAAACGGATTTGCAGGCAGAATGGTGCACAAATCCTTGTTTTTAAGCACACAAATAACATAACTCAGCCCCTAGAATGTTAGTATTGCAGAAGAAAGAACTGTTTTAATTCTACACCATTAGATTTAGTATTAGTGCTTCTCTTCACCACTGGCTTACTTTCTACTGTCATCTGAACCCCAGTATAGGAACATACAAATACAAGAATAGCCTCCCCAACTAGTTGTAGGCGCCCAATGCACAATCACACACCACCACATACATCCTTACCATCATACTCAGACACTCATGCACACAGCACACATACATTGCAAAACGGCCCAACCCATAGCTTCTTTTTTTTTTCAACAGACCCCAAAGAATGCCTACCAAAAAGCAAGTCTGTAGAAAGCAACACAGAAATAGAGCAAATGAAAATAAAAGTGTCCAAAATAAGCATCCATCTCTACCAGAGTTTGTACAAAACGTTCAAACAAAACAGCTAATACAGTCATTTAGCGAAACAAAACAAGCTTCTAGTACAGACACTTTGCCACCTCTATCAAAATGTAAAACGAAACAAAAAATGCTTAACAAGTGTTTGACTACCACTACTGATAAAACTGCTCCTATAAATCTTGATATACTAGTATAAGTAACCGCACCAAGAAAAGTATTTTAGCAAAAATGTTCCGCTACAGAGTCCTTCAGAATCTTATAAAAACAGGAGAGAAATCATGCACAACCCATAAAACCTACCATAGAAAATGAATCCTAGAAGCTCTCGTAGACAGTGCAACCCTTCTCAAAAGGAAGTTATTCATTTTAGTTTTAAAGAGGATGAAACCACTAACAAAACTAACTACTAAACTACAAAAAAAACTTCTCAATGAATGGAATGTGAACAAAAATAACTTCTTAAATATATGTGGAGGTGAATGTCGTCACACCACGACAACAGAAACATAGTTTAATGAAGAAGCATACAAACAAAACCAAACAAACACAATTGACATCCATAGCAGTGGACGAGGTTATGAAAAAACGAATAATACCATAATGGAACAAGAAATACTGCTTACAAAAATATCCCCAGAAAACGAAGAATTACCTCTCCATTTGACTGAACCAGAACGTCCAGTATACAAATGGCCATCCAGGTCAATGTGTAACATTCCCAAAAAATCTTTCAAATCTTTATGCCATTTCCTCAATCAGTATGTGAAAGGTAAAGACAAAATCAAAATAAAAGTGCTGAAAAATATGGATACCTGTCCAGTGCGCAAATACACAGGACGACAAGGACATTCATTAGCCTGCATTTCAGGACCTATTTGCAAAAGCACCTTCCATGATATCAAAATGATATTAACACATCATTCAACTATAACAAATTTAGTCTATACACTGTGCTATGCTAAAAGTCCTGCTTTAGAACTAGCCAATTTAAATAACACTCTTCTACATGATACACCCAAAGACCTACAAGAAGAAATCGACCATATCCAGAGAAAATATTTTGAAAGTGAAAGCCACTTTCAAAATGCAATAGCTTTACAACAGACTAGCAACAATTCTGAACATGGCAACCTTCTACTACACACATACAAAAAAGAAATACTAAAATTTAAAAGTACATCCTCTGAAGTACCAAACCATGTGTGTTTGTGTTGCCGCAGAACTTTTTACAAAAGTAACACAAGAACTACAGACGTAACATACAAAATAGAAGACAATGAAGATTCAAAATGGTTTGAATTAGCTCTCTACCTTGTAGCAGAAAACAAATACGAAATAATTGACCCCTTAATTCTTTGCAGTTACTGCACTACAAAACTTGACAACAACCAAACTCCTTCACGTGCTATCAGAAATAACTTGGAATTATTCCCACTACCAAAACCCCTCCAACAACTCAATTTATATGAGAGCATCATAATTCATACAGTGCACCCATTTCAAGCAATAATATGCCTTCAACCAAAAACAGCAAAATCACCTCCCTCTGAATTAGTGAAAGGCATTTGTGGCAAAGTAGTTTATATACCATTAGATCTGAAAGAAAATGTGCACACTCTAGGAGTGCAACGTCCAATAGAGCAATCTTTAATTGTCTTAGTAAATGGTGTACAAACAAAAGACAAAAAATTTGGCAACAACTCGTGGACTTACATAAAGTTAGACAAGCCTTGCAATATCTAAAAGACAATAATGAATACTACAAAGACATACATATTAAAGAAAACTTAAGGGAAACAACTGAAATAATTCAAGAGTCACCAGAAACTGGTCAATTTGAACTTCTAGATCCTGCTGCAGTAGCCAATATCTTAGACCATTATACAATTACACTCTAATGACACCATAAATGATGCACTAGAAACGTACGTAATGCGACAAACCAAGGGATCACCAATGAGCATATGGGAAAAAAGTATAGAAGCTCATGCTTTTCCTCTACTATTTCCTACTGGCAAAGGAGGAAGGTACGATGATAGACCCACTCAGATAACAGCATCAGAATACCGCTCATTATGAATGTATTCTGAAGATCCCAGATTTAGACAAAATGTGGAATACATATTCCACCTACTCTTTGAAAGTGAACTAGCAACTCTATGTTACGGAGTTGCACACATATTGAAATCAGGAACCCACTTTCAAAATATGTCAGCTATGCAATTAATACAAAAAATGCAAGAAAAAGATGACGTTTTACAGTCAAGAATTACAAATCTGTTTGCAAACATGCATGGTACAAAAGAGTACTGGTTCCGACGTCACAGAGATGTATGTTGTATGATAAGAAAACTTGGCCCACCCACTTGGTTTGTTACATTAAGTTGTGCAGAATATGCATGGGAAGATTTACATTATTTCCTATGCATATCAAACAAAAACAAAACAAACAGAGATATACTAACACCTGGAGAACTTTGCTTTCTAGATCCAGTTAATGTTTCAAGATATTTCCACCATCGTTTCATTGCTATGCTACACTTTATTTGTAATAAAACTGTTCCTCCCCTTGGAGAAGTGCAACACTTCTTTTGGAGAAAAGAATACCATGGCAGAGGAGCACCACATATCCACATACTTTTAAGGATTAAAGATTCTCCTAAATTTGGTCAGGACATTGATCCCACTGATTTGCAGTTCATCCAAAAATATGTCACTTGTGAAATTCCCTCACCAACGAGACATAGTGACCTTCATGCACAAATTGTACAATTTCAAAGACACAAAAACAAAGGGAAATACTACACCAAATGCCGCTTTGGTTTCCTTAGACCAGTTACAGAAACAGGTGAAGTGAACAACTTCATGTCGTCAGTTAGACATAGCGTTAAAGGTAAATCACCTAAGAATACGTATTACATAAAAAGAACAGAAGAATCCAAATATATCAATGATTACAATGCAATCATTGTCCTCTTATGGAATGCAAACATAGATGTGCAGTACATTGCAGACAATTCCACTGCAGTTGCACGATAAGTTACAGCCTACTTAACAAAAGCAGAAAGAACACAGCTTCAAGACCTATAGAATGACCTATCATTAGACAAAACACTATCTCAGAAATTGTACAGCTTAGGCATAAAAATGCTCTCTCATAGCGAATATGGCTCCTATGAAGCTGCAGATCGTTTAACCGGTACTGCTTTGTATGGAAAATCTGCAAATATAGTATGGCTAAGTCTTGGTCCTGCTAAATCTAGAAAAATAGTTCTCAAATCATATGAGGACATAGAAAAAATAGTCAAAAATGATCCCAACACCCAAGACATTTTGAAAAACAATTTACTAGACACATACTACCCGAACAGGAGTACCACTTTGGAAACCATGTGTCTATACCAAATAGCCCAAAACTTTGTATACAAAAATAATATAAAACCCGATGAACAAAAATGTAGATATAGAGTGACAGATTGTGAAGGCAGCTTAGCGAAATTTACCAAACAAAGCTTAATTAATCATATCAAATTTTCATTAAAAACTCTTCAACAGAAATAACTATATTACATGTCCCTTCTACATCTTTTAAAACCATGGAGAAAAGAAGAAGAAATACTAGATAACTATGACTCCCATGAAGCCACTTTCAAAGCAAACGAAAGCACTATCACTGATGTAAACTTTAAGCACTATGAAGAAGATACAGAAGACTTAACTGTACTACAATCAAAACTAAACAAAGAGCACCGCACCATTTTTGAAGAAGTAACAAAAGAAATTGCACATGAAAATGAAGAATGTACCTGCCAAAATTACAAACCTATACTGCTATATGTCAGTGGTGAAGCTGGCTCAAGCAAAACATTCTTAATCAAAATCATTAGCAAGCTCCTTCAACAATTGACAAACAACAAACTGTCAGCTGTTGTAACTGCCCCTACAGGTTTATCTGCCAACAACATAGGCTGCGTCACTTTACACCGATTACTACTCCTTCCAGTAGAACACCTAAACAAATGAGACTATTACAAACTTTCTACAGAAGCTGCAATGGAACTACGCAGAGTGTTAAAACAAATGAAAATGCTATTAATCGATGAAGTGAGCATGGTCTCCAACCTAATGTCGGCTTTGATTCACTTCAGATTGCAAGAAGTACTTAAAACAAACTACGAAGAGCTCTTTGGAGGAAAACACATTATTGTTTTCGGAGATCTTCTTCAATTGACACCAGTGAAAGATTAACCTATTTTTAAAACCTTAGGACACAAACTCTGCTGTAAAACTGTTGGCAGCATAGGAAATGTCAACCTTTGGCAAGATTTCCAATACAGAGAATTAGCAGAAAACATGCGCCAATCTGCAGACCTCACTTACGCCAACATTATAAAAAGTATTAGAGTTGATGTACTATCTCAAGAACCACAAGCAATATTAAAAACCCGGCACATGCATGCATTTTATGGTGATAACTCATGTGTTACTGATGTTATGGAACAATTAGCGCACAAAAATGTCAATTGTATGTCCTTAATGCCAACTCTTGCAAGCTGTTCCAAATTCAATGAAACAATGTTAAAAAAAGAAATGCAACCAATAATTGAAATTTGCACCACAGACAAACTGGATGTACATGGTATGACACTACCCATGTGTCAACAAGCCACAACAAGACTAAATAGCTTAGAAAATTCCATCTCCAACACAGCCGGTTTGGAGAAAATATTCAAATTATCCTTAAACTGTAGAGTTATGCTTAAACGTAGCCTTGACATGGAGCAAGCACTAGTTAATAGAGCACTGGGTACAGTTGTTGGCTTTCAAACATACCCACGTGACAACAACATTCAACAATATTCTCTTTGACAAACTTTCAGAAGTAAAACGGATAGGGTGCTCATCAGCTCAATTCCTTCTCTTCAAAGACATGTATGTACGCAGAGAACAATTTTCTCTAACTCTAGCATATGCAGTCACCATTCATAAATCACAAGGTCTTACCCTAGACAAAGCACTTCTAGATATTGGTAACTGTCTTTATAGAAGGCATGAGCTACGTAGCACTACCACAATTAAGTACACTTGGCAGTCTATTTCTAATCAACTTTGATGCAAGTAAAGTAAACGTTGATATTCCCTGCATTTTAGAACACAATAGACTACATTCAATATACAACCCCCATCTACAACCCCCATCTTAAAGCATATCCTGTTCCACAAAAAGGAAAACGTTGTAAAAGAAAACTAATTCAAACAGAAATGCAACAGGATCTGACTGCAAATCCTCCAAGGAGAGTAAAAGAAGCTAATACTTCATCAATTACCACAACCAAAGAAGAACTTATTACTCAAAGTAACTCAGGTACTTCTTCAAAAAAGCAACATACACTCCGAAAAAACGACTTGGACACAGAAATATCTGGTCCATTCAAATTTTCAAATATAACTGGTGTAAGTTGGTACACAAATCTATCAATGAATATTCTATTTGAATTGCCACCAATTGTTGAAAACATTTACTTACACAGTAGAGACCAATTGTGTTTGCAAATGTTAGTCCTTCATGGAAATGCAACAAACAATCCTGACAACACGTATAGTGTTCATGGAATAAGACAAGAATTGGACTACTGGAAAAAATGTCTGCCCCATGCACCCAAGACTCTAGGGCCTGGCCACAACCACCGCAGCATATCACACTCATGGTGGCTTTTAACTCAGTATCATGCCCATAGAATCAAACATTTTAACTGCAGCATATACTTTTAATGTCTGCTGACACCGCACGTGTCCTTAGAACAGTTTCAACTTGCCTGCGCACAGCACGGACGGGAATACTATCCTTAGGACACCCCTCATTTTCCCTAATTACGAACATCCCAGACAGCGCGGGCATGGCAAATACATCAGTAGCACCTGACACCTAAACAAATCCAGTATTTCACCCATCTCTTACTCACCAAACCTCCCCAAGCACTCTTGAACACCAAAACACTCCCCAAAACGGCAGGTCGCCTCTGTTAGCTGTCGCTCTGTCAGCGGATCCAACATGGCGGGCGCATCAGAACAATCTGACACACATCACGCCTCCCTCCAACCAATCGGTAGACACGTTGCGTGTCCGCAGAAATGACGCGATCCAATTAGCCAATCGGTGTCCCACCCACGGAGCGAACAGGGAAGTGTCTCCGCGGAGCAGACATAGGGCCTGATCATGACTTGGCCGTTATCCCTGGCGGTATTACCACCTGTGGTAATAGCCCTACCACCAAACTCCCCGGCGCTAATAGCGCCGGATCACGAGTTCGGCGGTAAAGTAATTCTCCATTCCCCATTGAGCCCATTCGGGAATGCCCCATTCCCATTGGGCTCAATGGGGAATTTCCGCGCTCTTACCGCCCGCGGATTTCCCGCCGGCGGTAATAGCACAAATTTTCGGCGGATTTCCCCCCAGCTCAGAGCTGGGGCAAAATCCGCCGAAGCCCTGATTCGACGGACCCTTAAATCCGGCGGTATTAGCGCTACCGGCGGATTTAAGGGTTACCGCCGAAGTCGTGATCAGGCTCATAGATATCACACATTTGTTTAGATCTACTTTTTGATCGTTTTAAAGAAAACTACTGGACACATTTTCACCAAATGTACAAAAGCACACTTTTGGAACCAAGCTGCTGCTCCTGCCGCAAATTTGGTGAAAATCCATCCAGCGGTTTGGGCTGTAGGCGTACGCAAAGCTTTTCCCCCATTCAGTCCGTGGGAAAAAAAGACATTTTGGGAACCCCCTATAACTCCCCCCCCTGCACCAAACCTCACTAGTGGGCCATATACTTTTTTTGCAAAGTTTGGTGAGGATTCGTCCAGGGGGAGCGAAGTTATAAGCCGCCCAAAAAGTGCTCTTCCTATGGGATTATCAACTTAACCATAACTACACTGCCACTACCGTGGCTGTGTAATACTATACTATATACATATATTGTCCAGTTTTCCCTTCTTTCCTCGGAACCAGGGCCACATTACAAAATCCCGGCATCAACACAGAAGTAATCATGCTAACTACATGTAGACACCGTACAGTAATGGCTCCCTATGCCCTTATGTCCCACTGAGTGAATCATCCTATAAAAGCATGCACACATAAAATAAACTAGCAATGTAGGCATAGAGTATTGGGTCACATGGTTTGTGAGGCGTTCATCCAATGGATTGGCTAGCAGGTGCTTCAAATCCTTGCTCCCAAACCTATTTTAGGGAGGAGGGCAGTAGTAACTCAGAAATGGCACCAGTACCATCTTGTAGAGCAATGAGTGTCTGAATGCTTATATGCTTAAATGGAGGATGGCTTCCCTTCACATTAACATTGTACACCACAGTTTATTTATGCTACCGTAAACTGCCTAGAAACACACTGTTCAGTAAGTGCAACATGCATCACTGGCCCTGTGGCACACCAATAAGATCAGGTGTGAAGTTAGAATGATGTGTGTTTGGTGTTGGGTATCTGGCCACATTACTTAGGATATCAAATGATGTGCACTTGGGGATTGAGGCAGTGGCGACTACCTGTGACCTTATGGTCTGCTGTGTGAATGATCCTTAAGAGCATGTAAACACAACATTAAAAGGTGATAGCGATGTAGGTATAGAGTACTGGGTCACTTAAATTATGAGGCACTTGCACATTTGATTGGGAAACAGCTTCCACAAACCCATGATACCAAATCTGTTGTAGGAAGCAAAGCAGTTGTAACACACATGAAGTGGAGGACTGGGTTTCTCAATGCCTATACCCTAAAATGTAGGCCCATGTCACACTCTCCTTTAACACACACCACCATCGACCAAGCCCATTAAGGAATGGGTGATTGTGCACCATTCAATGGCAAAGAGCCACCCAGTGGTGAAATGTGAAACATGAGCATAAAAGAGTTTGCATGGCTAATATCATTCATAGTTGGGGCCAGTGCATCACCAAAAGACATGCCTGATGTGGATTTTTCAGAAAATAAAAAAGGCTAGGTTTTAAGAGCCTTATAACAGGTACTGTACATATGTTGATCCTGAACACTATACTGTGCACAACTTAGAAAAGTAATCAATTTTACCGCAACTCTCCATAAATAACAAACTATCAGACCAATTCATGGAAATCTGTACATAGATCCTGCAAAGCCTGCGCGCCGAGACAGACTCTACATGAGCCTGCACAGATACATTTTTCTGCGCGCTACGTGTATTCATGAAATTGTTCCTGCAAAGTAACCCTATACGCAACTCGCAGTCAGAATGCCCCCGACATGTCCCCATGCAAAGCAAAAAACTGCAACGTAGACCTACCTTTTCAGGCTCCCCAGGCGCGAGCACATGCACCCCATGAAAAGTGCATGTCGACCCCCACAAACAGGCAAGCACCATGGCAACACTGCATGCTCTTCCCCGTAGCAGTAACCAGCATTCCGAGAACATGCAAAGTTTCCTGAAATTCTTGTCATATTCCAGTCAAACACCCTGATTTTCAGAACACCGCAAAGTGGATTTTTGCAGTGCAAAGTGACTTTGGACTGCAGAAATACACTTTGCACTGTTCTGTTAATCAGGGTGTTTGTTGACAGTACAAAGTCACTTCACACTAGTACAAAGTCACTTTGCACCGCGCTCAAAATTCCATAAATCAAGCCCAATGTGTAAAACAGAGGTGCTGAAGAAGGAGACTCATGTGGTAGAATATTGGAGGGAGGCAAATGCCAGAGAAGGGCAAAGTGAAACACCAAGGTTGCTCTAGTGAGGCAACATCTGCACCGGATGTTGCTGGAGCAATGCGGAAAAGCTTGCAGCTGGTAGTGAGTGAAATAACAATTAATATCAGTTCTCATATCACATTCGAAATATAAACTGCAACATGTACATATGTTACTATACTGTGGGCCTCATTACGAGTCAGGCGTTAAGGGGTTAACGGCGCCGTAAACGGTGCCGACCCTTAACGCCTGATTCCGAGGTCCCTTTGCGCCATGGTGAGTTTAACGCCTTCTTTTTGCAGGCGATAAAATCCATGGCGCTAAGGGACCATGGTGCTAATTACGCACCGTAATTTACGGTGGCGTAATTACCGCCTTCCCCACTCCCATTATGCCCTATGGGGCAAAAATGGGAATGGGGAAGGGTAAATGGGAAATGGGGATTTACCGCCCCACTCACCTTGGAATGGGGCGGTAAATCCGCCATCCACCATGGTGTAAACATAGTTTACACCATGGTGGTAAGGGTACGACCCATGCGGTAACTTACCGCCTGGGTCGTAATGAGGGCCAGTGTGTTTAGCCCCCTAGAGGTCCCTGTCTACATAGCCCAAAACAGATTCCACCTGTCCCCTGTGACATGAGTAGGCCCATTGCAGATGAAATATCTGCTGCTTTGCTCATGCAAGCTCTAAATCGTCATCCGGGCTCTGATGGGATTCCAGCTGACTACTGTTTATCTATTGAATCCATTTGGTTCCTGTTAATAACTGTTATTTGTAATTATATGAGTGAACACATGCATGTTTTTCCATTTTTGGAAGCAGTCCATTATATGCCAGACGGTGATCCTGTGGCATATAGACCTATCTGTTTGTTTGATTCCCAAATGAAACGTTTTGTTAGCATCTCTTGATGAAGCTTGAAGAACGGACAGAGAATAACAATGAGCATTTCTTTTTTAAGTAGGTGCTTTTAGGAAGCATGTTTATACATAGTAATGTAATGAACATGCTTTCACTTGTATCCCTATTTTATCTATCTCTAGTTGTTGGTGTTACTGGGTAAATGATTTTTTAACCAATACACCTAAATAAAAAATAAAAAAATAAAAATAAAAAAGAGAATAACAACATTTCCCCCCAAACTTCAATTGGGCTTCCAGTTTCAGTACACACTGAACAATGCATGCCTCAGAGTGAGGATGATTTGGCTTTAGAAACTGTCTGTTAAGAATGTGGTTGTACACAAGGCCAACTTAATCCACAAGATACTTAATTGCATTATGTCCAGACCAGGCTAGTTATTAATTTTATGGTTAAAGTTTGTCAAACAGTCCCTTGAGATGATTAATTAAGTCATCTATTATTGATCAAAATAGCCATAATATCTGTTAAAAATAATTTGGCCTATCATGATTAGTTGGCTGGAGAATACAGGGAAATATTGAAACGGGTCAACTGACATGACACAACTCTGACTAAACTATATTTCAGGAGTATCTACAATGGAGCATTGTTAAATACAACAGTGAACTGATGACAAAAGCAAGATTTAACATACTATCTCTGAGGACTATGATGGCCACATGGTCTAGAAGACAAACGGAAGTGAAGTGTTTTGTCAACTTTGTATTTGTCTTATTGATATCCTGTTTTTTTGCCCTGCATA
The DNA here is from genome assembly GCF_040938575.1 of Ambystoma mexicanum. Lineage (NCBI taxonomy): Eukaryota > Metazoa > Chordata > Amphibia > Caudata > Ambystomatidae > Ambystoma > Ambystoma mexicanum. The sequence goes on from NC_090939.1 coordinate 553,877,297, forward strand.
TTTTTAGATATATTGTGGGGTTATCTCTAGTACTTCATGGTATTTTGCTATGCTGGGATATTTTTTAAAGTGGTTAGATTGATTTCAGAATACTGACTAATAAGTATTTCTACCAGGGTCACTAACAACAAACAAATACTGGACTTAATACAGTCTGAATAGATGGCTCATGCCCTCCTGTGATATTTTATGTACAATACCACATTATGCCCTTGTGGCTGTGTTCCAACAAATGTAAAGCATGCAATTGAAATATAGCACATTCATTCAGCCTCTCTAGATAAAACAACTACTTTGCTTTGAGATATTTCTTCTTACCGCTGTCTGCATCTATCTATGCATGTCAAATACATGGAACTGAATGCAGAACAAATATAATGAGACTAAATTACTTTTTTTGAATATTTTCCTTATTGTAAAATAGAATTATACAAGTTACACAGAGTGACATGTATGCCCACATTGTACTTCACATTGCAAGTATGTTTTTTTTGCAATGGCTTTCAGCGCTCTATCTGTGCAAACCTCTGCTAATTGACCATGAGAAAACTTGGCAAGGTAAATATACTTTGAAAAAACAGCAAGACTTTGAGAAGTATGAACAAAGAATGACATGTACATTTAAATTTGAATCTCTAATGCAGCACCTAAAATGAACTGAACTACTTAACCCGTGCTACATAGTATCATTCACTTCACAAGCACATCAATTAACTTGGAGATTTTCCTGACGTAGCTTGGCAGTGAAATCTTCCCCAGCCTTTCTGTCTGCCTCTCAAGGGTCAACCCAGATAAGGGTTCTCAAGACTGCAGTTTTGTTTCAAGGATTGTCAACCCAGGAGAGACAGCCTCAATTTAAGCCTTAGCCAAGAAGACAGTCAGCTTGAAAGCACCAGACTCAGTCCACTCTAAAAGATCCTAAAAAGGATGACTTCTTCTAATTTCTTCACATTGCCAGATTTGTTCCCGGACGAAAGTGGCAATTACATTCAGGCCTTTGAGTTAACCAATATGTACATCACACTTTCCTGGGAATGGTCCTCCTCATCCAGGTCATTTTCAGGATCCCATAATCCAAGTCAGGCAGAGGCATTATCACAATATAGTGCAAGATCTAGCACATGATGAGAATAGTGTCAACCATTCAAAGGCTGTACTGTAGAGCACAGGCTGTGCAATGCAGGCCCCTTAACCTGTCCCTCTTTTGGCTTAAACCATGCTTTATTGATCCACAGCTTCTAAATCAACATATGTCTGTAGGTTTCCCAAAGGTGATCATTGCAGTCTGGCACAGGTGTGAAGTTCCATGGAAGGAGTGGGCATCCTAAGTCACCTACGATTTCAATAAGGATATTGTTCATGGAATGTGCTAGACATGTATCTGTTACCATACAGGTATATTTTGCTGCAGGTGGTGACTTTGGATTAATACTTTAATCCTACCTTCATCACTTTTCATTTTGTCATCATGGAGCAGTCCATGGATCCAGGGAGTAAGGGACCCCAGTGTCCTATGAAAAGATTGCCATCAAATGAGATGTAGTTGTTAAGCCTGTGCTTCTGCTTCCGTTCCCTATGGGTGACATGGACAAGACAAAAGGTGTGCTCTCCAAACCCCCTAGGACATTCAGAAAGACAGAAATGGGGGCGCTGTTGCGCACGGAACAAAATGGCGGCGTCTGTGTAAGCTCCGGCGATATCCTGGGCCTCAAAGCCTGCTTACAACATTTATACACTCCGGTTCAGCACGAATTTTAAGGAAAATATGCTTCAGTGAACCAAGACCACCCACACGAAATCTCCGGAAAAAAGGAACAGCGGTTTGCAGAATCGGGACTCTGTAGGTGAACGGGAAACGACGCAGCGCACTCACCAAGATTGAGAGGAGGAGCCCGGTGCGGGAGCTGCTGGAGCGAACGCGGCGACCGATGCACAGAGAACTCTTGGCGCGGCGGGAAGTGTAGAGGGTGCTCCACTCCTCGTAGAGCGCCCCACCAAACCCCCTGCCGCCAACGACGAAGCGACTTCCCCACGCAAGAAGAGAGTATACGAGAGCCCGGCCCACAATAGAAAAGGTAGGCCGTACAGCCGTTGCCGCGTATCACCGCGACCGCCGCAGGGTTGCGGGTGGAGACGCGGTTCAGCTGACGAGTAGGAAAGGCGGGCGGACGACTGTCGTTTTACCGGCGCTTGCCTTAAGAGACTGAAAACCAGAGTAAGGCCGGCTGGAGGACGCACTCTCTGCTTCTAAAGAGTGATTAAATAAGAGACACAAATAACATTGCCGGCCCTACCAGAGGGGTGACACAGTATTATACAAACCCACCCCACGGCGACCCGACAGGAAGCCATGGACAACATAGACAACACAGAGTGAAGCCACTGCAGCCCACTGTGGGGGGTGGGCAAGGGCACCCACACTGAACTGTGCTCGAATAAATCCCCCGGTCGTGCGGTAATACCCCGATCGGGGCAGAGAACTATGCAAGGGATATCGGGACACCAACCAAACCCATACTACGTGAACATAACAGCAAGGTATACAGAGGAGACATACACTTGGCTCACTGCGTCAGTGATCCTCCAACGGAAGACACCGGCATAATTATCAGACCAAGGACAATGCCCAAAAGCTTTGGCCCGAAAAGGAACAAAGGCACAATCGAGAAATACACAACCACAATGCCTAAAGGCTCCGAGCCCGAGGAAGAGGAAGCAATGCTAACACAGGATGAACAGGCCCCTATCGCCTCCATGATGGACCCACAAGCGGTGTTCCAAGCTATGCAGCAGGGATTTGCAATGCTAACAGCAAACTGGACGGAATCACGGCAAGTGTAGCAAGCATCAAAACGCAGCTTGACAAAACGACAGCTCGCATGATGGAGGCTGAAACCAGAATAACAGGAGTAGAAGATAAGATGGAAACACTGCAGAACACAGTATCCACAATGGCCATTGAACTGGGGACAGTTAAATCTAAGTGCGAAGATTTAGAAGCGAGATCAAGGAGAAACAATATCTGTATAATAGGGGTACCGGAAGAGGCAATTAAAGGAACGATGGAGAAAGCGGTGGAACATCTTCTGCGAACGCTGCTAGGAGAACCAGGATGGTCGCCTGTATTCATGGTGGAAAGGGCGCACAGAACATTGAATCCGAAACCGAAACCAGGAGCATACCTCAGGCCCATTATAGCTCGTATACTTAACTACAGAGACAGAGACCTGATCCTAAAAACTGCAAGAGAGAAACAAGAGCTTAAGTGGGAAACTAGCACAATACGCATCTACCCAGACTTCACCATAGCAGTCCAGCAGGAGAGAAAGCTTTTCACAGGAATCAAAAAGATGTTACGTGATCGGCAGATACAATATGCAATGCTTTATCCTGCCAGACTCAAGATCCAACATCAAAATAAGGCGTACTTTTTTACATTCCCTGAAGAAGCCGCGACTTTCATAGAGACGCACATACCGCTGAATAAAGGACAATCCTGAAATGGAAGTAAAACCAATAGGAGAAATCTGAGTCAGCTTCGCAGACATTATGATCAAGAAGAAAATAGGACCAGCAAAGAGACAGCTCCAAGTTGGGAGCCACATACTATAGTTGTCGAGAAACAATGCAAAGAAACATAACACAAAGGCTGATTCGAAGATACCAAAATAAAGGAGAGTAACAAGCCAGAACTGGAGACAACACTTATAATAATGGTTGGCTTGGGCACAGGAGACGCCGCAGCCCCCCCCCTGTAGCGGGTGCTAGAGAAGATGTGGGGTGGGAGGATGGGAGGAAATCAAGGCACGGTTGAAGTTCGGGGAACTGTGAGGGAGGGGGGAGGGAAAGGACTGCGAGAGTTTGATTATTGTTCAAAAAAGCAAGGTTGTAAGCACAAAAAGCACACAGGTACCAGGCACAGAAACTTTCAGACCGAAATACAGACACATCGAGACACACAACATGGCAAATACTACATAGATAATGGATAAACCTAACACCGAAATTATCAATGCTCTGAGCTGGAATGTCAGGGGGTTAGGATCTAAGATTAAGACAAGGAAGATCATGGCTTACCTCAATAGACAAAAAGCTAAGATAATCTTCCTCCAGGAGACACATATAGGCCCTCGACAAGGGGACCAATTGATTGCAAACTGGGGCACTCATCAATACTTCACGACCTATTCCACCAGGGCAAGGGGGGCGGCAATACTAGTACACAAAACACTTCCGTTTGTATGTAATGGGACTGAACGTGACCCCGAAGGGAGATATGTGATAGTACATGGTGTGCTATATGACAAAGAAATAGTTTTTCTAAACATATATGGCCCAAATATCGACCAACCCGAATTCTACTCCACAGTGTTTGAAAAATTAGCGAGATATCCTACAGCTCGGGTATTATGTGGTGGGGATTTCAACACAATTCTGGACGTGCAGTTAGATCGTACGTCAACAAAAACCAGAACACTAATCAAGGCAGCACAGACAATAAACACACAAATGACAGATCTGCAATTAAAAGATGTTTGGAGAACATTAAACCCTAATGGCAGAGAATACACATACTACTCCACAGTCCACGATATGCATTCCAGGATCGACTTGTGGTTAATAGACACGGATAGCATGGCCTGGGTAACGAAATCTCACATATACCCCAGAACTTACTCCGACCACTGCCCAATACAACTAACATTAAAATCTCGGACAGGATCAGTCCAAGACCACCATGGAGGTTTGATCCAGCAGCCCTGAGGGACGTAGTATACAAAAACTCAATGGCACAATATGTGCAAGACTACTTCAAGATCAACGAACATTCGGTCTCAACCCAGGCCATGCTTTGGCAAGCGTTTAAAGTTTGTATAAGGGGCCAATTGATATCCATCGAAGGGGGAATCCTCAAAGATATCAGGGCCAGACTGCAGGGACTTGAGACACAACTAACATCACTACAAACCCAATATGCCACGGCCCCGACCCCCCAGTTGGGTACAGAAATTAAGACTAAACTGGAGCAGTACCGAGAGCCGGGAGACCAAGAGATAAGATATTTTGATAGGCCTATAGCAGCACGTAGATACGGGGAGGGGGAGCGTCCTGGGAAATTACTAGCCAGAACAGTATGTGGAGAGAGGGGACCCACTAGTATACCCTGTATACAAATAGAAGATGGTACGGTTTCCACAAACCAGAATGAAGTGAAAGACACGTTCTACAAATTCTATAAAGAGTTATACTCCCCCCAGGGCACGGTCACAGACATCGAGATAGAACAATACCTCTCCAAGATACCAACAACGCTTATATCAGAATTGACTATGGAATCACTAGAGGCACCCATTACTGAGGCCGAAATATATGAAGCAATTAAAGCTCTTCCCAATGGAAAAGCCCCGGACGCAGATGGGCAAGGAGCAGAGTTCTATAAGGAGTTTAGTCAAATCCTTACACCCAGACTACACGCCGTCTGGAAGGAAGCTCTGGAAATAGGAGAACTCCCCAAAACCACCAGAGAAGCAATCATCACACTTCTACTTAAGCCTGGTAAACCAACTACAGAATGTGGATCATATCACCCACTATCATTAATAAACACTGATGCCAAGATCCTGGCAAAAATACTTGCAACAAGACTCACACCATATATGCCATATATGGTACATAAAGACCAGGCCGGGTTTATAATGGGCAGGTCCACAGCCACAAATATTAGACGATGCCATCAGATAATGACCTCCATACCTGCTACTACTCAAGGGATAGCGGTGTCCCTAGACATGAGAAAAGCGTTTGACACAGTCTTGTGGCCCTTTCTATTCGGGGTGTTGCGTAACTATGGGTTTGGCCCACAATTTATAAAGTGGATTAAGGTGCTATATACTAGACCACATGCGAGGATAAGAGTGAATGGAGCCCTCATGGGCATACTGGAGCTGTTGGGAGGTACCAGACAAGGTGCCCACTTTCCCCCTTGCTTTTTGCCTTAGTTATAGAACCACTGGCAGATATTCTCAAATCTCGTTACAGCTTGTTTGGGATATGACTTGAAGGCAAACTGCAAATTATAACGCTATACGCGGATGACATTCTTTTATACCTAAAAAACCCAGACAGCACGCTCGGCAAGGTCCTGGCAGAGGTAGGAAAGTTTGGCGAATACTCGGGACTAGGCCTCAACCCCCACAAATCAGAAATATTCCCGCTCACAGACGCCACACCACAACCCCGGAACCTTCACAGACTTATATGGAGTCCGATACACATAGTGTATCTAGGGGCCAACATAGCCAGAACGGCCCAACTATCCCGAGCATTGAATTACACGACACTAGCTGACACCTTGTGTGCTAAAATGAAACGATGGAATGTACTCCCAATATCAATGGCAGGACGGTTAGCCTTAATCAAAATGGTGATACTACCAAAACTTTTTTACCTCTTCAGTACGGTTCCGGTGTGGCCCGGCCGCACTCTGTTCACCAAAATCAATAGCGCCTGCGCAAATTTTGCTTGTGGCGGACACCCCAGACTAAGCTGGAGAGTCCTGACGGACACATATCCAAGGGGTTGACTGATGGCACCGGACATGGAACTTTATTACTTGGCGAAACAGGCACAACAAGCAGCAAGATGGGCCACCTCCTTTCTTAACCCCACTGACATTTCCCTGTCCCCACAAGAGAGAGAGGCGATAGGGGCACTGCAGAGGATGTCCAGACCCACCCCGAAGTAGTACAATACAACCAACCCCTCCAAAGTCACAACCACGGCATGGTCCAGAATTACCGACATATATGGTGCCAGTAAACTACATCATCCAAGTATGCCAATATGGGGAGATCCACACACACCACTCAGTGTTGATAGTGAAATAGCAAGGCACTGGAGCGCTAAAGGTATCACACAGTCGGGCCAGTTATTCATAGACCAACACTTTATAACTTGGGAGGATATTAAGGATACACTGGGGAACACACACTCGCATAAACAGCAATACCATAAGGCAACCATGGCACAACGAACCCATCCAACACTCCCAGAAGAACCAGAAATAAATATGGCATTAGGCTATATATTTACAGGAGGTACCCAAAAGGTCACAGCCTCTACGCTATACAAAACTATAATACAAGCACGCCCTGCGGTAACCCACACATCTAAAGGGAGTTGGGAACAGGATTTGGGGCAACAGATAGACGATCAAGTGTGGTCCCGGATTTGCACACTGACTAAAGGGATATCATGCAACTCAAGGTTTAAATTGATACACTATAAAATAGTACACAGGATACATTACACCCATTAAGACTTAAGCAGATATATCCCACATCGAATGGTGCCTGCCCAAGATGTAATGCTGGAAATGCTAACATATTTCAAATGCTGTGGGATTGCTCCAAATTGAGACATTATTGGTCAGAGGTATGCAGGGCTCTAGACAAGATGGCAGACCAGCCGGTGACATGGACACCACGGATTTGCATGTTGGGGCAGAAGGGAAACTGAATCCGACGTGGCGGAAATTATTGAATCTGAGTCTGCTCATAGCTAAAAGGGTCATATTGATGAAATGGAAGAACGTACAACCCCCTACAATAGAGGACTGGAACAGAGATATGGTGTGGATTAATGACACTGACGAACTGTATATTGACTTGGTAACACCACAAAGTAGACCCAGAAACATATGGTCGCGATACAAGCAAAACCTGGCTGACCTCAGTGAACCGGAAACCTGAACACAGAAGGCTATTGAACTGCATATGTAGTATGTCTGTATAATTAAAGAAAGTTGCTAATGTATGTGCATAACCTGTGTGCAAATATAAATAAAGTTGTTAAAAAAAGAAAGACAGAAATGACATAAAAGTTTGTTTTTGTATCATTGAGCTGTCCTCGAGAGCTGGGGATTGTGGGGTATCTATGTGCTTGGTGCAAAAGGGCATACACAACTGTCAGGCCGATTCATGGAATAATTAGCGTGGCGCAAGTGGCCAAAAACGTGCGATTCGCAGTGGAATAGCGAAAATCGCAGTGCAAGTGCGAAAATCGCACGAAAAGCAGCGCACGTCGATTCATGGAAGTCCGTGCGCGAGAAAACCAGCGGATGTGCGATAAAAAAGTGCGCGGCGCACGTTGGCGCACAGGCCATCAAACAGCGTGCGCCAGGTCACAGCGAAAATCGCACAGGCCACAGCGAAAATCGCACATAGCGCGGCGCACGCAACAAAAGTAGGCGGAACACGGGGCGTACCACTCGGAATGGGGAACAACTTGCCAAAATGTGGGCGTCACGGGGGAAGCACAGGGTACAAGTGCGCGGAACGCCCACACGCTCGCCTACAACACGTATTCATGGAATAGAATAGGGCAAAAAAGCGCACGCTCAAACCAGCGCACAGGCACAAACACGACCTCCACAAGAAAGCAGGCGGTAGCGTCTCTGCGCCTGGAAGAAATGTGCGCCAAAAGGTGCGCCAACAAATAGCACCTATATACAGCCATGATGAATGCCCAATACTGTGGCCCTCCAGGACAAATGACGTGCAAAGGGGTACCCACAAACACAGACACGCGCTGACAGAAAAAAAACGTGTGCGTGTAAACAGGGGTGCGCGGGAAGTCTCACACGCGAATTGGCCGGGTACGTGGATTACAGGGGTGCATGGGAAGTACCACACGCGATTTGTCAGGGTACGTGGATTGCAGGGGTGCGCGGGAAGTTCCACACGCGATATGGCCGGGTACGTGGATTTCAGGGGTGCGCGGGAAGTTCCACACGCGATTTGGCCGGGTACGTGGATTTCAGGGGTGCGCGGGAAGTTCCACACGCGATTAGGCAGGGTACGTGGATTGCAGGGGTGCGCGGGAAGTTCCACACGTGATTAGGCAGGGTACGTGGATTTCAGGGGTGCGCGGGAAGTTCCACATGCGATTTGGCCGGGTACGTGGATTTCAGGGGTGCGCGGGAAGTTCCACACGCGATTAGTCAGGGTACGTGGATTACAGGGGTGCGCGGGAAGTTCCACACGCGATTTGGCCGGGTACATGGATTTCAGGGGTGCGCGGGAAGTTCCACACGCAATTAGGCAGGGTACGTGGATTGCAGGGGTGCGCGGGAAGTTCCACACGCGATTTGGCCGTGTACGTGGATTTCAGGGGTGCGCGGGAAGTACCACACGCGATTTGGCCGGGTACGTGGATTTCAGGGGTGCGCGGGAAGTACCACACGCGATTAGACAGGGTACGTGGATTGCAGGGGTGCGCAGGAAGTTCCACACGCGATTTGGCCATGTACGTGGATTTCAGGGGTGCGCGGGAAGTACCACACGCGATTTGGCCGGGTACGTGGATTTCAGGGGTGCGCGGGAAGTACCACACGCGATTTGGCCGGGTACGTGGATTGCAGGGGTGCACAGGAAGTTCCACACGCGATTAGGCAGGGTACGTGGATTGCAGGGGTGCGCGGGAAGTTCCACACGCGATTAGTCAGGGTACGTGGATTTCAGGGGTGCGCGGGAAGTACCACACGCGATTTGTCAGGGTACGTGGATTTCAGGGGTGCGCGGGAAGTTCCACACGCGATTTGGCCGGGTACGTGGATTTCAGGGGTGCGCGGGAAGTTCCACACGCGATTAGGCAGGGTACGTGGATTGCAGGGGTGCGCGGGAAGTTCCACACGCGATTTGGCTGTGTGCTCCCAGGTATTACCTGTACACCCTCCACGGCCCCTGCAGGCAGCACACACCACAGGGGACTACCCTGCACACCTCCTCATGTCACCCACCACCCCCACCCCCCAGCAGTGCAGGGGCATCCTCCACCAGGCCCCCACCCATGTCTCCCACCACCCCCACCCCCCAGCCACCAGGGGCAGCCTCCACCAGGCCCCCACCCATGTCTCCCACCACCCCCACCCCCCAGCCACCAGGGGCACCCTCCACCAGGCCCCCACCCATGTCTCCCACCACCCCCACCCCCCAGCACTGTGGGGCACCTGCCAGCAGGCCCCCACCAATGTCACCCACCACCCCCACCCCCCAGCAGTGCAGGGGCATCCTCCACCAGGCCCCCACCCATGTCTCCCACCACCCCCACCCCCCAGCAGTGCAGGGGCATCCTCCACCAGGCCCCCACCCATGTCACCCACCACCCCCCAGCCACCAGGGGCACCCTCCACCAGGCCCCCACCCATGTCAACCACCACCCCCACCCCCCAGCAGTGCAGGGGCATCCTCCACCAGGCCCCCACCCATGTCTCCCACCACCCCCACCCCCCAGCCACCAGGGCCAGCCTCCAGCAGACCCCCACCCATGTCACCCACCACCCCCACCCCCCAGCAGTTCAGGGGCATCCTCCACCAGGCCCCCACCCATGTCTCCCACCACCCCCACCCCCAGCCACCAGGGGCAGCCTCCACCAGGCCCCCACCCATGTCTCCCACCACCCCCACCCCCCAGCAGTGCAGGGGCATCCTCCACCAGGCCCCCACCCATGTCACCCACCACCCCCACCCCCCAGCAGTGCAGGGGCATCCTCCACCAGGCCCCCACCCATGTCACCCACCACCCCCACCCCCCAGCCACCAGGGGCACCCTCCACCAGGCCCCCACCCATGTCACCCACCACCCCCATCCCCCAGCAGTGCAGGGGTATCCTCCACCAGGCCCCCACCCATGTCTCCCACCACCCCCACCCCCCAGCCACCAGGGGCAGCCTCCACCAGGCCCAAACCCATGTCACCCACCACCCCCACCCCCCAGCAGTGCAGGGGCATCCTCCACCAGGCCCCCACCCATGTCTCCCACCACCCCCACCCCCCCAGCCACCAGGGGCAGCCTCCACCAGGCCCCCACCCATGTCTCCCACCACCCCCACCCCCCAGCAGTGCAGGGGCATCCTCCACCAGAACCCCACCCATGTCACCCACCACCCCCACCCCCCAGCCACCAGGGGCAGCCTCCACCAGGCCCTCACCCATGTCTCCTACCACCCCCACCCCCCAGCACTGTGGGGCACCTGCCAGCAGGCCCCCACCCATGTCACCCACCACCCCCACCCCCCAGCAGTGCAGGGGCATCCTCCACCAGGCCCCCACCCATGTCACCCACCACCCCCACCCCCCAGCAGTGCAGGGGCATCCTCCACCAGGCCCCCACCCATGTCTCCCACCACCCCCACCCCCCAGCCACCAGGGGCAGCCTCCAACAGGCCCCCACCCATGTCTCCCACCACCCCCACCCCCCAGCAGTGCAGGGGCATCCTCCACCAGGCCCCCACCCATGTCTCCCACCACCCCCACCCCCCAGCAGTGCAGGGGCATCCTCCACCAGGCCCCCACCCATGTCTCCCACCACCCCCACCCCCCAGCAGTGCAGGGGCAGCCTCCACCAGGCCCCCACTCATGTCCCCTATCACCCCCACCCCCCCCGCCACCAGGGGCACCCTTCACAAGGCCCCCATCCATGTCTCCCACCACCCCCACCCCCCAGCCACCAGGGGCACCCTCCACCAGGCCCCCACCCATGTCACCCACCACCCCCACCCCCCAGCCACCAGGGGCAGCCTCCACCAGGCCCCCACCCATGTCTCCCACCACCCCCACCCCCCAGCCACCAGGGGCACCCTCCACCAGGCCCCCACCCATGTCACCCACCACCCCCACCCCCCAGCCACCAGGGGCATCCTCCACCAGGCCCCCACCCATGTCTCCCACCACCCCCACCCCCCAGCCACCAGGGGCAGCCTCCACCAGGCCCCCACCCATGTCTCCCACCACCCCCACCCCCCAGCAGTGCAGGGGCATCCTCCACCAGGCCCCCACCCATGTCTCCCACCACCCCCACCCCCCAGCAGTGCAGGGGCATCCTCCACCAGACCCCCACCCATGTCTCCCACCACCCCCACCCCCCAGCCACCAGGGGCAGCCTCCACCAGGCCCCCACCCATGTCTCCCACCACCCCCACCCCCCAGCATTGCAGGGGCATCCTCCACCAGGCCCCCACCCATGTCTCCCACCACCCCCACCCCCCAGCAGTGCAGGGGCATCCTCCACCAGTCCCCCACCCATGTCTCCCACCACCCCCACCCCCCAGCAGTGCAGGGGCAGCCTCCACCAGGCCCCCACCCATGTCACCCACCACCCCCACCCCCCAGCAGTGCAGGGGCATCCTCCACCAGGCCCCCACCCATGTAACCCACCACCCCCACCCCCCAGCAGTGCAGGGGCATCCTCCACCAGGCCCCCACCCATGTCTCCCACCACCCCCACCCCCCAGCCACCAGGGGCAGCCTCCACCAGGCCCCCACCCATGTCTCCCACCACCCCCACCCCCCAGCAGTGCAGGGGCAGCCTCGACCAGGCACCCACACATGTCCCCCTGCCCCCAGGTCCTGACGATACTCAATCATGGCAGTAATGGGCAGCATACCCAGCACAACACCCAGGCAAGGATTGCATCCACCCACATAGTGAATGCAATTACATGATACAACCCCAATGGCAAGTCTGTAAATGAACACATGTCCGTCACACACACATAGACAATGGGTGCAAGTGAATGTCAAAACCCATATCATGACATGTATGAAACCAATGAGAAAATACCACAAGTGAAAGTTAAAAAAACATGTATTAAAGATGAAAAATAAGTAAACAAATCAAACATACAACAATGGGGATAACAAAATAAATGGTCCATGTCCGAGAACAAATGTAAAAATAAAAAAAACAAAGTAATCCAAAAACAAATGTCGTCCAAAGCAATATCATGTGGAAGGAAAATAATGAAAAACCATTTCCTCATGGTGAACACAATAATTAATAAAAAAAATGTTTCTTCAAAAAGCAAACTATATACACGAATATTCCAGGGTCCATGAGCCCAACACCATAAATGAAACCTACTACTACCTAATGAAAATAATATATACAAAAAAGTGGCCATTGTCCGAGCAGTCCAAAAAAATAAAAATAAATAAAGGAAACCTAACACTAACTAACTAAATAACTATATACAAAGGCAGCGGGCAAGTCCTGCGGCTCACTCGGTGATGTTGCTGGCCAGGGCATAATCGAACTCCATGTCGATGTCCTGGAGGCGGGACTCTGTCCTGGCCCCGAGGTCTCGCAGGGACAACCCCATGTCCAGCTCAAACTCCCTGCGAGCTTCCTCGAGGCACTCAGCCCGCCTCAACGCCCGACGCATGGAGAACTCCGCCCTGACCATGGTGAGCCGCTCCTCTTCCGCCCGCTGCCGCTCCGCACCTATCCGCTGGACCAACTGCTCCCACACGGAAGACACCACCATCCCAGGGTTGCCCTGCCCTCCGGCCGATGCCTGCCCCTCTGATCTTGATGGCCCAGAGCCATGATGCCTCCCACGTCGAGCCTGCTGCTGCCTCCGACGCCACTGCCTCTGCCAGCACGACGGCATCCAGGCTGATGGAAACCACCGACGCCGTCGTGCACGTGCCCTGCCCGATGATGCTGTCACATCTTCCATCTGCTGGGGTGCAGTTGCTGTGTTGTCCACCCCTGCTGGACCTCCGACTCCCAACTGTGGCAGGGATGGGATCCCCACCGACCTGGCTGCATTGGTCGGGGCAGGTCCACAGGGGGCCCTGGTGACATCTGGGCCGGAAGACGGCAAGGAGAACGACTGGTGTATAGCCTGCACAGAGGAGGAGAGGGCCGCCAGATTGGCCAACACATGCAGGAAACCCCCGAACATGGCCGATCCCAATTGGGCCACGTCGGCACGGTGCACTTCGTGATGACGTGCGTGCTCCTCCTGGGAAGCACGCACGGCATCACGAATCACAGCCGTGCGCATCGCGACCCCAATCAGGACCTTCTCCACACGGCCAGGGTTTCCCACGTCCGCAGGTGGAGGGGAGTCAGGTGACATGGACATCCCCTCTACATGCGGACGGGCCTGGGACGGGGCATCCCTGCTGGTGCATGGTGGTGCACTCACAGGGTCAGGGACAGCGACATGCACAGGCCCCTCCACGGTGACCTGTGCTGCCTCCTGCCCCTGGCCCTGGACTGCACCACTTGCACCAGCAGGGATGCCCCCACCAGGCCCCATGTGTGCCCCAGTGGCGGCCTCCTCCTCCTCTGTGCAAACCACCAACCTGGATGGCTCCTCACCGTCTCCCACCGTAGCAGGCCCCTGTGGGGGCTCACCCACCCCTTCCGCTGCAGCCGTGGGGGCATCCCCGCCGCCTTGCTCCACAGCGCCGTCTCCGCCCTCTTCTTCACTAGCCGCTGCGTAGAGGGAGACAAAGAACACAAGCATCAGGGCACTGTACAATGGTCCCCTAGACAGGAAGCAATAGCAGATGAGCACCACTGTCAAAGTACACTTCCATCATGTCCCTCCACAACACATGGGTCAGTCCAGGCAAAACACACACAGTAACAGGCATGGTGCATGCCATGGACATTTCCATGCAGGTCCAATGGACTCTTGAAACATTCAATGATATGTAACTCACATGCATCATGGCTCATGCCTATCACATGCACACACTTCACCTCAGTCACATCCATCTGGCCCCAAACACACCAAACACAGCGGATACAAGGGTAATTTGGCTGCTTCACTGAATCTGTGCATTGTCACACACATGTGTCATGCATCCATGGCATGCACAAGTCACAGACACGCAGGTCAGGCACACAGACATGGCTACCATATATGTACCTGGCATCAGCACCCATCCCTCACCCCCACCCATGTCCAGGTACAGAGACTGGCATGCTCTCATGTTCAAAATCTGCATAGGGCTCCCCATGCGGCATTTGAACACATGCAACAACCATGTGGGTCACACATCACTGGTCGCACATGCATTACCATGATGTCCCTGCACACATACATGCATACATGGCCTATGGCACACATACAGGCAAGTATCATAGAACCAGCACACCGCAACATGCCCTGTCTCACACAGTAATGCTTGGACACTTACCGCTCAACTCCAGACGGGCCTCCCTCTCAAGGATCTGGGCGTGGAGCGCTGGGCGTACGCGTTCCAGGACCCTCATCTGGATGGAACTCATGCGGCTCCGGCCCCCCTCCACGAGGCGCCGGGCCTTCACAAGGGTCCTGGACCTCAAGTCCTCCCAGCGCTTCTTGATCTTCAGGACGTTGCGGGTTGCCACCCCCTCCGCGTTGATGGCAACCACACAGTCGGCCCAGATCCTCTCCCGTCCTTCCTTGCTGGCGCGGGACGATCCAAAGAGGGCATCATACTGCCCCAGGACATGCTCCACCAGGACACCAACTTCGGTGGCAGTGAAGCTGGTGCCCCTCTGCCCCTCTGGCCTGGGGTTGCCACTGGTGCCAGATGTGGAAGTGCCCGACATGGCAACCCCAGAGGCAGGTGTGGGTGGGCAACTGGGTCCTGGGGCTGGGCTGTGGAGCGATGTAATCCCAGTCGGGAGTCTTCAGTTCCAGCAGGGGTGGACACAGCAACTGGACCCCTGCAGATGGCTGATGTGCAGGCACCAAATGGCAGGGCACAGTGGCAGCAGGCAGGCAGGCAGGCAGGCAGCAGCAGATGGCACGTGGGAGGCTGCTCGGGGCACTGGGGGGCAGTAACTCGGCCTTCTGGGCAGGAGCGTGGTCTTCCGTGTGTTTTCGCGTGGCCAGCTTGATACGGAGTGATTTGGCACGTGAAAATCCTGCACGTCAGCGTGAAATCCGAGGAAAGGCCCTTAGCGCGTAAGCGCATCAGCACGCATACGCGATTCTATTGGACCAGAGTCCCTCAGCGCGTAAGCGCGTCTGTGACGTGACCCGCACGGGTGTTCCCCACTCAGCACGTGATGACGGAGCACACGTGGAAATACTGCACGTCAGAGTGTCATCGCGTGTAATTGGACAAAAGTGCGCGTACACGCGATTGGCCTATGTACGTGTATTTCATGGGTGCGCGGACACTTACACACGCAAGTACGTCAGCGCACCTGTATCCCGTGGTGCGTGGGAATTTCCACACGCTATTGGACTGGGTACTGGATTCCAGGGGTGCGCGGGTCACACGCTCGCATAGAACACGCGCAAAGCATAAATTTGCGCACTTTAACAATAACAAGTTCAGACGCCAGGATGAACATACCGTTCCTAGCAGCAGTGGCAGTGGGCTACCAAAGGAGGAGGAGGAGGATAGTCAGGGCCAGAATATTCACACCCAGAACCAGCCTTTTCGGTATGCCTGATGACCAGGTGTATGGGAGGTACAGGTTTCCACCACACATAATACTGGCGCTGGTGAGTGAGTGGGAGGATGACCTCACATCACCCACCCTGTGCTCCCAAGCACTCAGCCCCCTGGAGAAGGTCCTCAATGTACTGCACTTCTTAGCCACTGGATCATTTCAGCGGACAAGTGCCATAGTGGGTGGGGTGTCACAGGCCACCCAGTCACGCTGCCTACACCAGGTCTTGAACATCATCACTGCACGCCCATCAGTTCGCAGGCACATATACCTTCCCAGAACACCTGCAGAAAGGCATGCTGCCGCCCTGGATTTTTACGGTGTGGCAAGATTCCCCAAAGTGCTAGGTGCCATCGACTGCACCCATGTGGCTCTACGTCCCCCCAGGGCATCTGAGCACATCTATAGGAACCGCAAGCACTGGCATTCCATCAACGTGCAGGTAGCATGTAATGCCAAGGGAATCATCACCTCAGTATATGCCAACTATCCCGGGTCCACCCACGACAACATCATTTACCGAATGTCCACCCTAAGCCGGGACCTAGAAGCTGGGCGGCATGGCGATACATGGCTGCTTGGTGAGTATGTATGCCACTGCACATGCATGCATGTTGGATACTGAGCAAGGTCACAGCCCCACCAATGATACCAATCACCACCTCCACAGGGGACAGTGCCTACCCTCCCAGCCCCCACATAATGACGCCAATTCGGAACCCCACCACGCCACCCGAGGTAAGATATAACACAGCCCACATTACGACCCGGGGCATAGTGGAGCGCACATTCGGAGTGCTAAAGTCACGCTTTCGCTCCCTTGACCGTTCTGGCGGGCAGCTGTTATACGCTCCCCCAGTAGTGTGCAGGATCATAGTGGCAGCATGTGTCCTGCACAACGTTGCAACACGCCGGGTCTGGCCGTGGACATGGTGGTGGCCCCACATCCCCAACCACATGCACAGCCGCTGCGCATGGGAGGGGAAAGGACACGGGGGGAGGCAGCCCGTACACAGCTAGTGGCTAATTACTTCACATAGAAATCACACCCCTGTGGAGTGCACACTGCCCTGGCACATTCCATCTGACAATCAATGATGACTCAACCTGACACTGATCCTGAATGTCTGGAGAATGAACCGTGAATACCATATCAGCCTGAGATTTTTCACCTGGAAGTGTCACAATGTGTGCATCCCTACCCACACAGACACCACCAATTCAGTTTTGTGAAGTTACACATTCAAGCAGCTAAAATGAATACCCACTTGCAAAATGCAACAAGAGGACAGTGCCATGTCAGCCAACCCAACCCCAGCACCTCCACACGACACACTGTGCCATGTCATGCTAATTGCAGGTAAACAAAGTAATCCCCACAACATGACACTAGTGTCACTATGTACAGTGTCCCTATTAGAAACCTGCAACACCTGAAATGCTCACAGCAATGCCGGACCAACAACATACTTGAGCACGTACTACCATTAACATGACATCACAAATGTTACATATTAGTAGTCTCACCACCTGGAAATGCCTGCACTCCCACCACTACCAACTGTGCAGTGTTGGCGCCATGTAGAGTTGTAGGTGCACTGCTGCCAACATGGACCCCATCTCCAGACTAGAGGTCCTTGTGTAGACATGAGGAAGGGACCTGCAAATTGGGAGGTAGACACAGAAGATGAGTTACACATCAAAGCAACATGCAGTGTACAACACAACAGCAATATGCACTAGGAATGTATACACAGTATTGACTACAGACTGCCCACACAGCTCATGGGAGTCCAACGTCACTGTGTAATTCACTGTCACTTGGGCACACCCTTTGCAAGCCCATGGAAACGGGAAGCAGGAGGGGTGTGTGTGACTCAAACCCAAGCATCTGAACCAAATACATTACAAGCCTGCATGTGCCCAGCCACAATGCAGCGTATGCCCACAGGAACCACGGAAGCCAACAAATCGTCCCAAAAAAATAGGGAATAAAATAAATAAAAATAAAAATAAGAAACAATCAAAAATGGCCATTGATGGGCCCGGTTGGGTTGGGGAGGCCACCCAGGAGGTCCGAGGACAGGATGCACACCAGAACCCACCTGCGTGGATCCTGGGAAAATAAAACACCTCCATGGGCTCATGGCCCACACGGCTACCCTATTGTGGGAGTATCACTGCTGTCGTTATTATCACCCTGTGCAGCTGCATCCGGAGGTGGTTGCACTATGGGAGGCAGCCCACGCAAGGCCCTAGTCTGCTCCTCCATGGCTGCAAGCATGCGGGTGTGGTAGGTCTGGTTCTGGAGGATGAGTGTGCGGAGGTCCACATGCAACAACTCACGGGATGCCCGGACCTCCGCCCTCGTTGCCTGCATCTCAGCTGAGAGCGTACGGGTGAGACGCTCCAGCTGCTGTTCTGTCGTTTGGTGTGTTGAAGCCTCAAGCTCAACAAGAGTCGTCCTGAGGTGAAGGAGCTCCTGCCTCAGGGCTTCCCTGTGGCCCTGGGACTCAATGGCGATGGCCTCCTGCAGAGTCGCCAGTGCCGCCCGCCTGTCCCTGTTGGACCCCAACATGTCCTCCCTGTGTGACTGGCAGATGGAGTCGGTTGCCTGCTCTAGTCGCTCCATCAGCCTTTCTGGGGGGACAATGGAAGTGGCCACCCTATCCATGGCCTGAGCCATCATCTCGGATGATGCAGCCTGTTGGGTTGCCATACCGTAAATGGATTGCTCCCATGCGGTATTGGCAGGTGGCGTACGGCCACCACGTCGGCGGGCACCACACCTGTCTGGGGCAAGGCGAACTGTGCCTTGCTGTGCCGGCACTGCCTGAGGCTGCAGGACTGCATTCCCCCTCTGATCTGCTGGCCCAGGAACAGGATCAGATGTCGCGGAGTGTGACCCTGCATCCGTAACCACCAAAGGCGTAGCTGCCAACACTGACATCCCCATGGAGGGTTCTGACCCTGGTGCAGGTGGGTGAGACAGAACAGAATCCCTCCCTGGAACACTCACCTGCGACGGCACGTAGGTCTCATCGGAATCAACACCTGAGTACAGCTCGGGGGAGGTGCAGCCAGAGACACCCCTTGAGAGCACGACCTGCAGCACTTGTGGGTTCTCCCCCACCACCACACCACGTCCCTCACTGGTGGTTGGTCGGCCCTCGGACCCCTCCTGGGTCTGCACCATCTCCACAACCCCAGTAGTATCAGGTGCGTCTTCCCCTGCAAAGACATGAAAACAAAGAAATGGAAACAGGCATTAGCACCATGGCACACAATGAGGGCTGAGAAGCAAGAGAACCAGTACTTGATTGACACATGTCCCACATGACTAAAACCCTCCCATGCATGCACCCTCACTGCGTATGAAGTGCAGGCAAATGGCACACACTGATGACACCAAGATGGAAGATGAACATATTTTCTGCATGCTGCCTGGCAGTGGCATCACACATTGGCCTGTGATTGCCTGGTGAAACACACATGCCATCACACAGATGGCATGTACCATTGCTATTGAGTGAAGATGGAGAGGAGGGCAGCACCTATTCATTCAGTCCAGTTCCCGCATGTAATCGCTTTTCTAATTCTAACAGGTCAGATTTTTCACCTGGAGCTGCCAGTCTGAAATGGTCCAATTGCACAGGGACATGTGTGTACAAATGATATCCAGGTAACAAAGTCACTCCACTTTACCATAGCCATGTCAGACATGTGACTAGTGGACAGCGACATGCCTAGTAAAAGTGGTGGAATGCAAACAATCTGACTGAATGAACAGTGAAAAATAAGCAACTATGTTGTGGCAAGGTGACACTTCAAGGGCAACTGGCGTGCAGTTGGGCTAGATGTCTACTGTTGGCAGAAGGGATACTGCTTTGGCCAAATGCAGCTGCGCAGGAAGTATTGCATGAAGCACATGGCTGACCCATACGACTCAGGCGCACACACTCTCACCTGGCACACAAACAGAAGCCCTCACACACACACCATGCACATGGATGACACACACATGCATGTGCACTCACCAGACAATGCCTCGTAATCAGCCAGATCTCCCACGCCTTGGATCTGTTCCTCCGTGACGTAGGTCCCAGCGACTGACTCATGTGGAGTGAGTTCCATGTCTACTACTGGAGACCCACCTCCAGTCACTAGAGTTGCGGCATGACTTGAGGCCAGCTTACTCTTCGCCCTGCGCTTTAGGTCATTCCAGCGCTTATAGCAATCATTGGCTGTGCGCCTCACGATTCCAAGGGCACTTACGATGTCCGCAACGGTCTGCCAGTGTGCCTGGCGTTGTGCAGGTGTGGTCTTGGATCCTGCAACAATGACCATCTCGTTGTCATGTCCGGACACATACTCGACAAGTGCATTCAGTTCGTCATCCGTGAAGCTGGGCTTCCTGGACGGGCCGGACTGTGTAGCCGTGTTTGGGGCATCAGCCTGTGCCGGACGAGCACTCTTCCTCTTCCGCTTGGAAGGTGGTGGTGATCCTGAGTGTCCTGCGCCGCTCTGGACACTAGGGGCAGGAGCCTTGGTGGACTCTGTATCAGGAGTGTGGGATTGCACACTCAGCATGGGAGTTGGTGCAGGCATTGGCTCTAGTGTGATGGTGTCAGGGGGAATGTCAGCAGCATGGACTAGGACCGACACTGTCCTGGCTGGGTGTGTGAGGGCTGGGGTGGATGGAGCCGCAGCTGCCCCTGCAGCCTCTCCGCCCTGCCTCCTTGGTGCAGCAGATGACCTTGCTGGCCCAGATGCACGTGGCATGGTGACATCAACGTGCACCAGCGCACGTGTCATAGGCCTGCTGACCTGGAAGTCAGCCATGGAGTCAGCCAGATCTGGTGCCACAATGGGCTGGTACAACAAGGGCTGAGCATGGATGGTGTCAGCCACATCAGCCTCAACGGGAGGGGGGGGGATTATGGGTGCCCTTGACTGGTCCTCCACACATGGGGGGACAGGCTCACCCTGCAAGTAACGACCACGTCCCCTACCGGATCCACCACGGCCACCACTTGTGGCTCTTCCACCTTTGCCACCCTTACGGAATCCTCGCCTCCCAGCCATGGCACTGATGTAAATGTGCGTATGGGAGTGGATGTAAACTATTGTCCTGGGCAATTGGGGGTCAAAGGGGTTGGGTACCAGATGGTAATTGTACCCTAGTGCTCTTGCAAGGCTGATTGTAACCCCTGGGGAAAGATGACGGGTCACGCTACGCACAGGAGCCCCAAAAAAGGGAGATGACGTGCACGCAACCCCTCCTAGACCACGTGTGCAGAAAGAAAAAAATGCACTACGCTGTGGCACCCAGTAACACAAGAATGAACGTATGCGTGTCACACGCAGCCTAGAATGACCTCTGAAGGGGTAGGCTACACACGGGGCAAGCACAGATGTTAGATACGTGCGTGACTCACCGTCTGCCTGGTAAACGAGCGTGTAAAAGGAGCACGTTTGGTTGGCAACACCCCTGCCAAAAGAAGATTTGTACGCTGTCTGAGGAGACAGGACAACAGTAGAAGGGAACACTGTTTGAGGGAACAGGCCCAGGTAAACCAGTAAAAGCGAAAAAAGAGAAAAAGCTGTCAGAGGTAACAGGGAATACGAACTTGAAACGCCGTGAAGTAAATCGCGTGAGAAACGACAAGAAGTACAGAATTCACCCACTCGCTCTCCACGAAAAGCACGTACAAGGAAAACGTGTTCTACACGTACCTTTTATACAGGCCCACACGTCCAGCGTCACTTACGCGGCGTGTACGCGCTAGGGCCATTTCCACCAATTACATGCTTTGTCACTTCTGCGTGTAGGGCCATTTCCACCAATTACACGCTTTGTCACTTCTGCGTGTAGGGCCATTTCCACCAATCACACGCTTTGTCACTTCTGCGTGTAGTGCCATTTCCACCAATAACACGCTTTGTCACTTCTGCGTGTAGGGCCATTTCCACCAATCACACGCGATTACACTCTGACGTACAGTCTTTCCACGTGTGCTCTGTCATCACGTGCTGTGTGGAAAACACCCGTGCGGGTCACGTCACAGACGCGCTTACGCGCTGAGGGCCTTTCCTCGGTTTTCACGCTGACGTGCAGGATTTTCACGTGCCAAATCACTCCGTACCAAGCTGGCCACGCGTACGCACACGGAATACCACGCTCCTGCCCGGAAGGCCGAACTACTGCCCCCCAGAGCCCTGAGCACGCTCCCACCTGCTGCTGCCTGACTGCCTGCTGCCCATGCACTGCTGGGGGGTGGGGGTGGTGGGAGACATGAGTGGGGGCCTGGTGGAGGCTGCCCCTGCACTGCTGGGGGGTGGGGGTGGTGGGAGACATGAGTGGGGACCTGGTGGAGGGTGTCCCTGGATGCTGGGGGGTGGGGGTGGTGGGAGACATGAGTGGGGGCCTGGTGGAGGGTGCCCCTGGTGCAGGGGGGTGGGGGTGATAGGGGACATGAGTGGGGGCCTGGTGGAGGGTGCCCCTGCACTGCTGGGGGGTGGGGGTGGTGGGAGACATGAGTGGGGGCCTGGTGGAGGGTGCCCCTGGTGGCTGGGGGGTGGGGGTGATAGGGGACATGAGTAGGGGCCTGGTGGAGGGTGCCCCTGCACTTCTGGGGGGTGGGGGTGATAGGGGACATGAGTGGGGGCCTGGTGGAGGCTGCCCCTGCACTGCTGGGGGGTGGGGGTGGTGGGAGACATGGATGGGGGCCTGGTGGAGGGTGCCCCTGGTGGCTGGGGGGTGGGGTGATAGGGGACATGAGTGGGGGCCTGGTGGAGGGTGCCCCTGGTGGCTGGGGGGTGGGGGTGATAGGGGACATGAGTGGGGGCCTGGTGGAGGGTGCCCCTGCACTGCTGGGGGGTGGGGGTGGTGGGAGACATGGATGGGGGCCTGGTGGAGGGTGCCCCTGGTGGCGGGGGGTGGGGGTGATAGGGGACATGAGTGGGGGCCTGGTGGAGGCTGCCCCTGCACTGCTGGGGGGTGGGGGTGGTGGGAGACATGGATGGGGGCCTGGTGGAGGGTGCCCCTGGTGGCTGGGGGGTGGGGGTGATAGGGGACATGAGTGGGGGCCTGGTGGAGGGTGCCCCTGGTGGCTGGGGGGTGGGGTGATAGGGGACATGTGTGGGGGCCTGGTGGAGGGTGCCCCTGCACTGCTGGGGGATGGGGGTGGTGGGAGACATGGATGGGGGCCTGGTGGAGGGTGCCCCTGGTGGCTGGGGGGTGGGGGTGATAGGGGACATGAGTGGGGGCCTGGTGGAGGGTGCCCCTGGTGGCTGGGGGGTGGGGGTGATAGGGGACATGAGTGGGGGCCTGGTGGAGGGTGCCCCTGCACTGCTGGGGGGTGGGGGTGGTGGGAGACATGGATGGGGGCCTGGTGGAGGTTGCCCCTGGTGGCTGGGGGTGGGGGTGATAGGGGACATGAGTGGGGGCCTGGTGGAGGCTGCCCCTGCACTGCTGGGGGGTGGGGGTGGTGGGAGACATGAGTGGGGGCCTGGTGGAGGGTGCCCCTGGTGGCTGGGGGGTGGGGGTGGTGGGATACATGGGTGGGGGCCTGGTGGAGGGTGCCCCTGGATGCTGGGGGATGGGGGTGGTGGGAGACATGGATGGGGGCCTGGTGGAGGGTGCCCCTGGTGGCTGGGGGGTGGGGGTGATAGGGGACATGAGTGGGGGCCTGGTGGAGGGTGCCCCTGGTGGCTGGGGGGTGGGGGTGGAGGGAGACATGGGTGGGGGCCTGGTGGAGGGTGCCCCTGGATGCTGGGGGGTGGGGGTGGTGGGAGACATGAGTGGGGGCCTGGTGGAGGGTGCCCCTGGTGGCGGGGGGTGGGGGTGATAGGGGACATGAGTGGGGGCCTGGTGGAGGGTGCCCCTGCACTGCTGGGGGGTGGGGGTGGTGGGAGACATGAGTGGGGGCCTGGTGGAGGGTGCCCCTGGTGGCTGGGGGGTGGGGGTGATAGGGGACATGAGTGGGGGCCTGGTGGAGGGTGCCCCTGCACTGCTGGGGGGTGGGGTTGATAGGGGACATGAGTGGGGGCCTGGTGGAGGCTGCCCCTGCACTGCTGGGGGGTGGGGGTGGTGGGAGACATGGATGGGGGCCTGGTGGAGGGTGCCCCTGGTGGCTGGGGGGTGGGGGTGATAGGGGACATGAGTGGGGGCCTGGTGGAGGGTGCCCCTGGTGGCTGGGGGGTGGGGGTGATAGGGGACATGAGTGAGGGCCTGGTGGAGGGTGCCCCTGCACTGCTGGGGGGTGGGGGTGGTGGGAGACATGGATGGGGGCCTGGTGGAGGGTGCCCCTGGTGGCGGGGGGGTGGGGGTGATAGGGGACATGAGTGGGGACCTGGTGGAGGCTGCCCCTGCACTGCTGGGGGGGGTGGTGGGAGACATGGATGGGGGCCTGGTGGAGGGTGCCCCTGGTGGCTGGGGGGTGGGGGTGATAGGGGACATGAGTGGGGGCCTGGTGGAGGGTGCCCCTGGTGGCTGGGGGGTGGGGACGATAGGGGACATGTGTGGGGGTCTGGTGGAGGGTGCCCCTGCACTGCTGGGGGGTGGGGGTGGTGGGAGACATGGATGGGGGCCTGGTGGAGGGTGCCCCTGGTGGCTGGGGGCTGGGGGTGATAGGGGACATGAGTGGGGGCCTGGTGGAGGGTGCCCCTGGTGGCTGGGGGGTGGGGGTGATAGGGGACATGAGTGGGGGCCTGGTGGAGGGTGCCCCTGCACTGCTGGGGGGTGGGGGTGGTGGGAGACATGGATGGGGGCCTGGTGGAGGGTGCCCCTGGTGGCTGGGGGTGATAGGGGACATGAGTGGGGGCCTGGTGGAGGCTGCCCCTGCACTGCTGGGGGGTGGGGGTGGTGGGAGACATGAGTGGGGGCCTGGTGGAGGGTTCCCCTGGTGGCTGGGGGGTGGGGGTGGTGGGAGACATGGGTGGGGGCCTGGTGGAGGGTGCCCCTGCACTGCTGGGGGGTGGGGGTGGTGGGAGACATGGATGGGGGCCTGGTGGAGGGTGCCCCTGGTGGCTGGGGGGTGGGGGTGATAGGGGACATGAGTGGGGGCCTGGTGGAGGCTGCCCCTGCACTGCTGGGGGGTGGGGGTGGTGGGAGACATGAGTGGGGGCCTGGTGGAGGGTGCCCCTGGTGGCTGGGGGGTGGGGGTGGTGGGAGACATGGGTGGGGGCCTGGTGGAGGGTGCCCCTGGATGCTGGGGGGTGGGGGTGGTGGGAGACATGAGTGGGGGCCTGGTGGAGGGTGCCCCTGGTGGCTGGGGCGTGGGGGTGATAGGGGACATGAGTGGGGGCCTGGTGGAGGGTGCCCCTGCACTGCTGGGGGGTGGGGGTGGTGGGAGACATGGATGGGGGCCTGGTGGAGGGTGCCCCTGGTGGCTGGGGGTGATAGGGGACATGAGTGGGGGCCTGGTGGAGGCTGCCCCTGCACTGCTGGGGGGTGGGGGTGGTGGGAGACATGAGTGGGGGCCTGGTGGAGGGTGCCCCTGGTGGCTGGGGGGTGGGGGTGGTGGGAGACATGGGTGGGGGCCTGGTGGAGGGTGCCCCTGCACTGCTGGGGGGTGGGGGTGGTGGGAGACATGGATGGGGGCCTGGTGGAGGGTGCCCCTGGTGGCTGGGGGGTGGGGGTGATAGGGGACATGAGTGGGGGCCTGGTGGAGGGTGCCCCTGCACTGCTGGGGGGTGGGGGTGGTGGGAGACATGGATGGGGGCCTGGTGGAGGGTGCCCCTGGTGGCTGGGGGGTGGGGGTGATAGGGGACATGAGTGGGGGCCTGGTGGAGGCTGCCCCTGCACTGCTGGGGGGTGGGGGTGGTGGGAGACATGAGTGGGGGCCTGGTGGAGGGTGCCCCTGGTGGCTGGGGGGTGGGGGTGGTGGGAGACATGGGTGGGGGCCTGGTGGAGGGTGCCCCTGGATGCTGGGGGGTGGGGGTGGTGGGAGACATGAGTGGGGGCCTGGTGGAGGGTGCCCCTGGTGGCGGGGGGGTGGGGGTGATAGGGGACATGAGTGGGGGCCTGGTGGAGGGTGCCCCTGCACTGCTGGGGGGTGGGGGTGGGGGAGACATGAGTGGGGGCCTGGTGGAGGGTGCCCCTGGTGGCTGGGGGGTGGGGGTGATAGGGGACATGAGTGGGGGCCTGGTGGAGGGTGCCCCTGCACTGCTGGGGGGTGGGGGTGATAGGGGACATGGGTGGGGGCCTGGTGGAGGGTGCCCCTGCACTGCTGGGGGGTGGGGGTGGTGGGAGACATGGATGGGGGCCTGGTGGAGGATGCCCCTGGTGGCTGGGGGGTGGGGGTGGTGGGAGACATGGATGGGGGCCTTGTGAAGGGTGCCCCTGGTGGCGGAGGGGTGGGGGTGATAGGGGACATGAGTGGGGGCCTGGTGGAGGCTGCCCCTGCACTGCTGGGGGGTGGGGGTGTTGGGAGACATGGGTGGGGGCCTGGTGGAGGCTGCCCCTGCACTGCTGGGGGGTGTGGGTGCAGGGGGACATGAGCAGGTGTGCAGGGTAGTCCCCTGTTTTGTGGGCTGCCTGCAGGGGCCGTGGAGGGTGTACAGGGAACACCTGTGAGGACCCACCCAGCCTAATTGCGTGTGATAATTCCCACACACCCCTGTAATACACGTATCTGGCCAAATCGCATGTGAGAATTCCCGCGCACCCCTGTAATACACGTACCCAGCCGAATCGCGTGTAGAACTTCCCGTGTACCCCTGTAATACACGTACCCAGCCAAATCGCGTGTGATAATTCCCACGTACCCCTGTAATACACGTACCCTGGCCAATCGCGTGTAGAACTTCCCACGCACCCCTGTAATACACGTACCAAGCCAAATCATGTGTGATAATTCCCGCGCACCCCTGTAATACACGTACCTGGCCAAATTGCATGTGAGAATTCCCGCGCACCCCTGTAATACACGTACCCAGCCGAATCGCGTGTAGAACTTCCCGTGTACCCCTGTAATACACGTACCCGCACCAACCTTTGTCAGTGAAATCTCCTCTCTCCTCCTCAACAATACAAAGAACAATTCGCAAACAATCATCCTAGGCGACCTTAACTTAGGTCTTGGTGACTCAAAAGATCCTGTGGCCTCTGACCTGGAGATCGCACTATCTGACCTCGACCTTACCTTATACATCCAAGAGCCTACCCATATTAAAGGTAGAACACTTGACTGGGTAGCTGGCTCCAATTGCAATATCAAGGTCCTTAACAATACCCCCTGTCTATGGTCCGACCATCACATTATAACTTTCAACATTGAAGCCACACCACGAATCCCGTCACCATTAGCCCCAGCACTCCCAACTCGAAGCAAAAAAGATATAACCAAGGAGAAACTCCTCCCATTGTTACTCCCTTCCCTTAACACAGCCACCAACTCTTACTCTGATCCAACCTCACTAGCACACACCTACAACCAAACAATGCGAACTGCCATTGATTGTATAGCACCTCTCAAACTTAGGAAGGCTAAACCTCAAGCTTATCTCAATTCATGGTTCACACCTCAGTTAAGATTGCTCCGCAAAGCCAAACGCTGTGCCGAAAATCGATGGAAAAGCCACCCCTCAGACGAGCATAAAGACAGTTTCCTCCTAGCCTCACTCTCCTACAAAGATGCCATCATCACGGCAAAAAAGGAATCTTTCAACAACCGCATTATACAAGCCGACTCGAACACCAAGGAACTCTTTAAAATCCTAAGAGAGCTTGAAACTCCAGTCGCCCCCCCTGACACATGCGTGAAAGATAGTAAATGGTGTGCCAACATCCAAGCAGCCTTACTAAATAAAATCTCCACACTACAAGACAAAATCAAAGATAAACAGGACAGCCTGAACCGCGACAACCATGCTCTTTCCCTCACTAAGGCCCCCTTGCCAGACTCTACCAATATCACACCATTCGCATTCTCTCCGCTTACCGTGGCAGAGGTAGAAAATATAATTCTTAGAATTAAACCAACTAACTGCCAAGGTGACCCGTGCCCAGCCCCTACTATCAAGGACTCAGCGCATGAGTTGGCCCCATTCATCACGGCCTTCATCAACTCTTCCTTTCAAACAGGAATTGTCCCGGACAATCTGAAGGACGCTTGGGTTATCCCACTGCTTAAAAAACCTTCCCTAGACCCTAACATTCCCACCAACTTCCAACCTATCACCACTGTACCATTTCTGCTCAAGATCCGAGACCATGCCGCATACTTTCAGATCCAAAATTACTTGGAAACTAATAACTTGCTAGGTCTACGACAATCTGGTTTCCGCCCCAGACACGGGACAGAGACCGCATTATTAGACCTTAAAACTCAAATCGAGGTTCTAAAGGATCAAGGCAAACTAGCAATGCTACTACTTCTCGACCTCTCAGCCGCATTCGATCTGGTCAACCATCAGATCCTGTGTGAGCACCTCCATTCAGCTGCCAACTTCTCTTCCTCGGCTGCGGCTTGGATCAAATCTTTCCTGAGCAACAGATCCATGAGAGTCTTTGCCCCATCCGCAGCCGCGGACCCTTCCCCGATTCACTGCGGCGTTCCTCAGGGATCTTGTGTGTCACCTACACTTTATAACATTTTCACGAAACCACTCTTTGATGTGCTTGACTATCTGGGTGTCTCCTATACTAACTATGCGGACGACACCCAGATACTCATCCCCATCACTGGTGATTATCTAGGTGACACCAAGGCCCTTAACGACGTCTACTTGGTCATCCAAGCCTGGATGGCCCAACATCAGTTGTGCTTGAATGATGACAAGACGGAGCTCCTGATCTTGGGCACTGCACAACGCCTGAGCAGACTAGAGCCATCCTATCAGTCATTCAACATAGATGGTAATATCATTCGTGTCTCAAAAGACACCAAAAAGTTAGGTTTCTACCTTGATGCCACACTCTCATTAACCCGACAAACTAATGCTGTCAGATCTGCGTCTGCATACACATGCAAACATATCGCAGCTTGCAGACCATTCCTCACTACGTCTAACAGCGTTACGCTAGCGAGAACCCTTATTATGGCTAAAATTGATTACTGCAGTGCTCTCTATCTTGGCACCAGCCAAGAGAATCTGAACAGACTTCAAACGACACAAAACAAAGCCATTCGTGCCGCTTTAAACATTCCCCGACACCACCACATCACAGAAACCAGAAGTAAGTTAAATTGGCTACCTGTCAAACAAAGAATTTCACTCAAAACACTCGCCCTTACGCACAAATGCCTAGCCAACAAAGCCCCGATCTACCTTGGTAGTCGACTGTCGCGCCACTCTACCTCCCGACCTCTAAGAACAGCCCAATCCCACTGTCTAGCGATCCCCAGATTTAAATTGCAAAAAGCAGGGGGCTCAAGTTTCCCCGTCTTAGCTTCCAAGTTATGGAACTCCCTCCCTGTTTCAATTAGAGCGTAAGACTCTTTCAATACCTTCAAAGCCAATACTAGATCTTGGCTTTTCAACCAGCTTTAAGGCCAGCTTCGCGCTTCTTCCTGACCTACCCTGACTTGCCGACCGCTATTATCACCTATCGGCACTGAAACTACTGTACATATGTATATAAGATCCTCTTGTAAATGTATATAATGATTCTATGTTATACCGCACCCATGTGTAAATGTCTAATGATTCTCTGTTATGCCTGCATATCTGTAACCTTGTACAAATTGCGCCCTGATGCCTCCGGGCCTGTTGGTTTGCGCGTTATAAATAAATAAATACAAATACAAATCGCGTGTGATAATTCCTGCGTACCCCTGTGATACACATGCCCTGGCTAATCGCGTGTAAAACTTCACGCGTACCCCTGTAATACACGTACCCTGGCCAATCGCGTGTAGAACTTCCCGCGTACCCCTGTAATACACGTACCCTGGCTAATCGCGTGTATAACTTCACGCGTACCCCTGATATGCACGTTACACGCATTGCGTTCCTTGTTTGGCAGCCCTGTAGACTGGTCCAGGGTTAGCGCAGCCCTTTGCGATGATTTAGCGATTTTGATGGCTTTTCCTTGCACGAGGGCGTTCTTGGGGGCGTTACTGGCGCTGCTGCAGGGTCGCTGCGATACTCTGCGCCACGGCTGGTTTGGGAGCCTAAAATCCATGAATACGCTGTGCGCGGAAATCGGTTTTAGCGCACGTGCCTGGCGCAGACAATCGCACGCAGACACTCTGCGCCAGCCGCTTGCGACACTTTTCTGCGAAATTCTATGAATTACCCTGTGTGTCTCTAGACAACAGAACATGTTGGCTTTTAAATCTCATGGGGCATTTCAACTACATGTTGGAAGCTTAGAGTGACACAGAAATTCATCAATGTAAAAGATGAAGAGAAGAGGTGATGACTTCTCTTTCCCTCCTGAACAGATCAAGGATGTTTTCATAGCTGAACATCTGTACAGATAATCACACCCTTGGTATAGGAGTGTGCCACATTCTAATCCTCCTCTGGGGCACTTGTATACTCTCCTCCTGTCTCCTCTGCATAATTTCTCCATCCCATTCCAAAAAAAGCTCATTGACTTTGAGTCTGATAGCACTGACCCCCATCATTTTAATTTTAATTTAATCTATTGGGTATTTATAATGCAGCTACACAAAATCTGTTTCGATACACAATCATGCTGATCCAAATCTTTTTGGGTGATTGACTAGTTGTGCACATGATTGGGTTTATCGGTATGCAATCATCTCCACCCCTTGGCTGGAGTACAATTCTTGAAATTTTTTTTTTTGATTTTGCAATGTTGTTGTCCAACGAATAATCAGGTTTAAAGGCAGACAGGCAGAATGTATCATACAGCCTGATTTTCTGTTAGTGCCAAATGCATTATGCGAATCCCATTGGTGACTTGTGCACTGGTGTGCTCTATGCAATTCTAAACAATGTAATTATTAAAAATGTATGTATTTGTGTTTTTTTAATTTATGTATGTTATTGTATGTATTGGTGTTCATTAGGTCCTAACAGAAGCA
The DNA here is from genome assembly GCF_040938575.1 of Ambystoma mexicanum. NCBI lineage: Eukaryota > Metazoa > Chordata > Amphibia > Caudata > Ambystomatidae > Ambystoma > Ambystoma mexicanum. Next base: position 553,908,547 of record NC_090939.1, read on the forward strand.
CGGCTAACTGCTAGACAAGCCAATCCACATACTTGAGTTACATCTAAAACATTAAAAGGCATTATGATAATTGATATACAACTTGAAATACATGATCGCTGTCTGTAAAGGCATTTACTGTTCAAAATAATGTGGATATAGACTGACATGAGGACAATGGAAATACAATAGGATTGAGCTCTTACAAATGGCAATGAGCTTTACAATACATGTATGGAGGTGTAAGGGATGAAAAACATTTTTAGAGATATGAGCATGTTAAGGCTTGTTTTCTAAAAGTCTTGGCTGAGCTCTAACCACACTTAGAAGAAATTTCAACTCAGGTCTGAAAAAATACCAAATTCAAAACGTAGGGTCCAGTTCAAATGAACCTACCAGAGAAGTAGAGAAGCAAGGTGGGAGAGCATGACCTCTTGGAAAAGTGTTTCCTAAAGTTTATGGGCAAAAGAATATGACACTAGCATATTAGTAACTTCAGTGTCTCGTAGGGTAACGCGCTTGCAAGGATTTCTGGAATGTTTCCCACTTGCATACAATGAAAACTTAGAAAAACGTTGCTAATGTTGGTAATCTTACAATAGCTGGAAATGTAACTTCTGAAGTCTGTAAAATGTGTATTAGTGCCTATGTGCAAGAAGGATGCAGATGGATTCTGGAGACAGGGCATGTCCTTCCATATGAGTTGGGCTTCTTCCGTTCTTTGGACACCACAGACAAAGTCAGAATATTGGACCAGGTAAGGCTTTTTTTAAGTATTCTAAAGAGGGATCAGGAGGTTGCTTACTAGCCACAGTGGGGAGTCCACATAATAAGGTAATATTTCTCATCCCAAGGTCATCTGGGCTACTGGTCTTCAGGATGAGTATGTGGGGATTTCCTGGAGAATTAGGTCCATTCATCTAGACTCAGTGAACTCTGAATTTAAAGTTCTGCAACATTAAACACTATGGTGACATCGCTGTGAGAAGTTTGTTGATTGTTTTGTGGTTCCATTTGAAAGCTTCAGCTTCAAATAGTGGAAATCATTTTGTTGCAAGGCCTTGAGGGAAGGTAGGGATCTGTGAGGGGGATTTCCATTTACTGATATATTTGTGTTGCTGTGCCAAATAGCATAACTGACTTGGTGTTCTGTGCTAATGTGTTTACCATTTTCCTCAGTTGGTGTACACAAAGGTGTTAAGTGTTAAAGTTTTTCCAGAGCGTTTCCAGAGTGTTTGTGAAGACAATTTAGGTGCCATCCACGGCACAAGTGTGGCATTTGTTCTGGTGTTCTGTTGAGTCCATAAAGTTCACTATTATGTCTGCATATAGAATTTTCGATTCTTCTTAATCTTTGAATCAGTAAAGAAACTTTTTTAAAGGGATGTTATGGTTAAGTTGCACTACTAAAAACCTATGAAATTCAGTAAAAAACTTTGTTAAAAGGATGTTATGGTTCCAAGTAAAACCGAAAAACCCCTGAAAATCAATGACATTTGTGATGTCATCTTTGATGTCCTGGGTGTTAGTCTTAGCAATGCACGGTGGTGGTGTGAGTTATGGTTGCTTAGCTTACCATATCTGGCGAATTTCAGGGGTTTTTTGCTTTTACTTGGAACCATACATCCCTTTAACAAAGTTTTTTACTGAATTTTATAGGTTTTTTGTAGCACAATTTAACCATAACGTCCCTTTAACAAAGTTTTTTTTGTTGAATTTCATAGGTTTTTAGTAATGCAACTTAACCATCACTTTATATACATATAACATGCTGAACCCCCTGCTAGTGATTTTGATGTCTGCGGACTGTGCCTACGTCAGCGGACGGACGTGGACAACATCAACAGTACCCAAAAACTCAGGGGGTATCTTAGATTGTTCTATCATGCCATATAAACAAGTTCAAAAAGCAGCATATAAACACATTATATGTAATAATAAATAAGAAGTGCAACCTATATATGTAACACATCAACCATCCATTTAGATACCATGTGTACTAAAATGGAATATACTAAAACAAAATAGATATCTTTCCAGCATAATTACCTCACAGAAATTGCACAGCTAGGAGCAACAGCAGACCTACACGACAGTAAGAACACAATTTACCAGAGACAATTAAGTAAACTTCATTTTTCTTATATATTTCTAAACTTTCACTAAAACTATATTTCTTTTTACACAGAAATGTCAAATACTTTGGAATGGCTTGAAGAAAATGTTCCACGTGAGGAAATGTCTGAAGACAGTGATACTAATGGTAGACACTTTTCTATATAAGAAAATTAATAATCTTTACTTTATGTGTACTTAATATATTTTTTTTAACAGACCATTCAAACATTGAAAATAATACAGCAAAAGAGACATTACAAAATACTCTACAGCGCATGGAACAAAAAAATGAATATGCTTATGGAAAATTTCAATCTTTTGAAACATTTTGTAGAGGACCAGATAAAAGAAAAAAATAAATATCATTGTCCCACATGCACCTGTTCCCCCTCTCAGTGTCCCAGTAACTATCCCCAAACCCTCTCCACCAAGAAAAACGTTATGATGAGACTTCCATCCCTACATCCCCTCACATCGATCCTCTACAAACCCCTAATTCCCGTGTATGTGTGTCAGTTTCTGCTTCCCCCTCTCTTTCATAAATGTTATATTTGTAAATAATAATAAAATATTATATGTGTTGTTACTTCATTCCTTTGTGTCTTTTTTTTTAAAAGGCAGTTGGGGTGTCCGCTGACAGTGCGGGTGTCTGGAATGTCTGCAATTAACCAAAATGAGGGTGTCCTGAGGACACTATACCTGTCCCTACTGTCCGCAAACAAGATGGAACTGTCCTTAGAACATACTTGGTGTCCGGAATGTCTGTAATTAATCAAAACGGCGGTGTCCTAAGGACACTATACCTGTCTGCACTGTTCGCAAGCAAGATGTAACTGTTCTTAGAACACACTCAGTGTCCGGAATATCCACAATTAACCATAATGGAGGTGTCCTAAGGACACCATACCTGTCCGTACTGTCTGTAGAACATTTACACACATGCATACCACACCCATAAATCCTACGAACATTGCGCCTGTCCGTAACTGTCCGTCTCATGCGTGTCAAACTTTTAATTAGTTTGAGAACCCGAACACTGTCCGTAGAACACCTGAGCACATGCGCAGGACTGGTCCTATGCATTTGCGGACGTTTTTGCATCGTCATCATGTGACCACACACACGCTGAGCGTGTGTCCTGATTTGTGGACACCGTCCGGGTCCCTGAACATTTAAAAAGTACTTTTTTAGGCAATCCAAAGTATTTTACAGTAAAGATACACCGTTGCACATGTCCCAGACAATGACTCTGGCTTTCTAAATACTTTTTGGAACTTTTTGAGCCTTTTTTGGGTGTTCTATCTGTCCGCGGACAGCGCGGCTGTCTGCGGAGTGCGCACCTGCACCCCTATAAAAGGCCACACCACAGAGCTCATCTTCATTCTGTCTTTCTACTATTGAAGATTGACCTGCTTTTGCTGCCTTTGCTGTTGCTGTTGCATCATCAAACCTGATGGCTTCCATGGCTGCTGTTCTTCCAGCTGGTGCTGCTTCTGCCTCAGCACCATCCCCACCCCCTCCACTATCAACACCTCCCCAGGGGCCTGCAGAGGGGAATAGGTGTGAGGATGTAGAGGAGGAGGATGAAGAGCATGAAGAGGATGAGGTAGTGGAAGTCCCTACTACCAGCACTCACCGTGAGTCTTGGGTGTGGCGGTTGTTTACCATTCATGGTGACGTACCAAAAGGATGTGTGAACAAGGTCACCTGTCCCAAGTGCCAAATGGTGCTGAGTCGTGGGAGGCCTGGTTCGTTCAGCTTTGGTACGACATCCATGAGTTGACACCTAAGGTCGTTTCACGGTGGGGCCGTTCGCAAGGTTGTACCTTGTGATAAACGTAGTAGGTTGAGTTCCTCTACAACATCCTCCGTTTCCGCTCCTGTCACCACAAGAGACACTCCTCTGGGCCAGCGCATCCCTCCAGCTGCCTCACAGGCCATCCATGATGTTGTTGCCCCTTACCTTTCGAGGGTCACAATTTTGTGTATGTAGTGCGATGCAGTACTCTGCAGGGTGAAGAGTCTTTGGAGTGCTTTCGAGGCAGTGGTCACGGAGCATTAGAAGGTCTGCCCACTACCTGAATAAGGCCCACCCTACATCTTCCTCTCTCCACCTGCCCTTTCTTATCCCTGTGGTTGGTGTACCTTCCTTACCCTCCTCTCCCCCACTTTCCTTGTGTGTCGTGTGTAAAAAAAAACAAAATATATAAAACAACAAAAACCAAAAAAAAAGGCTCTTTTCAGAGCCGCCTTTCACAGTTTAAAAATAGAAGTGGCAAATAAATGGAGCAGGGCCCTGTGCATTTTTTTAGATGTCCGCAGACAGTTCACAGACATTTAAAATGTTGGGGTGCTGCCCTATCAAAACCATTTAACTTTCTCTGGGAGGAAATGGTGCCTCTGAAAAGAGCCTTTTGGTGGTGTTTGTGACTGAAAAACTTCAAATGGTCAACACCTACTGCAAAATGGATGGCTGTAATTCCAAAAAAGGTCGCAATGCATTTTGTACATTTCTCAAAAAAATCTGACTGCCGGCATAAATAAGATGAACTCCATCTCTGCGAAAAATATATGTGCTACAAAATATATTTTCATTGTGAAAGGAGGACATGCCAACATCTCGTAAAGAAGCACAAACAGCCTTATTGACATTGCGCCTCACTTTCTCCATTTGTGGACCAAATGAAGAAGAACGCAGCCACATTTGTCTGACATTTGCGCAATACCAGAAAAAAATACTTGAGAATTTGGAAACATGTCTAGGACCTTCCCAAGTCCATCTTTCATTGCAAATTGCAAAGAAATTCCAGACACATGTCCTAAACTATTCCCTCCACAATGAATTATAATTAAGTCTGGATGATGCTGTGTCTCCAAAGTAGCACAGAGAGGTACCAAGTCCAGCCACGTCAATCCACGCATACTATGCCAATGCACTTCCACATAAGGGAATCCAAGATCTGCAGCTACTCCACAGCGTTCTGCATGCACCTCCAACCAATGTATCCATGAGTCTCCCAAAATCCAGATAATCTGTTTTCTGAAACACAGCCTATCTGTTCATCTCTGAGAAAAAAGCCTTTCTAATAAACTCTCTCCTTACACAACACACCCAATAAACTTTATTGACCAATCCCTTGCTCTACTATTCTCATTTGCATGTCTGTCCACCCCAAAATCCCTGCATGTAATACGTTATGCCGCAGACTACCGCCATGTCCACGGACATATCGAAAATCTGAGTGTAGTGAATGTAAATTTAAATAGTGTGCCCCATTTCCCAATTGAGGTTGGCTCTGAAAAGAGCGTTTTTTTTTGTTTTTTTGCAGATGCTTGACAGACACCTGTTATAAAATCTTCACATAACCTTCTCCAAAGCAACCCTTACATTCCAAAACAACATGACATTTCCCATAAAAGATAAAGAAATGCCATCTTCTTTAAAATAAGCAGCATTAATGGAATCGATATTCTCATTATTACAGAAGAACATACCAGCTCTAAGCATGAAAGCACACATGCCTCGGTTGATTGCACAACTAGCAATGTTTTCCTGAGGACAAAAAACAGAAGTATTGTCCCATATTGTCCTAGGTACTAATCCAGAAAAAATAAGTTTGGCATTTGGAAGGATGTTCATTACTGCTTGAACCAAGTGTTTCAAATCTGGCAACAAAGTAGGGACACTGACATAGCCCAAATGGAAAGCACCGCAGTGCAAACCTGCTACATGGGGACTGTTCATCCTGTCCATATCTTCACAAACTTGTACAATTCCCTGTACATTGCAATCAGGCACAGTGCTCCACACCACCTCCTCTCCTTTAACGTCATAATTGTTTGCCACATGCCTGCATTGAGCATACTGCTGTAAACCATGCACAAACATATCTCCAAGCACCAACACCCTGACTTTCTCCACCTCTTCCATCTTTATTACACACAGGGCCTCATTACGACTCAGGCGGTAAGGGTTTTACGACGGCGTAAACAGCGCCGACCCTTACCGCCTGAGTACGAGGTCCCTTAGCGCCATGGCGGACTTAACACCTGCTTTTAGCAGGTGTTAAAATCCATGGCGCTAAGGGACCATGGAGTTAATTACGCCACCGTAATTTACGGTGGCGTAATTAACGCCTTTCCCACTCCCATTATGCCCTATGGGGCAAAAATGGGAATGGGGAAGGGTAAATGGGGATTGGGGACTTACCGCCCCGCCAACCTCGGAATGGGGCGGTAAGTCCGCCAACGACCATGGCGTAAATGTAGTTTACGCCATGGTGGTAAAGTCACGGCCCAGGCGGTAACTTACCGCCTGGGTCGTAATGAGGCCCACAGCCTCTTTCAACACAAATCCACAACCTCAACACCTGATTGGCTAATCACTACAGTCCCCTTTCCATGCTGGATTTGCTGAAAAACCCCGGATGTGGCACGCCCTGTCTGCGGCCAGCCGCAAAGTCCCCGGACCGCGTAACTCTTGGACAGCCCATCTACCCTTTCCACTTCACTCTCTGTGCCATTCCCTCATTGGATACAGCTAAGTAGTCACACAAACATCCACCAATCACATCCAAGACCTCTACATCTAACTCCATCATCATAGTTCAGCACTTCAAATGTACGGTTGATCACTCTGAGTACAAGTCTCATATCATTGGAAAGCACCTACTGCAAAAACTACTGTACAAGTCTCCGAGATTTCTACTTGCAGCTGCATGCATATCCACATGCATGAATACAAACCACAGGTATGCATATGTTATCCACAGTACTTATACAACTCTTATAAATGCATATAAACAAAGTAACTGCCACTTAACCTATATAACCTGTAAAATGAACATACTATTATGTTTCCCATCTGCTATAATCAACTGTCACTTCCAAACCTATCTGCTATCTATTTCTTTTTTTTAAACACACAACTATCTAACTATCTAAAAACAGATAATATTAAAAGATGGGAGCAATAAGTTCATGCATCTTTATAAACTCAAACAGATAGACACTATGATTGAAAACCTCACAGCTGAAATAACACCACTCCCTGTACATCAAATCCTTCTGCTTTATTACCCACACCTTCACAAATGCATACATTCTATGCCTTTCTATACAGTTTCTGCCATTTACATTACAAAAATTGCAAAACAAATACATCATTATTTCTTCTATGTCCTAACATGCAATAACACAGCCCTAAGAAACCAAGTGAGTTTCATATACTTAGTATTCTATTCATTTGCAAAGCATGCTGAAATAAAATATTGTAAGTAAAATATAAAGGCTGCACATAGTCAAAGGAAACTGCATGCACACACTATTTTCAGTTATCAAACAAGAATACTACTACAAAAACATAAAAATCAACGTCTAAATCAGTGGTCTTCCAACTACTTTGGCCTGTGCCCCCCCCCGAGCAAAATTTGGGCAGGCCGGGCCCCATCAAAAATGCCAAATGGACAGTATGTACAATCGGCTATGAACTATTTTGCACTGTCACCGCACCCTACTCCCAGTATAGTCCCAGGGCTCCCCCACCTGCTCCCATCACAGTCGCTGGACTCCCTCATCCCACTCCTACCCAGTCCCTGGGCTCTCTCCACCCCATCACAGACCATGGGCCAGTGGGAGCTGGTGAATTCTTTAAGTGGAATAAATATTTCCCACAAAAATGCTATAGCGACCGAGCGCAGCGAGGGAACCCGAACCAATCAAGTGGGGATTTCTTAGCATACGTTTAAAATAAAATTGGTAAAAAGCCAAACAGCTCACAATTGGCACTGGGGGGTGAAGGGGGAAAGCATGGTATTTTTGACTGGACATCTATGATAAAGAAAATCAGCTCAACGGGCCAAAACAAACACACACACCTTCACACAGCAATCATTATCATTCATATGAGCACCCATCACCATACACTCACTCATAACATTAGCATACATGCTTCCATACACTATTTAAATAAAAAAAAATAATTAACATAAACGTACCTTCTGCAGGGACCTGCGTGTGGGTGCTGGAATGCCCCACTCCAGGTTGCTCTGTCTGTATGTGCGAGGAGGTGCAGGAGCTCCCCCTCACTCATACAGACATGCAGTGCCCCAGCCAGCATTTCCAATGAGCTATGTATGGCTTGCAAAGCAAAACGCCCCCAGCCTTGCATAGCTCATGTGCGGCTGCAGTACTGTGCTGTCAAAGGGAAACGTTGTTTCCCTTTGACAGTTCAGCCAGCCCAGGAGCACTCCCTCAGCTGGAAAAAGCAGCTAAGGGAGTACTTAGTGTTTCACTGGGCTGGCTCCTCGGCTCCTCCATAATGGGTGAGTGGGCCACTGGGTTTATGAGCCCATTATGGATGAGCCGCCGGGCTCGGACTGGCCTATAGGGTGTTAGGGCAACATCCGTAACAAAAACGCAAAATGCTAGTGTAGGCCAGTCACAATGTGTCACTCTTTTTGGCCAATGTGGGCCAGTTTGATGAGTTACTTCACTATGCAACTAGTAGTTTTACCATTGTTGCTGAATAAATATTCTCTAATATCACAATTTGCTTACATTTGAACAAAAAACACCTCCTTGGGTATTATTCAAACATTCTGTGCCTAAAGGAATGAATATCCATTTGCAACTGCGGGACACTTTTTCAATGGTGCCTGACCTGTTTTATGGTCCAGTCTGATCATGTGAGCCGCCCCTGCCCATATCCTGCAAACTAAAAATTTAAAAACAAAAAAAAAATGTTTTTACACGGATTGCATGCTGGGCTCTGGCGCCCCCCCTGGAGGTGGCCGCGCCCCCCTGGGGACCACGTCCCACCGTTTGAAGACCTCTGGTCTAAATTAACATTAGTGCTATAAACACAAAAAATGACTAACTTCTTTCTTTTACAATTGCAGTGAAGACCTCTCTCCTGAAAATCAGCAGCATCTGAAGTACAAACAACAACTCAGAAGAAACCTGCTCATTCCAAACAAAAAAGTAAGTACAATACTACCATGATATTCTTACTGTTACTGACACAAACTGTGGGGTAGATTCATGGAATATGTGCGCTAAAAAAACAGATTTGTGCACCATTCGACCCACAAATCCCCATTTGTTAAACAGGGATTTGCAGGCACAATGTTGCATAAATTCCCGTTTTTCGGTGCACAAATGACATAACTCAGCACCTAGAATGTTAGTATTGCAGAACAAAGAACTGTTTTAATTCCATACCATTAGATTTACTATTAGATCTTCTCCTCACCACTAGCTTACTGTCATGTGAACGCCAGGATACTAACACACAAATACAAGAATAGCCTTTCCAACTAGTTGTAGCTGTCCAATGCACAATGACACACCACCATATACATCCTTAACATCATTCTCAGACCGTCATGCACACCACACATACATTGAAGAAAAGCCCAACCCATACCTTCTTTTTTCAACAGACCCCAAATAATGCCTACCAAAAAGCAAGTCTGTAGAAAGCAACGAAGAAGTAGAGCAAATGAAAATAAAAGTATCCAAAATAAGCATCCATCTCGAGCCGAATTTGTACAAAAAGATCAAACAAAAGATCTAATAGAGTCATTAAGCGAAACAAAACAAGCTTCCAGTACAAAAACTTTCCCTCCTCTTTCAAAATGTAAAACAAAACAGAAAGTGATTGACAAGAATTCAGCCACCACTACTGCTAACACTGCTCCTATGAATCTTGATGTAGTGGCAAGTAACCATAGCAAAAAAAGAAGTATTTTAGAAAAAATGTTCCGGCACTGAGTCCTTCAGAATCTTATAAAAACAGGAGAGAAATCATGCACAACCCCTAAAACCTACCGTAGAAAATTAATCTTAGAAGCTCTCATAGACAGTGCAATCCTTCTCAAAAAGAAGTTATTTATTTTAGTGTTAAACAGAATTAAATCACTAACAAAACTAACTACTAAATTATAAAAAAAGACTTCTCAATAAATGGAATGTCAACAAAAATAACTTCTTAAATATCTGTGTAGGTGAATGGAGTCACACCACGAGCACAGAACCATATCTCAATGAAGAAGCATACAAACAAAAGCAAACAAACACATTTGCAATACATAGCAGTGGACAACGCTATGAAAAACGTAATAATACCATAATGCAACAAGAAATACTGCTTAAAAAAATGTCCCCAGAAAATTAATTATCACCTCTCCACTCGACCAGAACATCCAGTATACAAATGGCCATGCACGTCAATGTGTAACATTGCCAAAAAATCTTTCAAATCGTTACGCCAGTTCCTCAATCAGTATGTGAAAGGCAAAGACAAAATCAAAATGAAACTACTACAAAATATAGATACCTGTCCAGTGCGCAAATACACACGACTACTAGGACATTCATTAGCCTGCATTTCAGGACCTATTTGCAAAAGCACCTTCCATCATATCAAAATGATATCAACACATCATTCAACTATAAGAAATCTAGTCTAAAAACTGCACTATGCTAAAAGTCCTGCTTTAGCACTAGCCAATTTAAATAACAATCTTCTACATGGTACAGCCAAAGACCTACCAAAGAAATAGAGCATATCCAGAGAAAATATTTTGGAGGTGAAAGCCACTTACAAAATGCAATACCTTTACAACAGACTAGCAACAATTATACAGATGGCAACCTTCTACTACACACATACAAAAAAGAAATACTAAAATTTAAAAGTACATCCGCTGAAGTACCAAACCATGTGTGTGTTGCTGCAGAACTTTTTATAAAAGTAACACAAACACTGTAGACGTAACATACAAAATAGAAGACAATGAAGATTCCAAATGGTTTGAATTAGCTCTCTACCTTATAGCAGAAAACAAAAACAAAATGACTGACCGCTTAATACTTTGCACTTACTGCACTAAAAAACTTGACAACAACCAAACTCCTTCACGTGCTATCACAAATAACTTGGAATTATTCCCACTACCAAAACCCCTGAAACAACTCAATTTATATGAGAGCATCATAATTCAAACAGTGCACCCACTTCAAGCAATAATACGCCTTCAACCAAAAACAGCAAAATTACCTCCCTCTAAATTAGTGAAAGGCATTCGTGGCAAAGTAGTTTATTTATCATTAGATCTGAAAGAAATATGCACACTCTGGGAGTGCAACGTCCAATAGAGCAATCTTTAATTATCTTAGTAAATGGTGTACCTACAAAAGACAAATAATTTGGCAACAACTCGTAGATTTGCATAAAGTTAATCAAGCCTTGCAAAATCTAAAAGACAATAATGAATACTACAAAGAAATGAATATTGAAGAAAACTTGAGGGAAACCACGGAAATAATTCAAGAGTCACCAGAAACTGGTCAATTTGAACTTCTAGATCCTGCTACAGTATCCAATATTTTAGACCATTATACAATTCATCCATTACACTCTAAAGACACCATAGATGATGCGACAAACCAAAGGATCACCAATCAGCATATGGGAAAAAAGTATAAAAGCACATGCTTTTCCTCTACTCTTTCCTACTGGGAAAGGAGGAAGGTACGATGATAGACCCATTCAGATAAGAGCATCAGAATAACGCTTGTTACAAATGTATTCAGAAGATCCCAGATTTAGACAAAGGGCCTCATCACGAGTTGGGCGGGATCATGGGTTTGGTGGAACGGGTATTGCCCATTCCCCACTGAGCCCATTCGGGAATTCCCCATTCCATATTGGGCTCAATGGGGAATTTTCACGCTCTTACCGCTGGCGGATTTCCCGCCGGTGGTAATTGCACACATTTTTGTCGGATTTCCCCCCAGCTCAGAGCTGGGGAGAAATCCGCCAAAGCCCTGATTTGGCAGACCCTTAAATCCGGCGGCAATAGCGCTACCGACGGATTTAAGGGTTACCGCCAAACTCGTGATAAGGCCCAAAATGTGGAATACATATTCCACCTACTCTTTGAAAGTGAACTAGCAACTCTACGCTACGGAGTTGCACCCACGTTGAAATCAGATACCCACTTTCAAAATATGTCAGCTACGCAAATACTACAAAAAGTGCAAGATAAAGATGAGGTTTTACAATCAAGCATTACAAATCTGTTAGCGAACATGCATGGTACTAAAGAGTACTGGTTCTAACGTCACGGAGATGTACATTGTATGATGAGAAACCTTGGCCTGCCCACTTGGTTTGTTACGTTAAGTTGTGCAGAATATGCATGGGAAGATTTACATGATTTCTTAGGCATATCAAACAAAAACAAAACAAACAAAGATATACTAACACCTGGAGAACTTTGCTCTCTAGATCCTGTTAATGTTTCAAGATATTGCCATCATTGCTTCATTGCTATGCTACACTTTATTTGTAGTAAAACTATTCCTCCCCTTGGAGAAGAGAATACCAAGCCAGAGGAGCATGACAGATCAACATGTTTTCATGGATTAAAGATGCTCCTAAATTTGGTCAAGAAAGTAATGCCACTGTTTTACAGTTTATCGAAAAATATGTCACTTGTGAAATTCCATCAACAGCAACAAATAGTGATCTTCGTGCACAAATGGTACAATTTCAAAGACACAAATGTGGGAAATATTATCGTCACAAATAAAAAAACAAATGGAAATACTGCACGAAATGCCGCTTTGGTTTCCTTAGACCAGTTAAATAAACAGGTCAAGTGAACAACGTCATGTCTTCAGTTAGACATAGTGTTAAAGGAAGATCACTCAGAACACATATTACATAAAAAGAACAGAAGAAGCAAAATATATCAATGATTACAATGCAATCTTTGCCCTCTTATGGAATGCAAACATAGATGTGCAGTACATTGCAGACAATTCCACTGCAGTTGCACAATATGTTACAGCATACTTAACAAAAGCAGAAAAAACAGAGATTAAAGACCTCTGGGATGACCTATGATCGGACAAAACACTGTCTCAGAAATTATATATCTTAGGCATAAAAATGCTCTCCCATAGAGAATGTGGCTGCTATGAAGCTGCAGATCGTTTAACCGGCTCTGCTTTGTATGGAAAATCTGAAAATATAGTATGGCTAAGTCTTGGTCCTGCTAAAGATAGAAAACAAGTTCTCAAATCATACAAAGACATAGAAACAATAGCCAAAAATTATCCTAAGAGCCAAGACTTTTGAAAAATTATTTACTGGACACATACTACCCAAACAGAAGTACCACTTTGGAAACCATGTGTCTATACCACACAGCCCAAAACTTCACATACAAAAATAATATAAAACCCAATGAAAATAAAGGCAGATACAGAGTGTCAAATTGTGAAGGCAGCTTAGTGAAACGTACCAAACAAAGCTTAATTAACCATATCAAATTGTCATTAAAAACTCCTCAACATAAAGAACTATATTATATGTCCCTGCTACAACTTTTTAAACCATGGAGAAAAGAAGAAGAGATACTAGATATCTATGACTCCTATGAAGACACTTTCAAAGCAAATGAAAGCACTATAACAGATGTAAACTTTACACAGTACAAAACAATGCTGCACAATGAACAGCAACACAAAGAAGAACTCCAGGCCCAACTAGATAAGGACTCTCCCGACAGTAGTCAACCTTCTGTAACAGGAAGCCAAGAACCACTGGGACAGTCACTAATAGCAAATGAGACAGAATTAGCTATGACAGAAGTAGAAAACACCATGTCGCATTATGAAGAAGATACTGAAGACTTAACTGTACTGCAATCAAAACAATGAGCAGCGTAGCATTTTTCAAGAAGTAAAAAAAGAAATTGCACATGGTGTACAACATGAAAATAAAGAATGTACCTGCCAAAATGACAAACCTATGCTACTATACGTCAGTGGTCAAGCTGGTTCAGGCAAAACAGTCTTAATCAAAATCATCAGCAAGTGCCTTCAAAAATTGACAAACAACAAACTGTCAGCTGTTGTAACTGCCCCCCACAGGTTTAGCTGCCTACAACATAGGCAGTGTCACATTACACTGATTACTACTCCTTCCTGTAGAACACCAAAATAAATTAGAATATTACAAACTTTCTACAGAAGTTGCAATGGAACTACGCAGAGTGTTAAAATAAATGAAAATGCTACTAATATATGAAGTGAGCATGGTCTCCAACCTAATGTTGGCGTTGATTCACCTCAGATTACAAGAAGTACTCAAAACAAACTACGAAGAGTTCTTTGTAGGAAAACAAATTATTGTTTTCGGAGATCTTCTTCAATTGACACCAGTGAAAGTGAACCTATTTTAAAACCTTAGGATACAAACTCTGCCATAAAACTGTTGGCAGCATAGGAAATGTTAACCTTTGGAAACATTTCCAATACAGAGAATTAACAGAAAACATGTGCCAGTCTGCAGACCTCACCTACGCCAACATTTTAAAAAGTATTAGAGTTGGTATACTATCTCAAGAAGCACAAGCAATGTTAAAAACCCAGCACATCCATCCACTTTATGGCATTAACTCATGTGCTACTGATGTCATGGAACAATTAGAACACAAAAATGTCAATTGTATGTCCTTGATGCCAACTCTTGCAAGCTGTTCCAAATTCAATGAAACAATGTTGAAAAAAAAATGCAACAAATAATTTAAATTTGCTCCACAGACAAACAGGATGTACATGGTATGATACTATCCATGTGTCAGCAAGCCACAACAAGACTAAATACCTTAGAAAACTCTATCTCCAACACAGCTGGTTTGGAAAAATATTAAAATTATCTTTAAACTCTAGAATAATGGTTAAACATAACCTTGACGTTGAGCAAGGACTAGTTAATGGAACTCTTGGTACAGTTGTTGCCTTTCAAACATACTCACGTGACAACAACATTCAATTTGTCAATATTCTCTTTGACAAACTATCAGAAGTTAAAAGGATAGGACGCTAAACAGCTCGATTCCTTCTTTTCAAAGACATGTATGTACGCAGAGAACACCATTCACAAATCACAAGGTCTTACCCTAGATAAAGCATTGATAGATATTGGGAACACAGTCTTTAAAGAAGGCATGAACTACGTAGCGCTATCATGTTTACGTGCACTTGACTGTCTATTTCTAATCAAGTAAAGTAAACGCTGATATTCCTTGCATTTTAGAATACAATAGACTAGGTACACTATACACCCCCATCTAAAAACCTATCCTGTTCCACAAAAAGCAAAATGTTGTAAAAGAAAACTACTTCAAACAGAAATGCAAAAAGATCTCACTGCAAATCCTCCAAAGAGAGTAAAAGAAGCTAATACTTCATCAATTACTACAACCAAAGAAGAATCTGCTACTCAAAGTAACTCAGGTACTTCTTCAAAGAAGCAAGACACACTCCGAAGAAATGACTTGGACACAGAACTATCTGGTCCATTCAAATTTTGAAATATAACTGGTGTAAATTGCTACGCAAATGTAGCAATAAATATTCTATTTCAATTGCCACAAATTGTTGACAACATTTACTTACACAATATAGACTAATTGTGTTTGCAAATGTTAGTCCTTCATAGAAATGCAAGCAACAATCCTGACAACACATATAGGGGTGTATGAAGGAGGGTGAGTCCCAATTTTTTGTTAAAGGGGGATTGAGCTAACAACGGGACTTGGTTCTGAAGATAAACAAAGTAACAAAAGCTCAATTACCCCTCTTTTCGTCCGCCTTGCAAGGGGATCAGGGACAAAGGGATTTTTTGATAGATATGTTTCTTATCTATCTAGAAGTCGCATAGAAGCATTTCATTATCCAGAGAGCGGTCAAATGGAAGTGAATCCACCTGTCGCTACAAATAAAACTAAAAATCTTGAGTCCGACTATAAAAGCATATAAAGCACTGGAAAATAGCGTGAATACCTGGGGTTTTCTGAACTTTTGTCATTTTGAAAAACAACAGCTCGTCCTGAAGAGGGCCACAATTAAAACAGCAGAACACCAGGGATGGTGTTGATGCAAACTGTGTGCCGAAAGATATGTAGACATCCTGACACAAAAATAAATGTGTTTTTTTGCAGCGTTAAAATTTCTATGCTGTACATTTAATGTCTTGGTTTCCCAAACAGAACAAGGAATTTAACAATTGAATTGGCAAAGTGTCTTATCAGAATTGTCACTTTACTAACCCTAGACACCACGAGCAGAATATGTGTGTGTTTTTTCTGGACTTTTTAATTTCATGTATTTCTTTCTAAGTCTGGAGGTGTCTTGTGGAAAGCACCGACTACTTACAAAAGTGTATAACTTAATCTATTAAAATTTGTGTTTTTACTTTGACCGCTCTCTGTACAATGAAATGCTTCTATGCAACTTCTAGATAGATAAGAAACATATC
Organism: Ambystoma mexicanum; assembly: GCF_040938575.1. Lineage (NCBI taxonomy): Eukaryota > Metazoa > Chordata > Amphibia > Caudata > Ambystomatidae > Ambystoma > Ambystoma mexicanum. The sequence continues at coordinate 553,924,982 of NC_090939.1, forward strand.
TATCAAAAAATCCCTTTGTCCCTGATCCCCTTGCAAGGTGGACGAAAAGAGGGGTAATTGAGCTTTTGTTACAACACATATAGGGGGTCTTTCATAGAATTTAGCGCACAAGTGGCACAAGTGGGGTACGTGTATTACTGGGGTTCTCCGGAAGTTTCACATGCGATTGGCTCTGTGCGAGTGGGATGCGTGTATTACTGGGGTTCACGGGAAGTTTTGCACGCGAAAGGGCCTGTGCAAGTGGGGTACGCGTATTACTGGGGTTCGCAGGAAGTTTCACAAAAGCGATTGGCCCTGTGTGAGTGGGGTACGTGTATTACTGGGGTTCACGGGAAGTTTCACACGCGATTGGCCCTGTGCGAGCGGGGTACGTGTATTACTGGGGTTCGTGGGAAGTTTCACACGCGCTTGGCCCTGTGCGAGTGGGGTACGTGTATTACTGGAGTTCACGGGAAGTTTCACACGCGAAAGGGCCTGTGCGAGTGGGGTACATGTATTACTGGGGTTCACGGGAAGTTTCACACGCGATTGGCCCTGTGCGAGTGGGGTACTTGTGTTACTGGGGTTCACGGGAAGTTTCACACGCGATTGGCCCTGTGCGAGTGGGGTATGTGTATTACTGGAGTTTGCGGGAAGTTTCACACACGAAAGGGCCTGTGCGAGTGGGGTACGTGTATTACTGTGGTTTGCTGGAAGTTTCACCGGCGATTGGCCCTGTGCGAGTGGGGTAAATGTATTTTGGGGGTGCGCGGGGAGTCCTACACATGAATTGGCAGTGTGGGTCCTCCCAGGTGTTCCCTCTACACCCTCCACGGCCCCTGCAGGCAGTCCACACCACAGGGGACTACCTTGCAACCCTGGTCATGTTCCGCAGGCAGCCCATCCACCAGGGGCATGTCCCCCAGCCAAGCCACATGTCAGCTTGCACTACTGATCACCAACTCATGTCCCCCTGCATCCCCACCCCCCAGCAGTGTGGGGCACCTGCCAGCAGGCCCCCACTCATGTCCCACTCATGTCCCCCTGCACCCCCACCCCCCAGCAGTGCGGGGCACCTGCCAGCAGGCCCCCACTCATGCTCCCCTGACCCCCACCTCCCAGCAGGGCACCTACCAGCAGGCCCCCACTCATGTCCCCCTGCACCCCCACCCCCAGCAGTGTGGGGCACCTGCCAGCAGGCCCCCACTCATGTCCCACTCATGTCACCCTGCACCCCCACCCTCAGCAGTGCAGGTCACCTGCCAGCAGGCCCCCACTCATGTCCCACTCAGGTCCACCTGCACCCCCACCCCCCAGCAGTGCAGGGCACCTGCCAGCAGGCCCCCACTCATGTCCCCCCGCACCCCCACCCCCCAGCAGTGCGGGGCACCTGCCATCAGGCCCCCACTCATATTCCCTTGCACCCCCACCCCCCAGCAGTGCGGGGCACCTGCCAGCAGGCCCCCACTCATGTCCCCATGCACCCCTACCCCCCAGCAGTGCGGCCCACCTGCCAGCAGGCCCCCACTCATCTCCCACTCATGTCCCCCTGCACCCCCACCCCTCAGCAGTGCAGGGTACCTGCCAGCAGTCCCCCACTCATGTCCCCCTGCACCCCCACCACCCAGCAGTGCGGGGCACCTGCCAGCAGGACCCCACTCATGTCCCACTCATGTCCCCCTGCCCCCACGTCATGATGATCCTCAATCATGGCCCTTATGGCCAGCCTCCCCAGCCCAAAGACCCAACCAAGTATTGCATCCACCCACATAGAAAAGGCAATTACATGATACAACCCCAAAGGCAAGTATGTAAATGAAGACATGTCGGTCACACACACACAATGGGTGCAAGTGAATGTGAAAACCCATATCATGACATGCATGAAATCAATGAGATAATACCACACATCGAAGTATGAAGAAAAAAATGTATCAAACACAACATGAATGTAATTAAAAGAAAACACACAACAATGGGAATAATTAAAGAAATGCTGCATGTCCGTAAAAGAATAAAAAACAAGAAATCATAATCCAAAGAAATCCAAAAGAAATGGTGTCCAAAGTCACAGTCCAACAAAGCAAATCCAAGGGAAAAAAGAAAGTGAAATCCATTGCTCCATGATGAAAATAAAAACAATGAGAATAATCCAATGGTGAACTATGTACAAATGAACAATCCAGGGTCCATGAGCCCAACTGATGAAATGAAACCTACCAAAAAACCTACCTAATAAAAAACTATATACAAAAAGGAAAGGAAACCTAACACTATCTAACTATATACAATGGCGGCGGGCAAGTCCTGCGGCTCACTCTGTGGTGTCCCGGGCCAGGGCATCATCAAACTCCATGTCGATGTCCCGGAGGCGGGCCTCTGCCCTGGCCTCGAGGCACTCTGCCCGCCTCAATGCCCGACGCATGGAGAACTCTGCCCTGACCATGGTGAGCCGTGCCTCTTCGGCCCGCCGCCGCTCCGCATCTATAGCATGGCCTAACCGCAGCCACACGTAAGACACTTCCAGTCCTGTGTCCTCCTGCCCTCTGGCCGATGCCTGCCCCTCTGATGTTGCAGGCATCGAGCCATCATGGCTCCCACCTTGTTGCTGCTGTGCCTCTGCCTGTGCCCTGGCTCTTGCTGCCTGCACATCCTCCTCCGGCTGGGGTGCAGTTGTTGAGGTGGCCACCCCTGCTGGATGTCCGACTCCCGACTGTGGCAGGGATGTGTCCTCCACCAGCCTGGCCGCAGGGTCAGAGGCAGCTCCACAGGGTACCAAGGTGATACATGGGTGGGAAGATGGCATGGAGGATGAATGGCACATAGGGGGTTCAGGTGAGGAGGGGGTCGGAACAAGGTCCAGCAAACAGAGGAATCCGGCCCTGGTGACCCGTCACAGTAGGTCAACGCGGTCAACGAGGCATTCGAGATGACGTGCAGTGGCCTCACGAAAACACTGCAGGTCACCTTGCATGCCCCATTGACGTAACACCATCCCACTCAGTACAGGCTCAACCCGTTCCCAGATAGCCACGTCCGCAGAGAGAGGAAGGCCAGTTGTTGTAAGCGGATCCCCTCCCTGCAAACGGGTCTGGACGTAGGCATCCCTCCTGGTGCAGGATGATGCATTCACAGGATCTGGGACAGGATTACACACAGGCACCTCTCTGGTGGCCTGTACTGCCTCCTGTCCCTGCCTCTGCACTGCACCACTAGCAACAGTGGAATCCCCACCTCCAGACCGTGTGTCTGTCCCTTGCACGGCCTCCGCTCCACCAAACCCCCCACCAACCTGGATGACTCTGTGCTATCTTCCTCCGTCGGACCCTGTGGGGTCTCAGCTGCCCCTTCTGATGCCTCGGGACGCGGCACCGGACTCCTCACTCCCTGACGAGATGACAACCTGGGAGGGGAGCCGGGCCTTGCGTCTCCGGCTGGTGGTGCGATCCCTGCCGCTGTGCTCCACAGCACCCTCTCCGCCCTCTTCATCAGTTGACGCTGCAGACAGGGAGAGATAGGACACAGGCCTCAGGGCACTGTACAATGGACTGATACACACATGACAGTTGCACATGAGTGGCAGTGTCAAACTTCAGACATGGCATCACAATCCCCAACACACATGTCATTTCAACTCACACACATGAGCAATTCCACAGCAATATCACAACAGCCAGCACCATCCATACACATACAACAGCATGAGCAGCCAAAGGTGAGCTAGACATCACATGAAACACAGGGAGTGCAGTAGACATGCACAACCACCACCACACTTACATGCATGTCTACATCTCCTCCAACTGTTGCAGTGATGAGATCGCCATACATGTCAGATCTGCATTCAGCCTTCTACATATCAGTGTCACATGCATCCATGTTGCATCACAGTTGCACACTTGTCAAGTACACACACATGCACATGTACACAGTGCAGATACATTTATTAGGAACCACCATCCATGCCACAACCATGCCAATGTACATACACAGAAATTCAAACATGTGTGCTCCCACACCTGCATTTGTCCAGCATTTTTACCAACACATACACCATCAATGTGTCTCACACATGAGAGGACACACATGTGGCAGCCTCACGCCCATGTTCATACACATCCCTACATGGCCCTACAAAAAAACATGTGCAACCTGCACACTACTGGCACACCTCGACACGCACAGCGTCCAATCACTCTGCATGTACACTTACCGCTCGACTCCAGACAGGTCTGCCTCTCAAGGATCTTGACGTAGATCGCTGGGCATATGCGTTCCAGGACCCTAATTTGGTGGTCCGACAGCTTGCCCCGGCGCCCCTCGGCATCCGCTGCCTTTGCGAGGCGCCGGGCCTTGTTGAGGGTCCTGGACCTGAAGTCCTCCCAGCGCTTCTTGACATGATGTAAGTCGCAGACTGCCACCCCCTCCGCGTTGATGGCAGTCATGATGTCCATCCAGATCCTGGTCCATCCTTCATTATTGGCGCGCAAACTTCCAAAGAGGGCATCATACTGCCCCAGGAATTGCTCCACCAGTACACCAACTTCCCAGGCACTGAAGCTGGTGGCCCTCTGCCTCTCTGCTGGGGGTTGCCAGTGCTGCCAGATGGTGTTTTTGCTGGACATGGCAACCCCAGAGGCAGGAGTGGGTGGGCAACTGGGTCCTGGGGCTGGGCTGTGGAGCGATGGAATCCCAGTCGGGAGTCTTCAGTTCCAGCAGGGGTGGTCACAGCAACTGCACCCCTGGCTGACGTGCAGGCAGCAAATGGCAGGGCACGTGGGCATCAGGCAGTCAGGCATCAGCAGATTGCAGGTGGGAGCATGCTCGGGGCTCTGGGGGGAAGTAATTCGGCCTTCAGGAGCGTGGTCTTCTGTGTGTTTTCGCGTGGCCAGCTTGATACAGAGTGATTTGGCACGTGAAAAAATTGCATGTCTGTAATTGGAGGAAAGGCCTTTAGCGCGTAAGCGCGTCAGCACACGAACGTGTTTTCATTGGACCAAAGGCCCTTAGCACGTAAGCGCGTATGCGTGCAGGCATTTCCCTCGTGACGTGGGCATAGTGGTTCAGCGCGCGTGAAATAACTGCACGTCCGCTTGTGAATGCGTGTAATCGGAGGAAAGGGCCTACGCGCATAAGTGACGTGAGTGGGCAGGTGTTTCCATCAGCACGGGTTAAAGGTGAGCGGGGCCAGCAGTTCGCTGTACGTGCCTTTCGTGGAGACCGACGTGTGTAGCTGCTTCGTGTTGTTTCGCGCGCCATCACATCTTCACAGCGATCAAGGACGTATCTCTTCTTTTGGCTGGGTTATTGGGAACGCGTGTTTTTCTGCATCGCACTAGTCAGACGGTGAATCGCGCACACTATTTTTCCCATTGCAGGTGCCCCTGTGTATCGCACCCGTTTTCAAGGTCATAGTAGCCTGCGTGTCCCACGCGTACGAGTTGTTAGTGTTACTGGGTGCCACAGCGTACTGCGGGAGGTTGATTCCACGCACATAGGCTGCAGGGTTGCGTGCACGGTTTTACTGCAGTTTTGGGGTGACTGAGCGTAGCGTGACCCGTCACTACATCACCTGGGTCACATACAGCCTTGCAGGTGCAGGGGGGCTGTTAACATCTTGCATCCCACCCCCTTCACCCCAATTGCCCAGGTCAATTGTGGTGTACACCTTCCATTGGCACTACTCCATCTGTGCCGGCACTACTCCATCTGGGCCATGGTTGGGAGGCCACCAAAGATGAGGGGTGCCTCAGCTGGGCGTACTCCTCGTGGTGGGCATGGTCAGGGACGTGGCCGGGGTGACCAGGGAGTAGGGGGACTCCAGGATGTCCAGGGTGGCCGCAGAGGGGGAAGAGGCAGGGGTGCGCCACTTGAGCACGATGTTGTGCCATGTGTCGGTGCAGTTTTGCCACCACCCCCTGTGGTTCTGGGAGATGCAGCTTCTGCATCTGGCATTGGCGCCCGTGTGACCCTGCAGTCCGTTTCATCGACTGCCTCGGGCCCAAGGGTAGTGGTAGCTGCAGGTGCAGCTGTGGACAACACCACCCAGGCTCAGGGTCTGCCAGTGCAGGCTGTGTTGGCAATTGAAGAGCCCTTGGAAGATTTCCAACAGGCCCGGAGGGAAACCGTTGGGGAACACAGGACTGCCGTGACCAAGACACGTGTCCCTGGGGCAGTAATGTCATCTGCTGCCCTGAACAGCCGGGTGTTGGCAAGTGCAGGGGCAGATGCAGCCAACAACACCCCGGTTGTGAGTCTGCCAACCAGGACAGTCGCGGTCAATGACCCTGCCACAGCGGATGTTGCTGCGCAGGGTCCATTAGAGGGCACCCAGCTGCCACTGACACAAGTCAGCCCTTTGGTCGTCCCGCCACCTGCCACTCCCTTGGCTCAATCCACCGGTCCGACTGGCCATACTGATCAGGGCGGCATCAGCCAGCCAGGGTCAGCGTCACAATCCAAGAGGAGGAAGGTTGCACCTGCAGCACAGGCTGGGACCCCACACACACCCACGATCTCCTGCACATCGAGGAAGAAGCCTTTCTGCAACCAGCAACTGGACTACCTCGTGGACTACGTGCGGGACCACAGCCATGACATGCTAGTGGGTGCTAATTGTCAGACTACGGCTGCCCACCGTGATACCCACTGGAAGCAAGTTGCAGAGCATGTGAGTGCATTCGGCCATGAGGTGCGCACGGTGCAAGAGTGCAAAAAGCATTGGAATTATCTCAAACGCAGCGCTAAGGCTAAGCGTGCCTCAAATTACAGCTTAACTCTGGTGACACGCGGTGGGCCTGCACCGGAGGAGGAAGACCTCACTCCGCATGAGTCACTCGTTGCGGAGTTCATACCATCAGAATCGGTCGAAGGAGTGGGAGAGATGCCAGACTTTGATGCACAGTCCAGTGAGTGTTGATGCGTGTTTGTCGAGGACGTGTGTGTTTTACTTGTGTAATGTGATGTGCATGACTGCCATCACATGTCACATGAACATGGTTATGATGTGTGAGTAATGCAATGCTTCCCTGATGCATGTCTACTCTGCTGGATGGTGGACATGTGGAGCAGACGGGGACTGTCCACATCACCACTTTTGCATCCTACTCACATGCTGGTTACCAGTTTGCCCTCCGGTACATGTTCCAGCTCATTGGCCCTACTGCATGTAGCGTGGGGTGAGCTTCCTCTCAGCCCAGGAACTATGCATAGCATCACTGACGTGCATGTGTACTCTGCCTGCAAGCGGGTACCCAATGCAGGATTGCTCCCTTGCCCCTCAACCCCCTGCTCTGCACCCCAATTCCACCTTAGCACTGGTCTGCTACAATATTGCCGTTGGGTACTTCCCTGTTCATGCCTCCTGTGTACATGCTAACATCCAGCGGCCAATCTGCCAGACATATCCATTGTAGTACATCCTTAGTACGTGATGCAGGATGTCTCTCTTGGACTGTGCAGAGGTCAGATTCCCCGCAGGGACATGAGTGCCCATTCATGCTCCATGTGCATTCCACACATGCACATATGTGTCCATGACTGGATGATGACTGTAATACAAGTTCAGGATGACCTAAATTCCATGGCATTTCATCTGCCTTCCCATGTCAACTGTGGCTCAGTACTGCGTTGCACACATGTTTAGGGTCTGACAATCTGTGAGGGTCACAGGCCTCAGCCTGTTTAAAGGCCAATGACTCTGTCCAACTGGTGTAGTGTCTTCTTCACACGTGGGTGGACTCCAGAGGTTTAATCATGTGTCCTGCTTACTGTCCCATCATCATTTGCAGTGTTGTCACTTGACTCACATGAAGCTGTTGATGCTAGTCAACACTGTCTGTCAATACACAGGTCTATGCTCAGCCTTTTGATACCATGCTAGGCATCCCTGCTTTTGCACTTGGGTGGAGGGGTGCTTTGCTTGTAGATATGCTACCCATTGAATGCACATTGCACATGATGCCTGAGGTTGACCTTGCACGGCCTTCACATTTTCTGACACACACCATGGAGTCCTTGTACATGTAGGTAGTGAGTAACATACATATTCGCTGCACTGCATAGACCCACTTCAAACTGCCACGTTTCAACAGGTCTAATCACAGAAGCAAATTCAAGTTGACCCAGCATGCATGCCATGTTCTATTTTGTGTGTCACATGTCTGCCTGATGTGTTTGTTGTCGGTGTGTGTGTGTTGTGTGCTTCTAACATGTGTATTGACCTTTTTTCTCTCTATTTTTTAGATGATGATGCAATGCAGCCGGATGATGGCGTTGTCATGCTAGGCACAGGGTTGTTATCACTACAACAACCCGGCACAAGTGGGAGTCGTGGGGTGGTAGGCCACGAAAACCCCCAAGTGCTACAGTCCATCTTGTCTCTGGCTGCCTATGAGTCCAGCCCTGAAGAACACTCTGACGACCATGTCGAGTTGGATGAGCATCAGGTCCATATGTCAGGGGTGAGTGATTCTGATGTGGACACTCCTCTGTCCGCGACACCTGCACTGAGGGGTCAGACAGTCTTGGAACCTCCGCCCGTGATGGATCGGGACACAGGGTCACCCTCCACACCAGCCACTGATGTGCCTGGGACATCACGTCGACGGGGGCATGTAGTCGTGCAGCCGCGAGCGGTGCCAAAAGAACGAGGACACACGGTCCTTGGGTCCCGCAGGGGTTAAGCCCAGCAACGTGGTCGCCGCGTGCAACCACAGTATACTGAGTGGGAGCAAGAAATGACTGCCCATTCTGAACGGCAGAGGGCAGCAATGGAGAACATTGCTGAGAGCATGGAGCGTGTGGCCCAATCTGTGCTCCCCCCTGCTAGGCAGGTGCTTCTCCAGCAGCAGGCGGCACGGTCCACGGCCTGCTTGCTCAGGCTGGGCATGGCGGCCTCAGTCAGGGCATGCCAGGCTGAAATGCTGTCTCTGCGTCAAGCAATTACTGCTCACGCAGAGGCACACATGAAGGCCCTGAGGGAGGAGCATGCTTCCCTCAGATCCACTCTGGGTGTCCTTCTGATGTCCCAGAGGGAGCGGGCAGAGGAGAGGTTTGCACAGCTTGAGCGTACCATCTCGGCTGAGCTACAAGCTTGCCGGGAGGTGCAGCAGTTGTCAAGCCAGGCCTTGCTGGAGGAACTCCGTGTTACACGTGCTACCTTGCAAGAGGAAGCACGTGTATCACGGGAGGTTCTGCATGTAGACCTACATGTCATCACCACACAGAACCAGGCTCACCCGTCTGGCAGACCTGCTGCCGACAAGGGGCAAGCTGCAGCTAGGCGTGGTCATGCTCCTGTGCCACGTCCTCCTTTCCAGGAAGAGCCAGACTCGGACGACAATCTATCTCCCACATAGGTCGGGCTGTGCAGGCGTTGAGCCTATGGATGTTTTTTTTTTCCTCAGCATCATCGCATGTGGGTGTTGAGCAGCAGCCTGTACCTCCCTCTCCTGGGTGCCCCCCCCCCGAGTCGTATGTGGCCATTTTTGATTTTTCTTTTAGTTTAGTTAGTTAAGTTTCTGTTTGATAGTTAGTTTAAATAGGTAAAGTAGGTTTTTCATAGTTAGTGTAATTAGTTAATATAGTTTAAAATTGCTAGTCTATTGTGCTTTCATGTGACGGTGTGGTGCTTTGTGGCTTTTGAAAGCATCCACTGTCTGTTCCAGCTGGGCCCTTCAAGCTTGTCTTGTGCATGTGTTTGCTGCTTTGGGTCCTTGACTCACATATGCCACTCCTGCTTCCCTTATCCATAGGCTCGCAAGGATGGTTCGGTGTAACAGCCTATTACACAAGGGCAATGGACTGTCATATCTGTGGCATGTCTGCTGCTGTGGAACTTGTGTTAACACCCCTAGTGGGGATGATTAGGGTGTATTTGTCCACTGTTCTTCTTTTGCTAGATGGGGTGTTTAATGATTCATGTGTACATTTATTGCTATGCATTGTGTAGTATGTTTCTTATCTTTAATGAACATGTGCTTGTTGCAAATCATGCCGTAGATAGTGTGTTCCACACTGTTGCTGTGAAAGACGGACTGATGGTGTGATTTCTGATGTACGTCTCTGACATGGTCCAGTCATGTAATTCCTGAAGAGACACACACAGATGAATATTAAGCATTAATCATGTGTTTCATGCACTTTCTGCAGGGGGATGAGCCTCAAGACCACCTTTGCCAGCAGACATGGGCCATTGGACGTCAGGAATCTTGACACGTTTGGTGCTGCCGACATGCGCATTTGTGCTCAAGCAGAGGCACAGGGATTGCGATCATACATCCAAAAATCGATGACGTGTTTCAAGGGACTCCAGGCAAGGTGAGCAGCACAGGGGGGTCACAACACAGCAAACCTTCCACCTGACCAGTTGAACATGTATGCTTAGTAGCAGCCCTGACGGTGAACTTGGACAACAATTGATGAAGAAGCGCACAATACAGCTCAGATGTGTTAATGGACTGATGGCTAGTTGATGTGAAAGTTGTCTGGGGCACCTGCAGGGGCAGTGGCACATACCCTCCTGTCCACGATGGTCCATTGAGGCACTTGTATTAGCCATGTAGCATTCCGAGACATGGAATGAAGCAGCTCACAGGGACAGACAGCAAGGGACAGACTCAGGTTCAGTGCATTTCATTTCCAAGTAGAAATTGATACATGCACTGGCTACATTATTTTGGTCATGGTGGTACAGGACTTGTTCGGAAGTCAGACCTTGATATATGTGTCTGTCTGCTTACACTGGGAACATTGCATGTTGTATGAATCGTGACACATTGGTGTTCCATTTGCCACACACCCACCGGTGCCTGAATTACTGCATTGACTGTGTATGAACCATTAGAGGGGTAGTGTTATGTATGGGTATGAAGCATCCACACAAGTTTGTCTGTTTGTAGTGTATTTTGTTACTTTGGGGCATATTTGGTAGTGTGTTTGTGTGTTTTGGGCACGCAAAGATTATTAACTGTGGCTCTCTTTGCAGCATTGAACTGCTTCTGTTACCCAATCATTTCTGGACAATGTATGTCCCGCCATAGATTACCCAACATAGCTTCACCAATAAGCTGCACTTGGGGGATTGAACTATTGTTGCAATGTGTTTTGATGCTAGTTAGTTTGGGTATTAGCATCATTGACATAAAAACATTTGACCTAAAACATTTGATAAAATGTTTTTAAACCTTTTTTTCAGTCAATTTAAATAAATATATATATAGGGTTGTTAAGAATATAGATCAGGTTGAGGGGAAATGGAAGGGGTTGCAGGGGATCTCTCCTGCATTTTAGACACAAAAAAGTTCAAATAAATTAGATCAAATGTGATTAGGTCAAATGTTTTAGGTCAGATAGACCCAAACCGTTAGTTTTTACCATTATAAATATTTTCATCTTGGGGCATAACTTTGCCAGCACTTTTCATGCAGTTCTTTTCCACATTTTGTATGAATTTCACTTTTCTAGCTGTAACTGAGCCCAGAATAAACTGTGTTACATCTTGCCTGGTGTACATTCCTTTTTTGATTTCTTTAGTGCTTTTTTCTGGTTATTTTTGAGGCAACTCGCAGTACAAAAGTCTGCCATGATTGAATTAAAACCAAATAGGACGTTTTGCATTTTGAAGCACTCAAAGCCCAGACCAATACCAAGTGATTTAGCAACTACAGATTGGTATAAAAATATAGTGCTTTTACTTACTTCTGCAATGATAAGAACCCAAGTCTGCAGTGCAGGATTATACAACTAAATAGCAAAAACATCACTCTAGCACTATAACTGTAGTGACATGATGTTGTTCCTACAAGAAGGTGGTAAGGATCATTACAAAGGTGATGGTCCACCTTAAGCGCTTAATCGATTGGAGAAATGTGGCTCATGGAGTGATTGTTCTACTGTGACAACTGATATTAGAAAAGCAGACATAATGTTTCCAGGTACCTCATCAATCCTCTGGTTTGTACTAACTAAACAATTGCTCTGTGCATGACAATAACACTTTGGCCTGTACAATTGTAAATAACAAAATCTGTTTTTGGTTTTTGATAGATACATCTGAATTTTGATGTCAAGGAGAGGTCTACACACTCTACCCCAGAGGGACACTCTCAACACATACTGATGACATCCTTGCCAGTTCAATTAGGTTTTGCATGTATTGATAGTATATTACTGTAGTGACCCAATGTGACTAACAAGGTCAGCATTTGACAGGTCGGGTAATATATTGTTTTCTGTCTTTCACTTTTACCCAACACTAGTTGTGTGATTTTAAAACGCAATTGAGGATGGCCATTTGGACACCTGATGGTAAGAAATAACTTCAAGGATATAAATCAGATGCATTTGAACATAGATTTAAGGTGGAAAAAGACATGGTGGGAATCATGAAATCCAAGGGATAAGAAAGGACTGTGGTAAATCTGTATAGAACTAAGAAACTGTTGTTTATATTGGACTAGGGAAGGACTTTAAGAATAAGATTCAAGAACTATTTGCTTTGGCCAATCCTTAGAACTTTTATATTATTAGCTTAAGGTAGACAGGAGGTTAGGTTCTTAAGACTATGGGCCTCATTACAAGTATGCCGGTAAGGCAACAACTGTGCCAGTATCGCTACCGGCACCATTGCTACCGTATCGACATACTATGAGTTGTGCTCGTGGGTCTCGCTCTGCCCGCCATTTGGGGCCGAATGGGGATAGAGTCCCTTAATGCCGGCACCCGCGAAGTGGGAGTCGTGGGGTGGTAGGCCACGAAAACCCCCAAGTGCTACAGTCCATCTTGTCTCTGGCTGCCTATGAGTCCAGCCCTGAAGAACACTCTGACGAACATGTCGAGTTGGGGAAGCATCAGGTCCATATGTCAGGGGTGAGTGATTCTGATTTGGACACTCCTCTGTCCGCGACACCTGCACTGAGGGGTCAGACAGTCTTGGAACCTCTGCCCGTGATGGATCGGGACACAGGGTCACCCTCCACACCAGTCACTGATGTGCCTGGGACATTACGTCGACGGGGGCATGTAGTCGTGCAGCCGCGAGCGGTGCCAACAGAACGAGGACATACGGTCCTTGGGTCGCGCAGGGGTTAAGCCCAGCAACGTGGTCGCCGCGTGCAACCACAGTATACTGAGTGGGAGCAAGACATGACTGCCCATTCTGAACGGCAGGGGGCAGCAATGGAGAACATTGCTGAGAGCATGGAGCGTGTGGCCCAATCTGTGCTCCCCCCTGCTAGGCAGGTGCTTCTCCAGCAGCAGGCGGCACGGTACACGGCCTGTTTGCTCAGGCTGGGCATGGCGGCCTCAGACAGGGCACGCCAGGCTGAAATGTTGTCTCTGCGTCAAGCAATTACTGCTCACGCAGAGGCACACATGAAGGCCCTGAGGGAGGAGCATGCTTCCCTCAGATCCACTCTGGGTGTCCTTCTGATGTCCCAGAGGGAGCGGGCAGAGGAGAGGTTTGAACAGCTTGAGCGTACCATCTTGGCTGAGCTACAAGCTTTCCGGGAGGTGCAGCAGTTGTCAAGCCAGGCCTTGCAGGAGGAACTCCGTGTTACACGTGCTACCATGCAAGAGGAAGCACGTGTATCACGGGAGGTTCTGCATGTAGACCTACATGTCATCACCACACAGAACCAGGCTCACCCATCCGGCAGACCTGCTGCCAACAAGGGGCAAGCTGCGGCTAGGCGTGGTCATGCTCCTGTGCCACGTCCTCCTTTCCAGGAAGAGCCAGACTCAGACGACAATCTATCTCCCACATAGGTCTGGCTGTGCAGGCGTTGAGCCTATGGATGTTTTTTTTTTCCTCAGCATCATCGCATGTGGGTGTTGAGCAGCACCCTGTACCTCCCCCTCCTGGGTGCCCCCCCTGAATCGTATGTGGCCATTTTTGATTTTTCTTTTAGTTTAGTTCGTTAAGTTTCTGTTTGATAGTTAGTTTAAATAGGTAAAGTAGGATTTTCATAGTTAGTGTAATTAGTTAATATAGTTTAAAATTGCTAGTCTATTGTGCTTTCATGTGACGGTGTGGTGCGTTGTGGCTTTTGAAAGCATCCACTGTCTGTTCCAGCTGGGCCCTTCAAGCTTGTCTTGTGCATGTGTTTGCTGCTTGGGGTCCTTGACTCACATATGCCACTCCTGCTTCCCTAATCCATGGGCTCGCAAGGATGGTTCGGTGTAACAGCCTATTACACAAGGGCAATGGACTGTCATATCTGTGGCATGTCTGCTGCTGTGGAACTTGTGTTAACACCCCTAGTGGGGATGATTGGGGTGTATTTGTCCGCTGTTCTTCTTTTGCTAGATGGGGTGTTTAATGATTCATGTGTACATTTATTGCTTATGCATTGTGTAGTATGTTTCTTATCTTTAATGAACATGTGCTTGTTGCAAATCATGCCGTAGATAGTGTGTTCCACACTGTTGCTGTGAAAGACGGACTGATGGTGTGATTTCTGATGTACATCTCTGACATGGTCCAGTCATGTAATTCCTGAAGAGACACACACTGATGAATATTAAGCATTAATCATGTGTTTCATGCACTTTCTGCAGGGGGATGAGCCTCAAGACCACCTTTGCCGGCAGACATGGGCCATTGGACGTCAGGAATCTTGACACGTTTGGTGCTGCAGACATGCGCATGTGTGCTCAGGCAGAGGCACAGGGATTGCGATCATACATCCAAAAATCGATGACGTGTTTCAAGGGACTCCAGGCAAGGTGAGCAGCACAGGGGGGTCACAACACAGCAAACCTTCCACCTGACCAGTTGAACATGTATGCTTAGTAGCAGCCCTGACGGTGAACTTGGACAAATATTGGTGTAGAAGCGCACAATACAGCTCAGATGTGTTAATGGACTGATGGCTGGTTGATGTGAAAGTTGTCTGGGGCACCTGCAGGGGCAGTGGCACATACCCTCCTGTCCACGATGGTCCATTGAGGCACTTGTATTAGCCATGTAGCATTCCGAGACATGGAATGAAGGAGCTCACAGGGACAGACAGCAAGGGACAGACTCGGGTTCAGTGCATTTCATTTCCAAGTAGAAATTGATACATGCACTGGCTACTTTATTTTGGTCATGGTGGTACAGGACTTGTTCGGAAGTCAGACCTTGATATATGTGTCTGTCTGCTTACACAGGGAACATTGCATGTTGTGTAAATCGTGACACATTGGTGTTCCATTTGCCACACACCCACCGGTGCCTGACTTACTGCATTGACTGTGTATGAACCATTAGAGGGGTAATGTTATGTATGGGTATGAAGCATCCACACAAGTTTGTCTGTTTGTAGTGTATTTTGTTACTTTGGGGCATATTTGGTAGTGTGTTTGTGTGTTTTGGGCACGCAAAGATTATTAACTGTGGCTCTCTTTGCAGCATTGAACTGCTTCTGTTACCCAATCATTTCTGGACAATGTATGTCCCGCCATAGATTACCCAACATAGCTTCACCAATAAGCTGAACTTGGGGGATTGAACTATTGTTGCAATGTGTTTTGATGCTAGTTAGTTTGGGTATTAGCATAATTGACATAAAAACATTTGACCTAAAACATTTGATAACATGTTTTTAAACCTTTTTTTCAGTCAATTTAAATAAATATATACATAGGGTTGTTAAGAATATAGATCAGGTTGAGGGGAAGTGGAAGGGGTTGCAGGGGATCTCTCCCGCATTTTAGACCCAAAAAAGTTCAAATAAATTAGATCAAATGTGATTAGGTCAAATGTTGTAGGTCAGATAGACCCAAACCGTTAGTTTTTACCATTATAAATATTTGCATCTTGGGGCATAACTTTGCCAGCACTTTTCATGCAGTTCTGTTCCACATTTTGTATGAATTTCACTTTTCTAGCTGTAACTGAGCCCAGAATAAACTGTGTTACATCTTGCCTGGTGTACATTCCTTTTTTGATTTCTTTAGTGCTTTTTTCTGGTTATTTTTGAGGCAACTTGCAGTACAAAAGTCTGCCATGATTGAATTAAAACCAAATAGGACGTTTTGCATTTTGAAGCATTCACGCCCAGACCAATACCAAGTGATTTAGCAACTACACATTGGTATAAAAATATAGTGTTTTTACTTACTTCTGCAATGATAAGAACCCAAGTCTGCAGTGCAGGATTATACAACTAAATAGCAAAAACATCACTCTAGCACTATAACTGTAGTGACATGATGTTGTTCCTACAAGAAGGTGGTAAGGATCATTACAAAGGTGATGGTCCACCTTAAGCGCTTCATCGATTGGAGAAATGTGGCTCATGGAGTGATTGATTCTACTGTGACAACTGATATTAGAAAAGCAGACATAATGTTTCCAGGTACCTCATCAATCCTCTGGTTTGTACTAACTAAACAATTGCTCTGTGCATGACAATAACACTTTGGCCTGTACAATTGTAAATAACAAAATCTGTTTTTGGTTTTTGATAGATACATCTGAATTTTGATGTCAAGGAGAGGTCTACACACTCTACCGCAGAGGGACACTCTCAACACATACTGATGACATCCTTGCCAGTTCTATTAGGTTTTGCATGTATTGATAGTATATTACTGTAGTGACCCAATGTGACTAACAAGGTCAGCATTTGACAGGTCGGGTAATATATTGTTTTCTGTCTTTCACTTTTACCCAACACTAGTTGTGTGATTTTAAAACGCAATTGAGGATGGCCATTTGGACACCTGATGGTAAGAAATAACTTCAAGGATATAAATCAGATGCATTTGAACATAGATTTAAGGTGGAAAAAGACATGGTGGGAATCATGAAATCCAAGGGATAAGAAAGGACTGTGGTAAATCTGTATAGAACTAAGAAACTGTTGTTTATATTGGACTAGGGAAGGACTTTAAGAATAAGATTCAAGAACTATTTGCTTTGGCCAATCCTTAGAACTTTTATATTATTAGCTTAAGGTAGACAGGAGGTTAGGTTCTTAAGACTATGGGCCTCATTACAAGTATGCCGGTAAGGCAACAACTGTGCCAGTATCGCTACCGGCACCATTGCTACTGTATCGACTTACTATGAGTTGTCCTCGTGGGTCTCGCTCTGCCCGCCATTTGGGGCCGAATGGGGATAGAGTCCCTTAATGCCGGCACCCGCGAAGTGGGAGTCGTGGGGTGGTAGGCCACGAAAACCCCCAAGTGCTACAGTCCATCTTGTCTCTGGCTGCCTATGAGTCCAGCCCTGAAGAACACTCTGACGACCATGTCGAGTTGGATGAGCATCAGGTCCATATGTCAGGGGTGAGTGATTCTGATGTGGACACTCCTCCGTCCGCGACACCTGCACTGAGGGGTCAGACAGTCTTGGAACCTCTGCCCATGATGGATCGGGACACAGGGTCACCCTCCACACCAGTCACTGATGTGCCTGGGACATCACGTCGACGGGGGCATGTAGTCGTGCAGCCGTGAGCGGTGCCAACAGAACGAGGACACACGGTCCTTAGGTCCCGCAGGGGTTAAGCCCAGCAACGTGGTCGCCGCGTGCAACCACAGTATACTGAGTGGGAGCAAGACATGACTGCCCATTCTGAACGGCAGGGGGCAGCAATGGAGAACATTGCTGAGAGCATGGAGCGTGTGGCCCAATCTGTGCTCCCCCCTGCTAGGCAGGTGCTTCTCCAGCAGCAGGCGGCACGGTCCACGGCCTGTTTGCTCAGGCTGGGCATGGCGGCCTCAGACAGGGCACGCCAGGCTGAAATGTTGTCTCTGCGTCAAGCAATTACTGCTCACGCAGAGGCACACATGAAGGCCCTGAGGGAGGAGCATGCTTCCCTCAGATCCACTCTGGGTGTCCTTCTGATGTCCCAGAGGGAGCGGGCAGAGGAGAGGTTTGCACAGCTTGAGCGTACCATCTCGGCTGAGCTACAAGCTTGCCGGGAGGTGCAGCAGTTGTCAAGCCAGGCCTTGCAGGAGGAACTCCGTGTTACACATGCTACCATGCAAGAGGAAGCACGTGTATCACGGGAGGTTCTGCATGTAGACCTACATGTCATCACCACACAGAACCAGGCTCACCCATCCGGCAGACCTGCTGCCGACAAGGGGCAAGCTGCGGCTAGGCGTGGTCATGTTCCTGTGCCACGTCCTCCTTTCCAGGAAGAGCCAGACTCGGACGACAATCTATCTCCCACATAGGTCTGGCTGTGCAGGCGTTGAGCCTATGGATGTTTTTTTTTTCCTCACCATCATCGCATGTGGGTGTTGAGCAGCACCCTGTACCTCCCCCTCCTGGGTGCCCCCCCCGAATCGTATGTGGCCAGTTTTGATTTTTCTTTTAGTTTAGTTCGTTAAGTTTCTGTTTGATAGTTAGTTTAAATAGGTAAAGTAGGTTTTTCATAGTTAGTGTAATTAGTTAATATAGTTTAAAATTGCTAGTCTATTGTGCTTTCATGTGACAGTGTGGTGCGTTGTGGCTTTTGAAAGCATCCACTGTCTGTTCCAGCTGGGCCCTTCAAGCTTGTCTTGTGCATGTGTTTGCTGCTTGGGGTCCTTGACTCACATATGCCACTCCTGCTTCCCTTATCCATGGGCTCGCAAGGATGGTTCGGTGTAACAGCCTATTACACAAGGGCAATGGACTGTCATATCTGTGGCATGTCTGCTGCTGTGGAACTTGTGTTAACACCCCTAGTGGGGATGATTGGGGTGTATTTGTCCACTGTTCTTCTTTTGCTAGATGGGGTGTTTAATGATTCTCCTTTTCATCTTCTGTTCCACACTCTTTGTCCCCCATGCTTTGTCATTGGTCTTTTTTTCAAACTTTTTCTAATACTCTTCTTAAATAGTTCTTTTTCACTCACTTTGTCTTTTCATTACACACTTTGTGGTCAGGATATGGCCGAGAATGCCACACTGAGTTTCAGTGAGGAACAAATATTGAATATAATTGGAGGCCCGTCGTTCTTTGACCAAGGTGATAATACTGTCCCTATACTAACACAAAGTAACTCCGAGGAACTGTTAAGATTAAAGAAGAAGGGATTTAGAACAGAATTACATGGGCATTTCTTGAGAGAGTACTTGAGAGCAAGCATCATACCAGCAGGACTGGTGATACGCAATGAGCCAGGCCTATTTTTGGAGGATGAGGAATATAAAACTGGCTTTAGTAAAATTGCCACAAAATGCAGCAGAGACCTCATGGCCCTAACGATCTCAACAGCACAGAGACTAGCAGTAAAAGTACAAAAAGAAATTGAGATAGATGAACTGAAATTTAAATCCAATACTTTAATTGTTAACCCGGAGGATAAATTAAGAGAAATTGAAAAACTTTTTGAAGAATTCAAAACATCTACACTATCAAAAAAAACTAAAAAACTCAATAAAGATATCCAAGAATTTAGATTGGAGAGAATATAACCATATCTGAGTGCAGAATATCTACAACTAAAAAACCAGGAAAGAACGCAACAGACAGGACGAAATAGGAGAGGCCCTAGAAGGTGGGTCACATTTTCTGACACTAGCAGCGACTCTGCAGGGGAAGACCAATATCAATCGGGAGTCCAACAACATTTTAGACCTAGGGGCCAAAGACCTTTTTTAGGGAGAGGCCCCTTTCAAGGCTACCAAGGGGACCCCTACAGTCAGCCATGGGACACACGGGGAGGTCGGAGATTGCAACGATCACGCAGGAGAGGCTACAACCAATAGTAGCCCCTGTCACTCCTCTGGCCACTATCTCGGAAGATCAAACTATTCCAGTTTTTAATTATTCAGATGTAATACTATCTGACGAACAACTTTTGCTCCTTACAAAAGGTCTTTCCTTCGTCCCCACCCACAGGACGGATTGGTACTCCACGGAAATTGAAATGAAACAATTCTTCAGAAAAATTAGATTAAGTAATTTTTTCTGCGAACAGGGGGAGAGTGAAACTACAACAGACACAGGATTGAGGGTGCCATCTACCTTTACTCCATCAGACAATCAGGTGGCTGAGGAAATTGTCCTATTTGAGAAATGTGTCCTAAATGACCTTAAAAGACTTCAGAGCACAAATCATCAGGTTAGAAATAACCTTTCTAATAAAGAGCAGAAAGCCCTGGAACAATTAACATCTAATCCCAATCTGATTATTAAACCTGCAGACAAGGGGGGAGGGATTGTCCTTTTCTCTTGGGCACGCTACAATCGCATGATGCTGGACCTCTTGGAGGATACCCAAAGCTATTGGCCGTTGAGGAAGGACCCCTCATTAGACATCGAAAAAGAGATTAGGGACGCCACCCAATATGCGGTAGATCGATCATGGATAACTAAGGATGAATTCGAATATCTGAATCATTCAGAGAAAAGGACTCCCTCCTTTTACAGTCTACCTAAGATACATAAAGATCAAACTCAGCCAGCAGGTAGGCCGATTGTGTCTGGCTGTGGCTCCATTTTGGAACCCTTGTGCAAGTTCATAGATCTATTCTTGCAACCAATCAGTAAACAAACTGACACATATCTAAAAGATACTACAGCAACTATAAAAATCTTTGAGGGAGAACCATTTGATATAGACCAGGACTTTTTAGTCACGATGGACATCACTGCCCTCTATACGAATATCCCACAGGAGGAGGCAATAGAGATAGTTCATCTCTTTCTTATCCACCAGGCAACCCAACATAGGGTCCCAGCGGCATTCATAGTCGAACTAATGACCATTGCTCTACAAAGAAACTTTTTTGTCTACTCAGGACAGTTCTATTTACAAAAACGAGGAACTGCCATGGGGGCAGCCTTTGCCCCGATCCTCGCGATTCTATTCATGGCCGCTTTTGAGATGAAACATGTTCTCTCCGAAAATAACATCTATAATCCACATATCAGAAAGTGGTACAGATACATTGATGACGTTATTTTTCTCTGGAGAGGAAATATCGAGTCCCTACAGGAATTTTTTGCCTACTTGAATTGCCAACATAATACTATCAAATTCACGATGCAATATTCCAAATCGACTATCAACTTTTTGAACCTATGCATTAATGTGAAAGTTGGACATTTGGCCTGTAACTTACATAAAAAGACCACAGACAGAAACACTTTTCTACACTTTAAGAGTTTCCACCCCAGATCTCTCAAAGAGAATTTGCCTTTCAGTCAATTCCTTAGACTCCGAAGAAATTGCACTGAGGTTGCTGACTATTATATACATGCTAATAAATTGGCCGGTGAGTTAAAGGAACGAGGATACCCCAAGAAATTGGTATCCCATGCATTAAAAAGAGCAAGATTTACGCCCCGTGAAAATCTATTGGAATTCAACCCGAAAACACAAAATCAGGATCGCATAACATGCGTTACGACCTACAGTACACAATCATTTGCCATTAAGAAAACCCTTTTGAAGTATTGGCCAATGGTCAGAAACTGTCTTCAAGACAAAGGCAAACCTCTGTTTGCATTTAAAAGATTGAGAAACCTGAGAGATAAATTGGTGCATTCTACTAGCCATGGCAAACCCAACATAAGTCATAGAATTCTTAGACCCCTGTTGGGACACTTCCCGTGTGGAAACTGCCGGGCATGTAAATACACAAAGAAAATGTCCAACTTTAAAATTGAGGAGAGAGTATGGGACATACGTTTCTTGTCTAACTGCAAAACAACGAATGCAATTTATTGCATCCAATGTCCATGTGGACTGAGATATGTGGGCCAAACCACAAGACCAGTTCACATAAGGATCAATGAACATCGATCCAGGATTAAGTGCAAGAATCATCAAGCACCAATGGTGTCACACTATGTGGCTTTTGCCCATAGTTCTGAGGACTTACACTGGTGGGTTCTGGACACTGTCAAAAACAGTTCCAATCCAAAGAGAGCACTGAATGACAAGGAATCCAGATGGATCCATCGTTTACAAACTTTGGATAAACGGACAGGTCTAAATGAGGAAACTCCGCCATGTCAATTTCTACACTGACCTTGGGGTCCCTCAGAGTCAAACATGGTTTTTGCTGCAGACCATTCTGGAGCACAGCTTTACTTTCTCTTCCCCTTCTCTCTTGTCTTTAGCCATCTTCATTTTGGGACACTGCTGTTCAGACAGACTTCGGCTTTCCATTTGCCCTCCTGTGGCCCCAGGAGTCCCCCCCCCTCCCCTTCTCCACCTTCTGCACTCAGATGTATCAATAGCTGGAGTTTTTTAAGCTGCACAAACTGGACAAGCCACTGCCAATTGGCCCCACAAGTATCGCATGCCTAAATATACCTCAGTCCTCTCTAATTTTTGCTTTAACCCATAGGATTTGAGTATTGGCATTGATTCCCTTTCCATTTTTCTGTTGAGACATCCGATAGTTTTTTCCCTTTCCCCCTTAGCTACTATCAGCATGAGATTAGACTTTACTCGCCGCTTATGGGCAGTTTTTGTCTTCCAGAATCAAGCTGAGTGTCATTCCCTTTTCTGGCCACCATCATAACAATGGCGCACCCCCGGCAACCCGGACTGCATTCCAAGTTCCAGGCTACGTAATTAATGTGGCCGCTCTAGCTGTACGTCTCTACACTCGCTGGCTCCATAGCCACTTGATTACTACTAGGATATATTCTGCCCTATAGAGGCTGCGCCCTTTATGTGTGACGAACACTACTGAGAGAGTTGCTTGCCGGTCGCAAATGAACCGAGCAGACCGACAGCGGCCACGAAGACGGCATTTGCCGTTTCTTGTTTCTATTTGACCCGTATGCCCGCCCTGCAGAGAAGACCTGAGTTCCCTCATCTTACCTACTCAAGGGCATCGGGTGAGTACATGTCTACTTTTACTTCCATCGCTGCGTGCTGGATTAGCTCTATATTAATACCGCTGGTCCCACACAGCGAGCATGGCGCTTTAATACGCCTCTTTTGGCCTTTGTGTTACTCCTATTGCAGAGACACATAGCTCTGACGAGTAACCAGCAATCTAACTGCGGCACGCTGACTTTGACATGTGCTGATTTCAGTGCCCAGATAAGCCCATGATTTCAGGTACAGACCTCTATTTTCTCACTTCTGCTATGTATTCCAAGTACATTTGTCACTATTTGGAATTCTGCATGCGGATTTCAGAGAGACACCTACTTTATGTGGTATGCATTTGTGTTTCCCTCTAGATAAGTGAAGTGTGTACACACGTTACTGGGTCCTCTGGTCATCAATACATTCCAGAACACAGATACTATTCAATCTGGTAACACTGCATGTGGCTCCAGACCTTTGTTCGATCGCCCAATTTGAGGTAAAGATACCCCCTCGATACTGAGCACAAGATTCTAACTCAGGGGTGATTTCTCACTAGAGGGTGTCACAAAAATGTTCCCATATCTGACTCTACTTAGATCATTTGGCTTCAATATTCATATTTATTTATTATCTCGGCCTACTCTGACTCACGATTGTTTTTTGCTTGATTCATTATTCACACATTGCAATATTTCCTCACGGTGCTGGACTATGCACACATATTGTATTTTGTTATGAACAATATTGTTTATTATTTGGCTCTTCACCCTGTGATGGGTTTGGGTGTTTCCTTTTTTTCTGTCTTTTTTCCTGCCTTTTCTTTTCATGTTCGGCTTTTTCCCTTTACATGTATTATTTGAATAGAAATTGGCACGCCTCTAGCTCTTTAACAGTCGCTTTTGGTTGGACTTTTTAATCTTCCCAAAACTCTCTTTAACGTTATTTTTTGTTCCACTTTCTTGCCCTCTCTGTTTTTGTTTGTTTTTATAGGGGCTATAATTCTTACACATCTGACTTTTGGTCCTGAGAAAGGCTTTTTCTGTCCAGATCATTACGCCGAAACGTATTTCAACTACATCTGCCTGACCTTCTTTGGCTGACTGAGTTGACCACTGGACTTACATCAGCTACGCCAGTTTGCATATACGTAGACCTGAGCAGTACTGTAAGAAGCAGTAGTCTAATGTGAATACATAAGTCAAGTTGACACTAGTCATCTATTCCTAAAAAACCCCATAAGGAACAAAAATTGGCTCTTGTTTTTCTTTGTCTGGGATTCCTTGGCAAACACATATGTGGATTTCCAGAACCAAAATAGGGTGAAAACGAAGCAATGTCAAACCAAAATAGGGTGAAAACTAAGTAATGTTATAATATCCCTCTGTCATAGGAATAGAATTTATTTTCTGTGTTATTCATAGTTCTTGTCCAAATGAAAACATTTTTTATTGTTTTTTTTTTTGCAAAAAATGTTTGTATGTTCTCTTTGTTTCACGTGTACTTAACTTTTATTGCTTTCCATGGTGCATGATTAATTCAAATGCTGTCATTTTGATCGAAAGATTATATTCGAATTAATGTATCCCCCTTTTTTTTTTTAAATTAAATAATAATTTTTGTGTAAAATGTCACTGAGGCTCTTGCACCAAAAGTTGTTTTATGTTTTCTATTAAAATAATGAGAATTATAGCCAAGTCTTTGGTCAATATTTAAGCGTTAAATTCCTAGCAATGATCCTCTGAAAACAGCTATGACATGACCACTTGCTAACCAGAGGTAAAATACAAAGAGCCAGAGTCAATTAGGACACTCTTTGGAACTAGAAAGTAATATGCCCAATTGAGAGTGATCCTGTAAGGGAACCTTATGCTAGACCTGTTTACTAGTCTGTGTCATTTTTTTGTATGCTACAGTGTTGTACACTAGTTGTTTGCTTTTTGAGGTTAGAAAAAGTGAGGTGAGTATCAGTAATAGGTATACTACATCACCTGTATTTTACACCCTGTGGGGTCACTATTTGTTGATACTTAATGATTCATGTGTACATTTATTGCTATGCATTGTGTAGTATGTTTCTTAACTTTAATGAACATGTGCTTGTTGCAAATCATGCCGTAGATAGTGTGTTCCACACTGTTGCTGTGAAAGACGGACTGATGGTGTGATTTCTGATGTACGTCTCTGACATGGTCCAGTCATGTAATTCCTGAAGAGACACACACAGATGAATATTAAGCATTAATCATGTGTTTCATGCACTTTCTGCAGGGGGATGAGCCTCAAGACCACCTTTGCCAGCAGACATGGGCCATTGGACGTCAGGAATCTTGACACGTTTGGTGCTGCCGACATGCGCATTTGTGCTCAAGCAGAGGCACAGGGATTGCGATCATACATCCAAAAATCGATGACGTGTTTCAAGGGACTCCAGGCAAGGTGAGCAGCACAGGGGGGTCACAACACAGCAAACCTTCCACCTGACCAGTTGAACATGTATGCTTAGTAGCAGCCCTGGCGGTGAACTTGGACAAAAATTGGTGAAGAAGCGCACAATACAGCTCAGATGTGTTAATGGACTGATGGCTAGTTGATGTGAAAGTTGTCTGGGGCACCTGCAGGGGCAGTGGCACATACCCTCCTGTCCACGATGGTCCATTGAGGCACTTGTATTAGCCATGTAGCATTCCGAGACATGGAATGAAGCAGCTCACAGGGACAGACAGCAAGGGACAGACTCGGGTTCAGTGCATTTCATTTCCAAGTAGAAATTGATACATGCACTGGCTACATTATTTTGGTCATGGTGGTACAGGACTTGTTCGGAAGTCAGACCTTGATATATGTGTCTGTCTGCTTACACTGGGAACATTGCATGTTGTATGAATCGTGACACATTGGTGTTCCATTTGCCACACACCCACCGGTGCCTGAATTACTGCATTGACTGTGTATGAACCATTAGAGGGGTAGTGTTATGTATGGGTATGAAGCATCCACACAAGTTTGTCTGTTTGTAGTGTATTTTGTAACTTTGGGGCATATTTGGTAGTGTGTTTGTGTGTTTTGGGCACGCAAAGATTATTAACTGTGGCTCTCTTTGCAGCATTGAACTGCTTCTGTTACCCAATCATTTCTGGACAATGTATGTCCCGCCATAGATTACCCAACATAGCTTCACCAATAAGCTGCACTTGGGGGATTGAACTATTGTTGCAATGTGTTTTGATGCTAGTTAGTTTGGGTATTAGCATCATTGACATAAAAACATTTGACCTAAAACATTTGATAAAATGTTTTTAAACCTTTTTTTCAGTCAATTTAAATAAATATATATATAGGGTTGTTAAGAATATAGATCAGGTTGAGGGGAAGTGGAAGGGGTTGCAGGGGATTTCTCCAGCATTTTAGACCCAAAAAAGTTCAAATAAATTAGATCAAATGTGATTAGGTCAAATGTTTTAGGTCAGATAGACCCAAACCGTTAGTTTTTACCATTATAAATATTTTCATCTTGGGGCATAACTTTGCCAGCACTTTTCATGCAGTTCTGTTCCACATTTTGTATGAATTTCACTTTTCTAGCTGTAACTGAGCCCAGAATAAACTGTGTTACATCTTGCCTGGTGTACATTCCTTTTTTGATTTCTTTAGTGCTTTTTTCTGGTTATTTTTGAGGCAACTCCCAGTACAAAAGGCTGCCATGATTGAATTAAAACCAAATAGGACGTTTTGCATTTTGAAGCACTCAAAGCCCAGACCAATACCAAGTGATTTAGCAACTACAGATTGGTATAAAAATATAGTGCTTTTACTTACTTCTGCAATGATAAGAACCCAAGTCTGCAGTGCAGGATTATACAACTAAATAGCAAAAACATCACTCTAGCACTATAACTGTAGTGACATGATGTTGTTCCTACAAGAAGGTGGTAAGGATCATTACAAAGGTGATGGTCCACCTTAAGCGCTTAATCGATTGGAGAAATGTGGCTCATGGAGTGATTGTTCTACTGTGACAACTGATATTAGAAAAGCAGACATAATGTTTCCAGGTACCTCATCAATCCTCTGGTTTGTACTAACTAAACAATTGCTCTGTGCATGACAATAACACTTTGGCCTGTACAATTGTAAATAACAAAATCTGTTTTTGGTTTTTGATAGATACATCTGAATTTTTATGTCAAGGAGAGGTCTACACACTCTACCCCAGAGGGACACTCTCAACACATACTGATGACATCCTTGCCAGTTCAATTAGGTTTTGCATGTATTGATATTATATTACTGTAGTGACCCAATGTGACTAACAAGGTCAGCATTTGACAGGTCGGGTAATATATTGTTTTCTGTCTTTCACTTTTACCCAACACTAGTTGTGTTGTTTTAAAATGCAATTGAGGATGGCCATTTGGACACCTGATGGTAAGAAATAACTTCAAGGATATAAATCAGATGCATTTGAACATAGATTTAAGGTGGAAAAAGACATGGTGGGAATCATGAAATCCAAGGGATAAGAAAGGACTGTGGTAAATCTGTATAGAACTAAGAAACTGTTGTTTATATTGGACTAGGGATGGACTTTAAGAATAAGATTCAAGAACTATTTGCTTTGGCCAATCCTTAGAACTTTTATATTATTAGCTTAAGGTAGACAGGAGGTTAGGTTCTTAAGACTATGGGCCTCATTACAAGTATGCCGGTAAGGCAACAACTGTGCCAGTATCGCTACCGGCACCATTGCTACTGTATCAACATACTATGAGTTGTGCTCGTGGGTCTCGCTCTGCCCGCCATTTGGGGCCGAATGGGGATAGAGTCCCTTAATGCCGGCACCCGCGAAGTGGGAGTCGTGGGGTGGTAGGCCACGAAAACCCCCAAGTGCTACAGTCCATCTTGTCTCTGGCTGCCTATGAGTCCAGCCCTGAAGAACACTCTGACGAACATGTCGAGTTAGATGAGCATCAGGTCCATATGTCAGGGGTGAGTGATTCTGATGTGGACACTCCTCTGTCCGCGACACCTGCACTGAGGGGTCAGACAGTCTTGGAACCTCTGCCCGTGATGGATCGGGACACAGGGTCACCCTCCACACCAGTCACTGATGTGCCTGGGACATTACGTCGACGGGGGCATGTAGTCGTGCAGCCGCGAGCGGTGCCAACAGAACGAGGACATACGGTCCTTGGCTCGCGCAGGGGTTAAGCCCAGCAACGTGGTCGCCGCGTGCAACCACAGTATACTGAGTGGGAGAAAGACATGACTGCCCATTCTGAACGGCAGGGGGCAGCAATGGAGAACATTGCTGAGAGCATGGAGCGTGTGGCCCAATCTGTGCTCCCCCCTGCTAGGCAGGTGCTTCTCCAGCAGCAGGCGGCACGGTCCACGGCCTGTTTGCTCAGGCTGGGCATGGCGGCCTCAGACAGGGCACGCCAGGCTGAAATGTTGTCTCTGCGTCAAGCAATTACTGCTCATGCAGAGGCACACATGAAGGCCCTGAGGGAGGAGCATGCTTCCCTCAGATCCACTCTGGGTGTCCTTCTGATGTCCCAGAGGGAGCGGGCAGAGGAGAGGTTTGAACAGCTTGAGCGTACCATCTTGGCTGAGCTACAAGCTTTCCGGGAGGTGCAGCAGTTGTCAAGCCAGGCCTTGCAGGAGGAACTCCGTGTTACACGTGCTACCATGCAAGAGGAAGCACGTGTATCACGGGAGGTTCTGCATGTAGACCTACATGTCATCACCACACAGAACCAGGCTCACCCATCCGGCAGACCTGCTGCCGACAAGGGGCAAGCTGCGGCTAGGCGTGGTCATGCTCCTGTGCCACGTCCTCCTTTCCAGGAAGAGCCAGACTCGGACGACAATCTATCTCCCACATAGGTCTGGCTGTGCAGGCGTTGAGCCTATGGATGTTTTTTTTTTCCTCAGCATCATCGCATGTGGGTGTTGAGCAGCACCCTGTACCTCCCCCTCCTGGGTGCCCCCCCGAATCGTATGTGGCCATTTTTGATTTTTCTTTTAGTTTAGTTCATTAAGTTTCTGTTTGATAGTTAGTTTAAATAGGTAAAGTAGGTTTTTCATAGTTAGTGTACTTAGTTAATATAGTTTAAAATTGCTAGTCTATTGTGCTTTCATGTAACGGTGTGGTGCGTTGTGGCTTTTGAAAGCATCCACTGTCTGTTCCAGCTGGGCCCTTCAAGCTTGTCTTGTGCATGTGTTTGCTGCTTCGGGTCCTTGACTCACATATGCCACTCCTGCTTCCCTTATCCATGGGCTCGCAAGGATGGTTCGGTGTAACAGCCTATTACACAAGGGCAATGGACTGTCATATCTGTGGCATGTCTGCTGCTGTGGAACTTGTGTTAACACCCCTAGTGGGGATGATTGGGGTGTATTTGTCCGCTGTTCTTCTTTTGCTAGATGGGGTGTTTAATGATTCATGTGTACATTTATTGCTATGCATTGTGTAGTATGTTTCTTATCTTTAATGAACATGTGCTTGTTGCAAATCATGCCGTAGATAGTGTGTTCCACACTGTTGCTGTGAAAGACGGACTGATGGTGTGATTTCTGATGTACGTCTCTGACATGGTCCAGTCATGTAATTCCTGAAGAGACACACACTGATGAATATTAAGCATTAATCATGTGTTTCATGCACTTTCTGCAGAGGGATGAGCCTCAAGACCACCTTTGCCAGCAGACATGGGCCATTGGACGTCAGGAATCTTGACACGTTTGGTGCTGCAGACATGTGCATGTGTGCTCAGGCAGAGGCACAGGGATTGTGATCATACATCCAAAAATCGATGACGTGTTTCAAGGGACTCCAGGCAAGGTGAGCAGCACAGGGGGGTCACAACACAGCAAACCTTCCACCTGACCAGTTGAACATGTATGCTTAGTAGCAGCCCTGACGGTGAACTTGGACAAATATTGGTGTAGAAGCGCACAATACAGCTCAGATGTGTTAATGGACTGATGGCTAGTTGATGTGAAAGTTGTCTGGGGCACCTGCAGGGGCAGTGGCACATACCCTCCTGTCCACCATGGTCCATTGAGGCACTTGTATTAGCCATGTAGCATTCCGAGACATGGAATGAAGGAGCTCACAGGGACAGACAGCAAGGGACAGACTCGGGTTCAGTGCATTTCATTTCCAAGTAGAAATTGATACATGCACTGGCTACTTTATTTTGGTCATGGTGGTACAGGACTTGTTCGGAAGTCAGACCTTGATATATGTGTCTGTCTGCTTACACAGGGAACATTGCATGTTGTGTGAATCGTGACACATTGGTGTTCCATTTGCCACACACCCACCGGTGCCTGACTTACTGCATTGACTGTGTATGAACCATCAGAGGGGTAATGTTATGTATGGGTATGAAGCATCCACACAGGTTTGTCTGTTTGTAGTGTATTTTGTTACTTTGGGGCATATTTGGTAGTGTGTTTGTGTGTTTTGGGCACGCAAAGATTATTAACTGTGGCTCTCTTTGCAGCATTGAACTGCTTCTGTTACCCAATCATTTCTGGACAATGTATGTCCCGCCATAGATTACCCAACATAGCTTCACCAATAAGCTGAACTTGGGGGATTGAACTATTGTTGCAATGTGTTTTGATGCTAGTTAGTTTGGGTATTAGCATAATTGACATAAAAACATTTGACCTAAAACATTTGATAACATGGTTTTAAACCTTTTTTTCAGTCAATTTAAATAAATATATACATAGGGTTGTTAAGAATATAGATCAGGTTGAGGGGAAGTGGAAGGGGTTGCAGGGGATCTCTCCCGCATTTTAGACCCAAAAAAGTTCAAATAAATTAGATCAAATGTGATTAGGTCAAATGTTGTAGGTCAGATAGACCCAAACCGTTAGTTTTTACCATTATAAATATTTGCATCTTGGGGCATAACTTTGCCAGCACTTTTCATGCAGTTCTGTTCCACATTTTGTATGAATTTCACTTTTCTAGCTGTAACTGAGCCCAGAATAAACTGTGTTACATCTTGTCTGGTGTACATTCCTTTTTTGATTTCTTTAGTGCTTTTTTCTGGTTATTTTTGAGGCAACTTGCAGTACAAAAGTCTGCCATGATTGAATTAAAACCAAATAGGACGTTTTGCATTTTGAAGCATTCAAAGCCCAGACCAATACCAAGTGATTTAGCAACTACACATTGGTATAAAAATATAGTGTTTTTACTTACTTCTGCAATGATAAGAACCCAAGTCTGCAGTGCAGGATTATACAACTAAATAGCAAAAACAACACTCTAGCACTATAACTGTAGTGACATGATGTTGTTCCTACAAGAAGTTGGTAAGGATCATTACAAAGGTGATGGTCCACCTTAAGCGCTTCATCGATTGGAGAAATGTGGCTCATGGAGTGATTGATTCTACTGTGACAACTGATATTAGAAAAGCAGACATAATGTTTCCAGGTACCTCATCAATCCTCTGGTTTGTACTAACTAAACAATTGCTCTGTGCATGACAATAACACTTTGGCCTGTACAATTGTAAATAACAAAATCTGTTTTTCGTTTTTGATAGATACATCTGAATTTTGATGTCAAGGAGAGGTCTACACACTCTACCGCAGAGGGACACTCTCAACACATACTGATGACATCCTTGCCAGTTCTATTAGGTTTTGCATGTATTGATAGTATATTACTGTACTGACCCAAAGTGACTAACAAGGTCAGCATTTGACAGGGAGGGTAATATATTGTTTTCTGTCTTTCACTTTTACCCAACACTAGTTGTGTTGTTTTAAAACGCAATTGAGGATGGCAATTTGGACACCTGATGGTAAGAAATAACTTCAAGGATATAAATCAGATGCATTTGAACATAGATTTAAGGTGGAAAAAGACATGGTGGGAATCATGAAATCCAACGGATAAGAAAGGACTGTGGTAAATCTGTATAGAACTAAGAAACTGTTGTTTATATTGGACTAGGGATAGACTTTAAGAATAAGATTCAAGAACTATTTTCTTTGGCCAATCCTTAGAACTTTTATATTATTAGCTTAAGGTAGACAGGAGGTTAGGTTCTTAAGACTATGGGCCTCATTACAAGTATGCCGGTAAGGCAACAACTGTGCCAGTATCGCTACCGGCACCATTGCTACCGTATCGACATACTATGAGTTGTGCTCGTGGGTCTCGCTCTGCCCGCCATTTGGGGCCGAATGGGCATAGAGTCCCTTAATGCCGGCACCCGCGAAGTGGGAGTCGTGGGGTGGTAGGCCACGAAAACCCCCAAGTGCTACAGTCCATCTTGTCTCTGGCTGCCTATGAGTCCAGCCCTGAAGAACACTCTGACGACCATGTCGAGTTGGATGAGCATCAGGTCCATATGTCAGGGGTGAGTGATTCTGATGTGGACACTCCTCTGTCCGCGACACCTGCACTGAGGGGTCAGACAGTCTTGGAACCTCTGCCCATGATGGATCGGGACACAGGGTCACCCTCCACACCAGTCACTGATGTGCCTGGGACATCACGTCGACGGGGGCATGTAGTCGTGCAGCCGCGAGCGGTGCCAACAGAACGAGGACACACGGTCCTTGGGTCCCGCAGGGGTTAAGCCCAGCAACGTGGTCGCCGCGTGCAACCACAGTATACTGAGTGGGAGCAAGACATGACTGCCCATTCTGAACGGCAGGGGGCAGCAATGGAGAACATTGCTGAGAGCATGGAGCATGTGGC
Organism: Ambystoma mexicanum; assembly: GCF_040938575.1. Taxonomy (NCBI): domain Eukaryota; kingdom Metazoa; phylum Chordata; class Amphibia; order Caudata; family Ambystomatidae; genus Ambystoma; species Ambystoma mexicanum. The sequence continues at coordinate 553,957,463 of NC_090939.1, forward strand.
CCAATCTGTGCTCCCCCCTGCTAGGCAGGTGCTTCTCCAGCAGCAGGCGGCACGGTCCACGGCCTGTTTGCTCAGGCTGGGCATGGCGGCCTCAGACAGGGCACGCCCTGCTGAAATGTTGTCTCTGCGTCAAGCAATTACTGCTCACGCAGAGGCACACATGAAGGCCCTGAGGGAGGAGCATGCTTCCCTCAGATCCACTCTGGGTGTCCTTCTGATGTCCCAGAGGGAGCGGGCAGAGGAGAGGTTTGCACAGCTTGAGCGTACCATCTCGGCTGAGCTACAAGCTTGCCGGGAGGTGCAGCAGTTGTCAAGCCAGGCCTTGCAGGAGGAACTCCGTGTTACACGTGCTACCATGCAAGAGGAAGCACGTGTATCACGGGAGGTTCTGCATGTAGACCTACATGTCATCACCACACAGAACCAGGCTCACCCATCCGGCAGACCTGCTGCCGACAAGGGGCAAGCTGCGGCTAGGCGTGGTCATGTTCCTGTGCCACGTCCTCCTTTCCAGGAAGAGCCAGACTCGGACGACAATCTATCTCCCACATAGGTCTTGCTGTGCAGGCGTTGAGCCTATGGATGTTTTTTTTTTCCTCACCATCATCGCATGTGGGTGTTGAGCAGCACCCTGTACCTCCCCCTCCTGGGTGCCCCCCCCGAATCGTATGTGGCCATTTTTGATTTTTCTTTTAGTTTAGTTCGTTAAGTTTCTGTTTGATAGTTAGTTTAAATAGGTAAAGTAGGTTTTTCATAGTTAGTGTAATTAGTTAATATAGTTTAAAATTGCTAGTCTATTGTGCTTTCATGTGATGGTGTGGTGCGTTGTGGCTTTTGAAAGCATCCACTGTCTGTTCCAGCTGGGCCCTTCAAGCTTGTCTTGTGCATGTGTTTGCTGCTTCGGGTCCTTGACTCACATATGCCACTCCTGCTTCCCTTATCCATGGGCTCGCAAGGATGGTTCGGTGTAACAGCCTATTACACAAGGGCAATGGACTGTCATATCTGTGGCATGTCTGCTGCTGTGGAACTTGTGTTAACACCCCTAGTGGGGATGATTGGGGTGTATTTGTCCACTGTTCTTCTTTTGCTAGATGGGGTGTTTAATGATTCTCCTTTTCATCTTCTGTTCCACACTCTTTGTCCCCCATGCTTTGTCATTGGTCTTTTTTTCAAACTTTTTCTAATACTCTTCTTAAATAGTTCTTTTTCACTCACTTTGTCTTTTCATTACACACTTTGTGGTCAGGATATGGCCGAGAATGCCACACTGAGTTTCAGTGAGGAACAAATATTGAATATAATTGGAGGCCCGTCGTTCTTTGACCAAGGTGATAATACTGTCCCTATACTAACACAAAGTAACTCCGAGGAACTGTTAAGATTAAAGAAGAAGGGATTTAGAACAGAATTACATGGGCATTTCTTGAGAGAGTACTTGAGAGCAAGCATCATACCAGCAGGACTGGTGATACGCAATGAGCCAGGCCTATTTTTGGAGGATGAGGAATATAAAACTGGCTTTAGTAAAATTGCCACAAAATGCAGCAGAGACCTCATGGCCCTAACGATCTCAACAGCACAGAGACTAGCAGTAAAAGTACAAAAAGAAATTGAGATAGATGAACTGAAATTTAAATCCAATACTTTAATTGTTAACCCGGAGGATAAATTAAGAGAAATTGAAAAACTTTTTGAAGAATTCAAAACATCTACACTATCAAAAAAAACTAAAAAACTCAATAAAGATATCCAAGAATTTAGATTGGAGAGAATATATCCATATCTGAGTGCAGAATATCTACAACTAAAAAACCAGGAAAGAACGCAACAGACAGGACGAAATAGGAGAGGCCCTAGAAGGTGGGTCACATTTTCTGACACTAGCAGCGACTCTGCAGGGGAAGACCAATATCAATCGGGAGTCCAACAACATTTTAGACCTAGGGGCCAAAGACCTTTTTTAGGGAGAGGCCCCTTTCAAGGCTACCAAGGGGACCCCTACAGTCAGCCATGGGACACACGGGGAGGTCGGAGATGGCAACGATCACGCAGGAGAGGCTACAACCAATAGTAGCCCCTGTCACTCCTCTGGCCACTATCTCGGAAGATCAAACTATTCCAGTTTTTAATTATTCAGATGTAATACTATCTGACGAACAACTTTTGCTCCTTACAAAAGGTCTTTCCTTCGTCCCCACCCACAGGACGGATTGGTACTCCACGGAAATTGAAATGAAACAATTCTTCAGAAAAATTAGATTAAGTAATTTTTTCTGCGAACAGGGGGAGAGTGAAACTACAACAGACACAGGATTGAGGGTGCCATCTACCTTTACTCCATCAGACAATCAGGTGGCTGAGGAAATTGTCCTATTTGAGAAATGTGTCCTAAATGACCTTAAAAGACTTCAGAGCACAAATCATCAGGTTAGAAATAACCTTTCTAATAAAGAGCAGAAAGCCCTGGAACAATTAACATCTAATCCCAATCTGATTATTAAATCTACAGACAAGGGGGGAGGGATTGTCCTTTTCTCTTGGGCATGCTACAATCGCATGACGCTGGACCTCTTGGAGGATACCCAAAGCTATTGGCCGTTGAGGAAGGACCCCTCATTAGACATCGAAAAAGAGATTAGGGACGCCACCCAATATGCAGTAGATCGATCATGGATAACTAAGGATGAATTCGAATATCTGAATCATTCAGAGAAAAGGACTCCCTCCTTTTACAGTCTACCTAAGATACATAAAGATCAAACTTAGCCACCAGGTAGGCCGATTGTGTCTGGCTGTGGCTCCATTTTGGAACCCTTGTGCAAGTTCATAGATCTATTCTTGCAACCAATCAGTAAACAAACTGACACATATCTAAAAGATACTACAGCAACTATAAAAATCTTTGAGGGAGAACCATTTGATATAGACCAGGACTTTTTAGTCACGATGGACATCACTGCCCTCTATACGAATATCCCACAGGAGGAGGCAATAGAGATAGTTCATCTCTTTCTTATCCACCAGGCAACCCAACATAGGGTCCCAGCGGCATTCATAGTCGAACTAATGACCATTGCGCTACAAAGAAACTTTTTTGTCTACTCAGGACAGTTCTATTTACAAAAACGAGGAACTGCCATGGGGGCAGCCTTTGCCCCGAGCCTCGCGATTCTATTCATGGCCGCTTTTGAGATGAAACATGTTCTCTCCGAAAATAACATCTATAATCCACATATCAGAAAGTGGTACAGATACATTGATGACGTTATTTTTTCTGGAGAGGAAATATCGAGTCCCTACAGGAATTTTTTGCCTACTTGAATTGCCAACATAATACTATCAAATTCACGACGCAATATTTCAAATCGACTATCAACTTTTTGGACCTATGCATTAATGTGAAAGTTGGACATTTGGCCTGTAACTTACATAAAAAGACCACAGACAGAAACACTTTTCTACACTTTAAGAGTTTCCACCCCAGATCTCTCAAAGAGAATTTGCCTTTCAGTCAATTCCTTAGACTCCGAAGAAATTGCACTGAGGTTGCTGACTATTATATACATGCTAATAAATTGGCCGGTGAGTTAAAGGAACGAGGATACCCCAAGAAATTGGTATCCCATGCACTAAAAAGAGCAAGATTTACGCCCTGTGAAAATCTATTGGAATTCAACCCGAAAACACAAAATCAGGATCGCATAACATGCGTTACGACCTACAGTACACAATCATTTGCCATTAAGAAAACCCTTTTGAAGTATTGGCCAATGGTCAGAAACTGTCTTCAAGACAAAGGCAAACCTCTGTTTGCATTTAAAAGATCGAGAAACCTGAGAGATAAATTGGTGCATTCTACTAGCCATGGCAAACCCAACATAAGTCATAGAATTCTTAGACCCCTGTTGGGACACTTCCCGTGTGGAAACTGCCGGGCATGTAAATACACAAAGAAAATGTCCAACTTTAAAATTGAGGAGAGAGTATGGGACATACGTTTCTTGTCTAACTGCAAAACAACAAATGCAATTTATTGCATCCAATGTCCATGTGGACTGAGATATGTGGGCCAAACCACAAGACCAGTTCACATAAGGATCAATGAACATCGATCCAGGATTAAGTGCAAGAATCATCAAGCACCAATGGTGTCACACTATGTGGCTTTTGCCCATAGTTCTGAGGACTTACACTGGTGGGTTCTGGACACTGTCAAAAACAGTTCCAATCCAAAGAGAGCACTGAATGACAAGGAATCCAGATGGATCCATCGTTTACAAACTTTGGATAAACGGAGAGGTCTAAATGAGGAAACTCCGCCATGTCAATTTCTACACTGACCTTGGGGTCCCTCAGAGTCAAACATGGCTTTTGCTGCAGACCATTCTGGAGCACAGCTTTACTTTCTCTTCCCCTTCTCTCTTGTCTTTAGCCATCTTCATTTTGGGACACTGCTGTTCAGACAGACTTCGGCTTTCCATTTGCCCTCCTGTGGCCCCAGGAGTCCCCCCCTCCCCTTCTCCACCTTCTGCACTCAGATGTATCAATAGCTGGAGTTTTTTAAGCTGCACAAACTGGACAAGCCACTGCCAATTGGCCCCACAGGTATCGCATGCCTAAATATACCTCAGTCCTCTCGAATTTTTGCTTTAACCCATAGGATTTGAGTATTGGCATTGATTCCCTTTCCATTTTTCTGTTGAGACATCCGATAGTTTTTTCCCTTTCCCCCTTAGCTACTATCAGCATGAGATTAGACTTTACTCGCCGCTTATGGGCAGTTTTTGTCTTCCAGAATCAAGCTGAGTGTCATTCCCTTTTCTGGCCACCATCATAACAATGGCGCACCCCCGGCAACCCGGACTGCATTCCAAGTTCCAGGCTACGTAATTAATGTGGCCGCTCTAGCTGTACGTCTCTACACTCGCTGGCTCCATAGCCACTTGATTACAACTAGGATATATTCTGCCCTATAGAGGCTGCGCCCTTTATGTGTGACGAACACTACTGAGAGAGTTGCTTGCCGGTCGCAAATGAACCCAGCAGACCGACAGCGGCCACGAAGACGGCATTTGCCGTTTCTTGTTTCTATTTGACCCGTATGCCCGCCCTGCAGAGAAGACCTGAGTTCCCTCGTCTTACCTACTCAAGGGCATCGGGTGAGTACATGTCTACTTTTACTTCCATCGCTGCGTGCTGGATTAGCTCTATATTAATACCGCTGGTCCCACACAGCGAGCATGGCGCTTTAATACGCCTCTTTTGGCCTTTGTGTTACTCCTATTGCAGAGACACATAGCTCCGACGAGTAACCAGCAATCTAACTGCGGCACGCTGACTTTGACATGTGCTGATTTCAGTGCCCAGATAAGCCCATGATTTCAGGTACAGACCTCTATTTTCTCACTTCTGCTATGTATTCCAAGAACATTTGTCACTATTTGGAATTCTGCATGCGGATTTCAGAGAGACACCTACTTTATGTGGTATGCATTTGTGTTTCCCTCTAGATAAGTGAAGTGTGTACACACGTTACTGGGTCCTCTGGTCATCAATACCTTCCAGAACACAGATACTATTCAATCTGGTAACACTGCATGTGGCTCCAGACCTTTGTTCGATCGCCCAATTTGAGGTAAAGATACCCCCTCGATACTGAGCACAAGATTCTAACTCAGGGGTGATTTCTCACTAGAGGGTGTCACAAAAATGTTCCCATATCTGACTCTACTTAGATCATTTGGCTTCAATATTCATATTTATTTATTATCTCGGCCTACTCTGACTCACGATTGTTTTTTGCTTGATTCATTATTCACACATTGCAATATTTCCTCACGGTGCTGGACTATGCACACATATTGTATTTTGTTATGAACAATATTGTTTATTATTTGGCTCTTCACCCTGTGATGGGTTTGGGTGTTTCCTTTTTTTCTGTCTTTTTTCCTGCCTTTTCTTTTCATGTTCGGCTTTTTCCCTTTACATGTATTATTTGAATAGAAATTGGCACGCCTCTAGCTCTTTAACAGTCGCTTTTGGTTGGACTTTTTAATCTTCCCAAAACTCTCTTTAACGTTATTTTTTGTTCCACTTTCTTGCCCTCTCTGTTTTTGCTTGTTTTTATAGGGGCTATAATTCTTACACATCTGACTTTTGGTCCTGAGGAAGGCTTTTTCTGTCCAGATCATTACGCCGAAACGTATTTCAACTACATCTGCCTGACCTTCTTTGGCTGACTGAGTTGACCACTGGACTTACATCAGCTACGCCAGTTTGCATATACGTAGACCTGAGCAGTACTGTAAGAAGCAGTAGTCTAATGTGAATACATAAGTCAAGTTGACACTAGTCATCTATTCCTAAAAAACCCCATAAGGAACAAAAATTGGCTCTTGTTTTCCTTTGTCTGGGATTCCTTGGCAAACACATATGTGGATTTCCAGAACCAAAATAGGGTGAAAACGAAGCAATGTCAAACCAAAATAGGGTGAAAACTAAGTAATGTTATAATATCCCTCTGTCATAGGAATAGAATTTATTTTCTGTGTTATTCATAGTTCTTGTCCAAATGAAAACATTTTTTATTGTTTTTTTTTTTTGCAAAACATGTTTGTATGTTCTCTTTGTTTCACTTGTACTTAACTTTTATTAATTTCCATGGTGCATGATTAATTCAAATGCTGTCATTTTGATCGAAAGATTATATTCGAATTAATGTATCCCCCTTTTTTTTTTTTAAATTAAATAATAATTTTTGTGTAAAATGTCACTGAGGCTCTTGCACCAAAAGTTGTTTTATGTTTTCTATTAAAATAATGAGAATTATAGCCAAGTCTTTGGTCAATATTTAACCGTTAAATTCCTAGCAATGATCCTCTGAAACCAGCTATGACATGACCACATGCTAACCAGAGGTAAAATACAAAGAGCCAGAGTCAATTAGGACACTCTTTGGAACTAGAAAGTAATATGCCCAATTGAGAGTGATCCTGTAAGGGAACCTTATGCTAGACCTGTTTACTAGTCTGTGGCATTTTTTTGTATGCTACAGTGTTGTACACTAGTTGTTTGCTTTTTGAGGTTAGAAAAAGTGAGGTGAGTATCAGTAATAGGTATACTACATCACCTGTATTTTACACCCTGTGGGGTCACTATTTGTTGATACTTAATGATTCATGTGTACATTTATTGCTATGCATTGTGTAGTATGTTTCTTATCTTTAATGAAGATGTGCTTGTTGCAAATCATGCCGTAGATAGTGTGTTCCACACTGTTGCTGTGAAAGACGGACTGATGGTGTGATTTCTGATGTACGTCTCTGACATGGTCCAGTCATGTAATTCCTGAAGAGACACACACTGATTAATATTAAGCATTAATCATGTGTTTCATGCACTTTCTGCAGGGGGATGAGCCTCAAGACCACCTTTGCCAGCAGACATGGGCCATTGGACGTCAGGAATCTTGACACGTTTGGTGCTGCAGACATGCGCATGTGTGCTCAGGCAGAGGCACAGGGATTGCGATCATACATCCAAAAATCAATGACGTCTTTCAAGGGACTCCAGGCAAGGTGAGCAGCACAGGAGGGTCACAACACAGCAAACCTTCCACCTGACCAGTTGAACATGTATGCTTATTAGCAGCCCTGACGGTGAACTTGGACAAATATTGGTGTAGAAGCGCACAATACAGCTCAGATGTGTTAATGGACTGATGGCTAGTTGATGTGAAAGTTGTCTGGGGCACCTGCAGGGGCAGTGGCACATACCCTCCTGTCCACCATGGTCCATTGAGGCACTTGTATTAGCCATGTAGCATTCCGAGACATGGAATGAAGCAGCTCACAGGGACAGACAGCAAGGGACAGACTCGGGTTCAGTGCATTTCATTTCCAAGTAGAAATTGATACATGCACTGGCTACTTTATTTTGGTCATGGTGGTACAGGACTTGTTCGGAAGTCAGACCTTCATATATGTGTCTGTCTGCTTACACAGGGAACATTGCATGTTGTGTGAATCGTGACACATTGGTGTTCCATTTGCCACACACCCACCGGTGCCTGACTTACTGCATTGACTGTGTATGAACCATCAGAGGGGTAATGTTATGTATGGGTATGAAGCATCCACACAAGTTTGTCTGTTTGTAGTGTATTTTGTTACTTTGGGGCATATTTGGTAGTGTGTTTGTGTGTTTTGGGCACGCAAAGATTATTAACTGTGGCTCTCTTTGCAGTATTGAACTGCTTCTGTTACCCAATCATTTCTGGACAATGTATGTCCCGCCATAGATTACCCAACATAGCTTCACCAATAAGCTGCACTTGGGGGATTGAACTATTGTTGCAATGTGTTTTGATGCTAATTAGTTTGGGTATTAGCATAATTGACATAAAAACATTTGACCTAAAACATTTGATAAAATGTTTTTAAACCTTTTTTTCAGTCAATTTAAATAAATATATATATATAGGGTCGTTAAGAATATAGATCAGGTTGAGGGGAAGTGGAAGGGGTTGCAGGGGATCTCTCACGCATTTTAGACCCAAAAAAGTTCAAATAAATTAGATCAAATGTGATTAGGTCAAATGTTTTAGGTCAGATAGACCCAAACCGTTAGTTTTTTCCATTATAAATATTTTCATCTTGGGGCATAACTTTGCCAGCACTTTTCTTGCAGTTCTGTTCCACATTTTGTATGAATTTCACTTTTCTAGCTGTAACTGAGCCCAGAATAAACTGTGTTACATCTTGCCTGGTGTACATTCCTTTTTTGATTTCTTTAGTGCTTTTTTCTGGTTATTTTTTAGGCAACTTGCAGTACAAAAGTCTGCCATGATTGAATTAAAACCAAATAGGACATTTTGCATTTTGAAGCATTCAAAGCCCAGACCAATACCAAGTGATTTAGCAACTACACATTGGTATAAAAATATAGTGTTTTTACTTACTTCTGCAATGATAAGAACCCAAGTCTGCAGTGCAGGATTATACAACTAAATAGCAAAAACATCACTCTAGCACTATAACTGTAGTGACATGATGTTGTTCCTACAAGAAGGTGGTAAGGATCATTACAAAGGTGATGGTCCACCTTAAGCGCTTCATCGATTGGAGAAATGTGGCTCATGGAGTGATTGATTCTACTGTGACAACTGATATTAGAAAAGCAGACATAATGTTTCCAGGTACCTCATCAATCCTCTGGTTTGTACTAACTAAACAATTGCTCTGTGCATGACAATAACACTTTGGCCTGTACAATTGTAAATAACAAAATCTGTTTTTGGTTTTTGATAGATACATCTGAATTTTGATGTCAAGGAGAAGTCTACACACTCTACCCCAGAGGGACACTCTCAACACATACTGATGACATCCTTGCCAGTTCAATTAGGTTTTGCATGTATTGATAGTATATTACTGTAGTGACCCAATGTGACTAACAAGGTCAGCATTTGACAGGTACAGTAATATATTGTTTTCTGTCTTTCACTTTTACCCAACACTAGTTGTGTTGTTTTAAAACACAATTGAGGATGGCCATTTGGACACCTGATGGTAAGAAATAACTTCAAGGATATAAATCAGATGCATTTGAACATAGATTTAAGGTGGAAAAAGACATGGTGGCAATCATGAAATCCAAGGGATAAGAAAGAACTGTTGTAAATCTGTATAGAACTAAGAAACTGTTGTTTATATTGGACTAGGGATGGACTTTAAGAATAAGATTCAAGAACTATTTGCTTTGGCCAATCCTTAGAACTTTTATATTATTAGCTTAAGGTAGACAGGAGGTTAGGTTCTTAAGACTATGGGCCTCATTACAAGTATGGCGGTAAGGCAACAACTGTGCCAGTATCGCTACCGGCACCATTGCTACCGTATCGCCATACTATGAGTTGTGCTCGTGGGTCTCGCTCTGCCCGCCATTTGGGGCCGAATGGGGATGGAGTCCCTTAATGCCGGCACCCGCGAATGGCCAATTACCGGGTCCGCTGACCTCAGCATTACCCGGTAATTGCCCATTCGCGGGTGCCGGTAAAATCACAGGTCCGGCGGTAGCCTTACCTTTGTTACAGGCGCGGCTACCGCCAGACCCGAAATGAGGCCCTATTTTTGAACACTATCTGCTGTCCACTAATTTGCAAATTTCCATTGTAACATAAGGTGTCCCAAGAGGGACAGGAATCTACAAAGATTAGGCATTATTTTGAGATAAGATATTCAGAAAACCATGTATGTGTTAGTCATCCTGACAGTGTTGTTCAGAGAAATCCCTTTTTTGTTTTTGAGATTCCCATAGTTACTTTTTGCATTTGTCTTTTCCACACTTGCACTATCTTGACAGTAAAATAAAGAGGTGAACAACTGGATTTACTGGTGTGAAGTGTATTAGTCCTGAGTTCTGAACAATGCATGTATATTGGTGCAATGATTTTCAGCTAAAAAGAGAATTGATTGGATAATTAATTTTACTAAATGAATGACGCAGTGTGATGAATCGGAGAGCATTGTCACTGCTCACATAGGTGGAGCCTCTTCCCATTAGACCAAGGTGGTGAGGCCGTTACCGGACTCACCGGGTGGATCTCGTAGGGAGGGGAATCCTCTATGGGACCAGTGTTGACTATCATGGGAGAACGCTGTATGTACACCTTTCACTTTTTCCCTTTTATCCTTGTACTATTCTCAATGCTCTGTAGCTCCCCCCATTCCCATATATTTGTGAAGAGTAGAAGACCCTATCCACATAGAACATACTGAGACGAGGGAGATTGAGGGCTACCTAGATGGAATACATGGGAATACTGGGATGAAGAAGAAATGCAGAGGAGGAAATTGCCTACCGTGCAACCAACATATGCCGTACAGTTGATATGAAAACTATGTGAATCTAAAAAGGGAAACAGGACTACATATTTTGTCTAGCCCACCCTGGAGGAGCCGAAAAAGCGAATCAAGCAAAATGTCGGGTTCTGGGATGCAGAGACATGAGGAGGCTAGTGTAGAGCAGGGGCAGAAGCAGGAGATTGCTTGCCAAACACCAAACGCCAAGTCCCTGCCGTTTTTACACTTTGTTCAGTGTGGAACACAGAGACCTAACCAAAACTCAAAGGAATTCCACTGTGGAGCTGCCGCAGTTCAGAACCCAAACCGGAGAAGAGAGTCCATGCCGTAGTCCACAGGCACCAAGGGAAGCTGGCAACCTGCAGAGTATGAGAAATTAGGTGCGCAGGTTACCGGGAAGGTGTGAGGGTGAGGGAAAGTCCTCTGAAAGCCCCAAGGGGAAGAAGAGAATCATGGACAAGGGTCAGGGACCCATACAAAGTCAGGGGAAGCCCTGCGAGAGCCGCCCCCAAGGGTTAGGGACCCCTATAAATGCAAGGAAGTGCCAAGAAGTGCGCAACCAATGGTCTGGGACCCGTTTGAAGTTGGGGAAGTCCTGCAAGAGCCACATCAACTCAGGAAAGTCCAGAGAAACACACCACCGAAGGTGTGGAACCCATAGATTGATATGTGAACTTTGGCCAAGCAGTCAGAGGGGCCGGCGACCCATTGTTAAAAGGTAAATACTTTTTAGAGCACTGATCTCCATTGACAAGTCTATCAGGATTGTTAACCAGACTTGTTGCTACATCAGTGACCATGAGAAAGGCCAGGGGAAGGAAGATAATCTTCCTGATATTTGAGAATTATGTTTTTGTGAATTAGACAGACTGAGAAAGGGAAGGGGTAGGAAGACATTCCCACATTGATTATTTTTGTGCCAGTTTTGAGAAGGTTAGCTGAACAGAGGCACCCCCTAACAGTGTGATATGGAAATAGAACTGAAGAGATTTTCTTTTCTACATATTTGGTGGATTATCTATGTTGGAGAACTTACTGGGAACTTTTGATTTAACACAAGGAGAAGAACTTTTTGTTTCCTCATCAGGAAGTGAACATTAACCTATCTTTCACAAGGAGGAAGTCATCTTTCTGGACAAAGGGGCCACCCAGTTTTCCTTAGAGTAGTTTACAGTGTAATGGACGCCAATAGGTTTGGACACAAGATAGTGGTCGTTTTACTTTATTGGACATCTTGACAGAATCCTTAGTATTTTTGATGAGGCAGAGCAACTTCTCTTAGATAGGTTTTCTTTTCTTTCATTCCTCAATAAAAGTGTTTGCCAACAATTATGCCACCTCTGTGTCAGACGTGTACATCTGCACTATTACAGGAGACAAAACATGTATGGTTCCTGATCCTGGTAGGCTAGGAGACCCATGCTACACCTCACTGATAATGCCAAATTAGGTCCAAACATGTCAGCGATTGCTTAGTGTCTCATGCAGGAAGGATGTGACCAAGCAGTTCAGGCAGGACTGCCCCTTTTGTGGTGAGACCAAACCTGATTTGTAACTGTTTTTCCCCTTTCTCTAATAGCTTGACAGGATGAATAACAATAATCTGGAGAGTTCCCCTGACCTGTGCCCGCAATTTGGATTGATTCTAAACCTTCCAGCCATCAACGCTTTTGCTTTGGTGCAAGCAAAACCAATGTCATCTTCATAAGTAGAACAAGATGGCAAACGTTGAAGTTTGTGATAACTGAAAAGATGGGAACCTAAAATCATGCCAGCAGAAACAGCTTTGCACACCCCTACTTTGTGTTCAGTTTGATAGAGTCCTCATGAATAATGATGACAATATGCAGTTTTCTGTGCAAGCAATGTGAATAGTTGCACAGGCCATCTGTGTGGCTTCTCGGAATGCATGCATGAGCAACTGAGTAGTTTCAATTCACGTTGTTAATGTGACTGTGCAGTTTCGATGTGTTCAATATGCTTGCTTGTGAATGCCCACTGACAGGAAAACATGCAGATACAGGTTTCTGAGTGTTTTCCTGCCTGTATTCCCAGAAGGACGCTGTGGGTAATCTGCTGAATACTGAGCTATATTGGCAGAACGATATCATCCAGCAAATAACTAATAATACTTTGGAGCATTATCAGTAGAATTTAATCAGCTCTCATCGAGATAACACGGCTCCTTTTTTTACTAGTATTAGAAATTGCTTCACACACACGGTACATCATTTTTTCCAGTGTTTCGGTGTTGTAAACTTCATTACCTTCATTGATTTTGATCAGATAACATTTAAAGATGTTAAAGGAAAGTGCTAGGAGAATTACTCACTTTTATCGAGTTGAAGACAAAGGGCCTAATTCACAGAACGTTTTCCAATGGGGTTTTGTCATTATTAAAGGGATGGTCTAGTAACATTTTTTATTTAGAAAATAGATAGGCAACATAAAAAAAAAATATTAGCATTCTCCGTTTTAAAACTTCCTATGTAAAATTTTGAGCTATCCAAGCTCAAAATTCGCAAAAGCAAGCACATGGCCGCAGCCATTTTGTGAAATGGAGGCCCTCCTGTTCTGGCTTTTGCTTTTGCGGCACTAATGAAGGAAAAGCCAGCCAGCTGTAGTAAACAAAGGCTACCGCTGGGTGGCTTTCCCTTCATTAGTGCTGTAGGCGGAGGACGGGGACCGGAGACCAGAGCAGGAAAGCTGCAGCTGAATCTCAGTAAGTGCTATTTATTTTTTTTACAAAAAATAAGCACTAGCTGCGGTTTTTTTTCTAAGTTTTCCAGGCTGGAGGAGCCCGGAAAACGTAGAAATAAAACCGCAGCTTTAAAAACGTTGTATTTATGTTTGCGGTCGCTTTTGAAGTGACCGCAAACATATATACAACGTTACTGTGTTGGAAAACGCTGCGGTTTTTCTTTCCAAGTTTCTCAGACTTGGAAAGAAAAACCGCTGCGTATTGCAACACAACCGCGTTGTTTCTGCCTGAATCTGCTTTACCATTTGGGGCTCTCGGGCTCCCCACGGGGAGCCTGAGTGCCCCAAATGGTAAAGCAGATTCAGGCAGAAACAACGCGGCATTGCGGAAAACAACCGCGTTGTTTCTGCCTAAATCTGCTTTTCCATTTGGGGCTCTCGGGCTCCCCACGTGGAGCCCGAGAGCCCCAAATGGGAAATCAGCTGCAGGTAGAAACACTACGCGGCATGTAAACATAACCGCGTGTGTTTCTGCCTGCTGTGGCTTTCACTTTGGGTCTCCGGAGACCCAAAGTGATAGCCACAGCAGGCAGAAACACACGCGGTTGTGTTGTAAAACGCTACGGTTTTTCTTTCCAAGTTTCTCAGGCTCCTCCGAGCCGGAGGTGCCTGAGAAACTTGGAAAGAAAAACTGCAGCGTTTTCCAACACAATAACGTTGTATTTATGTTTGCGGTCGCTTCAAAAGCGACCGCAAACATAAATACAACGTTTTTAAAGCTGCGGTTTTATTTCTAAGTTTTCCGGGCTCCTCCAGCCTGGAAAACTTAGAAAAAAAAACGCAGCTAGTGCTTATTTTTTGTAAAAAAAATAAATAGCACTTACCGAGATTCAGCTGCAGCTTTCCTGCTCTGGTCTCCGGTCCCCGTCCTCCGCCTGCAGCACTAATGAAGGGAAAGCCATCCAGCGGTAGCCTTTGTTTACTACAGCTGGCAGGTTTTTCCTTCATTAGTGCCGCAAAAGCAAAAGCCAGCACAGGAGGGCCTCCATTTCACAAAATGGCTGCGCCCGTGTGCTTGCTTTTGCGAATTTTGAGCTTGAATAGCTCAACATTTTACATAGGAAGTTTTAAAAAGGAGAATGCTAGTATTTTTTTTTATGTTGCCTATCTATTTTTTATATAAAAAATTTTACTAGACCATCCCTTTAAACGCTTCTGTGAATTATCCCCGAAATGTGTCTCGGTACTGTCCAAAATGAAGCCCTTACCCCAATCATCCTTGTCCAGATTCAAATCCAGACAGTGCCGGCTTAGTTCTTCTGCACCCCTGGGACGGGAGATTGGGTGATCATAACACGTGTTAGAACTACTAGAAATGATGCTGCATGATAGTGGTAGTCGATTTTTGATTAGAGATCGCTGTGCCGATTTGTGAGGCTACGTCTAAAGTTCGAAGTCACGCATCCCAGATGTACATTGCGAGCTTTCCACTATGCCATGCTATTTCTGGAACTGCTTTGCTCATGTCCAGTAGTGCGGCACAGGACCCCTGCATTGGCCATACACAGGATGGCTCGAGGGTCTTATGTATCGAGGGCATGATTATTCTAAGCAATACATTGGAAATGGTAATGGACAAAACATGTACAACATAGGAACTGCGAGTACTGCTTCATACAAATACAAAAAATCCAATCATGTTTCCTATGTAAATCCTTAACTCACTTAATCAATGAGAAGAGGATACTTGGAAAGTGTAGAGATATAAGGCTGACTGGAAGGAAGCACGGGGTCGCACAGACATTCCCTTTTCTAAAGACTTCGGAGTAAGAAAATGTGAAAAGCATGGTCAGCTTGAGCGATTCATTGTAATGTTCTATCATGTCCAGAGCGAAGGTGCAGTTTATTCATCCGTGTTTGACTTGAGCTGGAAGAACACTGCTACTTGTTTTTACGGCGCTGTCTTTTATGGCTTTGAGTTGGAACGTGTGAGCAGTGTTTGTTCTGTGTCCTTTATGGCTTTGAGTTGGAACACGTTAGCAATGTTTGTGCGTCCGTATTTCACGGCGGGCCCTTGTGCGGATGGATATCCGTTGCATTGCATCCACTTTGGCGGATGGAGCATGGCCATGCGTCTACAGCCACTCACTATCGCCTCCTGTGTTGCCCAGCCCAGGCGGTGTGCCTTTAGCAGTGGTCGAAGTGGGGGAAAAATAGTAGTGGAGCTATGGATTTTGTAGAAAAATTGGTGTTGTTTCCAGTGACGGCTGAAATCCCATATCTAAATTTTACACGTAAATTACTTTCGACTACGCACGTCCCCAATAAAGTAACAAGAAGTTTGAGATAAAAGAGGGTGGCCAATAGCTTCCAGTTGGGGGTAGCTCTTAAGTAATGGGCTGCCCTGCAGCAATGGGGATCATGCAGTGTATTCCGCATGCACGTTGATCAGACTCCCATCAGCACATCACGACATGCATCCATTTTCAATTATGTGTTCTTTCATTATTTACACAAGTACTCCGTTTTGTAAGCTGCTGTCCTTTTAGAACGGGTTGTGTGAGAATGCTATAGGGGTGCACCTAGACTAAAATTTCAGGGTGGGGTGAACTCTTCAAATATTGGAGGAGGCGCTAACTTCAGAGAGGGTGGAGGAGTGGCAAACTTACTTGTGTAGGGGCCTCTAACTTCATGACTCATTGTAATGAGACTATTCTAGTGCAGCTTCAATGTTACAAACAGCTCTCTCCTCTATGTCTGAAAACACCCACTTCTTGCAGCTCCTGAAGGTCCTAGAAAGTGTGAGAATGGCAGATGGTGTGCAATGAAAGACTCAATATCATAGCATAGCAGAGTGTGGGGCAGTACTCTGGACGAACCAAGCAACTTCAGTGGCTGGGAGCAACAGGGGAGAAAATGTAATGTTGGTTCAACCACAGTTAGTCCGCTATACTAGAATCTCTGGTGCGCTGATTGGCTGGTGAGACTATGTCTGCCTGTCAAATCAAGTCCTATTCTAAGGGTGTAAATGTAATCACTTATACACACATTTTTGCAGTTGAAGCCAGGGTGAGATTACATTATATGCCCAGGATCACACACTTAAGCTAAACAGTAAACAGGGATTTTAACCCACTGTGCTATTAGGGCACGGCCATCTTCTTCCATGTTTTACTTGGAACAAATATGTAAGTTTTGGGTGTCAATCAAGACCTACAATAATACTGTCCTATAGAGTTTACTTGCAAAATACACAAATTGCACAGTAAAGCATCATGACAACATGTACATTCGTATAGCAGCATGTTGGGCCAAAATAATATCAGTGTACCTTTTATTTTCCACATCCTAAATGGAAAACAATAAGATGCAAAAGGCAAAATATCTATTTACCGTCTTTATTTTCAGCTATTTAAGAAACACTCACAATAAAATAAGTTGTGTCATAAACTCACTTAGGTTTGGAGATTTGTCACAAACCTCCAGCATGACGTGTTGTTATGTATGATTTTAAGAATATTCAACTAAGGATATCAAAGCAAGCTTTAGTTTTTAGCATCAAACTAATAGACATTATGGGTGGCCTGGCTGGCCCCTGACCTCCTGCCCGCACCCTGCCAGGAAGAGGCTGTTCATCCCAGGAGACGGCGTTGGCGCTCTGACTTGGGAGGCCTTGGATTAGTGTCCTCGAGGGCAACACAAGCAAACTATCTCAGCAACCCCCCCCCTAAAAATGATTCTCATTCTACCACCTGTATGGGACCAGATTAAGGTAAGAATCACTTTCCATTTACAGCGTACTTTGAACATGTTTAATAAACATTCACTTAGAGCTGTACTGTATTTCCCATTATATTGTAAAAAAGTGGTGCGGGGGTTGCTTGTGTTACCCAGTGCAATGCAGTTTAATTATTCGCCTGTGTGTTTGTTCTATTTTTGAAGCATTTTTATAATACCAGGTTGCTGGATAGCTTCTAGGCGCCTGGCTATGCTCGCATAGGTAAGAAAAGCAATGGATGCCCTCAGTCTGCGAATGCTCTGGGTTCATGTGGTCTCCAGCTTTACCCATCCGCTCTCAATTGTATTCATTTTCCCCCACGGTCGGACTGGGCCATAAAATTGTCTTGGGCACCAATGAAAAAGTGGCCCACAGTTGCAAATGGCAATTCATTCTTTTTGTGACACTGTTTACCCAAGGGGGAGGTATTTATTTTAAATGGGACAAAAATTGTGCATTTTAATTAATATTTATTCAGCAACACTGGTCAAAACTACTATCTGCATAGTTAAGTAACTCATAAAACTAGCCCATATTGGCCCAAAGTCTCTCACTGCCGCAGACGTGGAAACACGCAGCTTCTGGGTGCTATCCTCTGAACTGAGACTACTGCAGTGCAGTACAATATGTTCGGGTGGGGAGAGAGGGACAGCACTGACCCGTCCTTCTCTCCCGACCCAGCACCTGGCCTGGCCCTGTAACCTCCCGCCCGCACCAAAACGAAATAAAAAATGCTCAGGTCGGGAGAGAGGGACGGCACTGAACCATCCCTCTCTCCCGGCCCACTAGTCATCTGGCCTGGCTGGCCCCTGCAATCCTGCCCGCACACTGCACTGCAGACATATTGTACTGCACTGCAGACTACTGCAGTGCAGTACAATATGCTTGGGTCGGTAGAGAGGGACAGTACTGAACCATCCTTCTCTCCCGATCCAGCACCTGGCCTGGCCTTGTGACCGCTCTCCCGCACCAAAATGAAATAAAAAATGCTCAGGTCGGGAGAGAGGGACGGCACTGAACGTTCCTCTCTCCCGACCCACTAGTCATCTGGCCTGGCTGGCCCCTGACCTCCCGCCGCACACTTCACTGCACTACTGCAGTGCAGTACAATATGCTGCTCGGGTCGGGAGAGAGGCACAGCACTGAACAGTCCCTCTCTCCCGACCCACCACTACACTCGCCTCCGTCTGTGTCCCCCCTTTACCTACCTGTCTGACAGCGCAGCCTGCAGGAGGTAAATTCTAGGCCTGGTGCAGTCCAACTCTGACAGAGGCTGCTAGTCACTGGGCCAAGCTTGCGCATAGTGAGGGGCATGTGCAGAAATTAACGGCACTGCACCTCAATGCGCAGGTGTGGGCCAAGGCTCTGCCATCTGACTAATGTCTGCAGCCTGCATCAGACAGTGCAGTGCTGCAACCGTTCCTATACTTTCACTTTAAAAAGGAGCGCTCCGGAGCGGTTTCTTTTTAAAATAAAAGTATAGGAATGGTAATGGAGAAAAAAAAAAGTACAGGAGCACCGCTCCCATCCGCTCCCCCTCACTTCGATCACTGGCCTTTAGTCTCTGCAAAGAGAGATCGATTGTTAGTTTTCTGAACCATTCACACCTGCCGCACCAGTAACGGAATTTATCATGATCTGACGTGCAGCACCTGAAAGCTCCCACTTATAAATCACGTGACCGTCCTTGTGCCACCAGGAACACAGCGAGTGCTTCCGCCTATGTCAGTGAAAGAGCGCAGACATGGGCCTCTGCAGACTGGTGCTATGGCTACTGCATCACTAATTGGAAGAATGACAGCAAAGAAGAACACTGGCGGAACCGAAAGTAATATTGCTCTTTGTAGCCCCCAAAAAAGTGGAGCTCTCTCAGTGCTCTGCCACCTGCAAGACTAGTTTGTACACCTGTGCAGCAGCAAATACGAGCAATTAGGAAATGTGTGCTGGGAAATCAAAATAATGTAATGCACCACAATGTAAACATAGCATGTAAAGTAATGCTATGCCATGTTCGTGGCCCCCTTGCGCATGTAACCAGGTGGGTGTATAGAAGGCGGCAAAGACGCTAAGGGCCTGATTTACAGTTTTCAATGTGATGTTCCCATGTTGATACACGTGTGTTGATTCGGATTCAGAGAACATTGTACAATATCATAAAGATGTGAAAAGTATAGACTCTCAAGAAGTTTCTCATACATGGAATTCTGAGAAATAATATCAAGCAGAATATACAGATTCTCCCAAATATCCTGCTCACAAGTGACTTTTACCAGTAGCTTGACAGATCTGAAAATAGTGTACTAGCAGAACTGAAAGTAAACAAGAGTCCCCTTGGATTTGGCCCAGGTTTTAGAGGTCCCATTCATATACCAAAGCATTATAGAGGCTAGACCTTGTGGTTATACTGACAATACATTTTAAAGTGAGAAACCTAGTGCTAAACCACAGTCATGCCATAGCATTTGCTGATCACACATGCATTAGATACATGCGAGTTGCTGCAGCAAGACCCAACCTGACTACAATATATTAAGCCTGATGCACAAACTGATCATGATCAGCTTCCAAAAATGTTGTATCAAAGCCACCAGCCATGTCAAGCCCAAATGCTCTTTTGGAACCACCACCCCTTGCAATACTCACCATAAAAAACATGTTGTATATGGTTTCACACCCCAAAAATACAAACAACACAAGGCAAAACTTGGTCTCACCAAGATTTTTAGATTCCTGCCAGATTTTTTAAACTCGAATTTGCAAGGCTAACATTTTCAAAAAGAAACTTTGACCTGTGAACAAGTTTGGTAGGATCCACATGTATTACTTCTGGACAGGTTTTAGGGTGCACAGTTACAACATTTAAGAGGGCATACTACCAGGGTGCAGAGTATTAAGAGGATGATTTGGGATTATGCCCTTTGGTCGTTAGATTTTTCACTTGATTGTGTTGACTAGTTACTGGAGGTCCTAGTGAAACAGTTTCATCTGTTTGGGTACTTTTTCAATTTCAGGTCAGAGCTTTTCGCAAAGGTCCTAAAACATACATTCTTATGACTAGGCTTCACTCGGTACCTCAACTCCGTGTTCTTAGCTCCGCAGACTTTGAATATGTGGAGCCACTTCAAG